>NW_027040752.1:1260000-1840000 GCF_037179485.1 Ochlerotatus camptorhynchus | reverse complement strand
TTGCAACTTTTGGTTAAACGATTTTGACGAATGTTGTCTGTACATTAACACTTACAAGCTGCTTTGAAACTTTTGTTTAAGTTTTTCGAAACTTGAAGATGGTCGTTGGGGAAGTAATCCAACTGCAGCATATTCCTCTGCTCGGGACAGGTGCAGATGAAGATTCTAACAGAAATAAAGAGCATTCGGGTACTTGAAAGAAATATGTTACGGCATTTAGCTCGCGAGCTAACGACATAAGCAGCTGAGGAAGCGGAGACGGAGCCTGTTCAAGAAACATGAATACTGCATCTTCATTTAAATATTTCCAACTGCATTTCGCAGGCACGTTGAGCAGAGAATCTTCAGATTCAAAGAGTTGATGAGGGTTTTTTTTCGTAGAAGCTATGATATGAAGATATACATGTTTTGATGGGAGGAAATGATAGCGTACGATTTCTTTCTAAGCAGCTCAGAAAATCATGTGGTTACCTCATTTGACAATAGATTAACAGTATGGTTTATTTTCGCTTAATATATTCTTTCTTTTTTTGGCCCTGCTGGGACTTTACGCCAGCCCTCAACTAGTATTCTAGATGTACTTCCACACTTATTAATTGAGAGCATTCGATTCCTGCACCAGGCATATTAGGTATAATTGTGTGGCAAGCATAATCATACTCTATGCCCAGGGAAGTCGAGAAATTTTGTATCCCGAAAAATTCCTAGACCCAGCCACCTCCAGTCTGATTGTTATGTTACTTTTTCAAAGAGATGTATCTGTTTTGTAAAACAAAATTCAAATATCAATTTATCGAAACACTTAATACTCTCTTACAAACTAACACCACCATCAGAAAGGGTAATGTTGTCCCAATAAGATGTTGGTGTTTGGTTGATTGGGACTGTTAAAAGTTTCGACAAATTGACGTTTGAATAATTGTTTACTATAACCTTTAAGTTCCATGATATGCGTCTATTTGCAAGCAACATTTATTGAAAGTTATTGGTTTGCGTGAAATGAGATACAAGTTTACACACATGAATGTTTGCATGACAAGTAAAATTCCTTTTTTTTCTCCTCTTCTTCTAAAAGTCTTCTACTTTTTTATTCTTGTTAATTTTCCGTCAATCTCTGATCCGAAAACAAGTCCCAGAGGTGGGATGTTCTTTCAAATCGGCCCACTGATCAATGAGATGTAAATAGGTTAGGCCCAGTGAATGTGTCGTCTCTTTCGTTCTCCCGCTGTTTAAATGGCTGTAGGAGCGTGACGTCAAACTCCATCATCCATTTAAATAGCCGGAGAACGAAAGAGACGACAAATTCATGAATTAGGTTCCAATCATATACAAAGCATCGTTGCTTATGGCTTCTTGTCGTTTGGAACCAGTTATGCAAGCTAGGCGACGATTGTTCGTATTTGACAGTCACCTCCCCCATTTGACAAGTTCCAGTCAATATTACCAGGGATACCAGGGAACCCTAGATATCGACCAGCAACACATTGGCCGGTACCAACCGCTTTTAACCGTTTGAATAAAGCATGCAAATTTTTGCGATATGTAGTAAATACGTCCTAAACGCTAGATTTGGCGTAAATTTACATGGTATTTAATGTAATTTATAAAATCTAGTTGAGATTCTTACCGAATCTCATTTCTTCTCAACGAAATTTGGTAAGAATCTCATCGAGAATCTGAACGAATCTCATTATGATTCTGGACGAATCTCGATGAGATTCTGGACGAGTATCGTTGAGATTTTGGTCGAATCTCATTGAGATTCTGAACGAATCTCGTTGAGATTCTAAAACGAATCTCGTTGATATTCTGGCCGAAACTCGTTGAGATTCTGGACGAAACTTATTGAGATTTAGAACGAATCTCGATGGGATTCTAATTGAATCTCGATAATATTCTGGATAAATCTCGTTGAGATTCTGGAAGAATCTTATTGAGATTATAGACGAATCTCGTTGAGATTCTGAACGAATCTCGTTGAGATTCTGAACGAATCTCGTTGAGATTCTGAACGAATCTCGTTGAGATTCTGAACGAATCTCGTTGAGATTCTGGACGAATCTCGTTGAGATTCTGGACGAATCTCGTTGAGATTCTGGACGAATCTCGTTGAGATTCTGGACGAATCACGTTGAGATTCTGGACGAATCTCGTTGAGATTCTAAAACGAATCTCGTTGATATTCTGGCCGAAACTCGTTGAGATTCTGGACGAAACTTATTGAGATTTAGAACGAATCTCGATGGGATTCTAATTGAATCTCGATAATATTCTGGATGAATCTCGTTGAGATTCTGGACGAATCTTATTGAGATTATAGACGAATCTCGTTGAGATTCTGAACGAATCTCGTTGAGATTCTGGACGAATCTCGTTGAGATTCTGGACGAATCTCGTTGAGATTCTGGACGAATCTCGTTGAGATTCTGGACGAATCTCGTTGAGATTCTGGACGAATCTCGTTGAGATTCTGAACGAATCTCGTTGAGATTCTGGACAAATCTCGGTGAGATTCTGGACGAATCTCGTTGAGAATCTGGACGAATCTCGTTGAGATTCTGGACGAATCTCGTTGAGATTCTGGACGAATCTCGTTGAGATTCTGGACAAATCTCGTTGCGATTCTGGACGAATCTCGTTGAGATTCTGAACGAATCTCGTTGAGATTTTGGACGAATCTCGTTGAGATTCTGGACGAATCTCGTTGAGATTCTGGACGAATCTCGTTGAGATTCTGGACGAATCTCGTTGAGATTTTGGACGAATCTCGTTGAGATTCTGGACGAATCTCGTTGAGATTCTGGACGAATCTCGTTGAGATTCTGGACGAATCTCGTTGAGATTCTGGACGAATCTCGTTGAGATTCTGGATGAATCTCGTTGATATTCTGAACGAATCTCGTTGAGATTCTGGACGAATCTCGTTGAGATTCTGGACGAATCTCGTTGAAATTCGGGACGAATCTCGTTGAGATTCTGGACGAATCTCGTTGAGATTCTGGACGAATCTCGTTGAGATTCTGGACGAATCTCGTTGAGATTCTGGACGAATCTCGTTGAGATTCTGGACGAATCTCGTTGAGATTCTGGACGAATCTCGTTGAGATTCTGGACGAATCTCGTTGAGATTTTGGACGAATCTCGTTGAGATTCTGGACGAATCTCGTTGAGATTCTGGACGAATCTCGTTGAGATTCTGGACGAATCTCGTTGAGATTCTGGACAAATCTCGTTGAGATTCTGGATGAATCTCGTTGAGATTCTGAACGAATCTCGTTGAGATTCTGGACGAATCTCGTTGAAATTCGGGACGAATCTCGTTGAGATTCTGGACGAATCTCGTTGAGATTCTGGACGAATCTCGTTGAGATTCTGGACGAATCTCGTTGACATTCTGGACGAATCTCGTTGACATTCTGGACGAATCTCGTTGAGATTCTGGAGAAACTCATTGAGATTTAGAACGAATCTCGATGGGATTCTTATTGAATCTCGATAATATTCTGGATGAATCTTGTTGAGATTCTAGACGAATTTCGTTGAGATTCTGGACGAATTTTGTTGACATTCTGGACGAATCTCGTTGAGATTCTGGACGAATCTCGTTGAGATTTTGGACGAATCTCGTTGAGATTCTGGAAGAATCTTGTTGAGATTCTGAACGAATCTTGTTGAGATTCTGAACGAATCTCGTTGAGATTCTGGACGAATCTTGTTGAGATTCTGAACGAATCTTGTTGAGATTCTGGACAAATCTCGGTGAGATTCTGGACGAATCTCGTTGAGAATCTGGACGAATCTCGTTGAGATTCTGGACGAATCTCGTTGAGATTCTGGACGAATCTCGTTGAGATTCTGGACGAATCTCGTTGAGATTCTGGACAAATCTCGTTGAGATTCTGGACGAATCTCGTTGAGATTCTGGACGAATCTCCTTGAGATTCTGGACGAATCTTGTGAGATTCTGGACGAATCTCGTTGAGATTCTGGACGAATCTCGTTGAGATTCTGAACGAATCTCGTTGAGATTCTGAACGAATCTCGTTGAGATTCTGGACGAATCTCGTTGAGATTCTGGACGAATCTCGTTGAGATTCTGGACGAATCTCGTTGAAATTCTGGACGAATCTCGTTGAGATTCTGGACGAATCTCGTTGACATTCTGGACGAATCTCGTTGACATTGTGGACGAATCTCGTTGACATTCTGGACGAATCTCGTTGACATTCTGGACGAATCTCGTTGACATTCTGGACGAATCTCGTTGACATTCTGGACGAATCTCGTTGAGATTCTGGACAAATCTCGTTGAGATTCTGGACGAATCTCTTTGAGATTCTGGACGAATCTCTTTGAGATTCTAGACGAATCTCGTTGGGATTTTGGTCGAATATCATTGAGATTCTGAACGAATCTCGTTGAGATTCTGGCCGAAACTCGTTGAGTAATCTGGAAGAATCTCGATGGGATTCTTTTTGAATCTCGATTAGATTCTGGATGAATCTCGTTCAGATTGTGAACGAATCTCGTTGAGATTCTGGAAGAATCTCGTTGAGAATCTGAACGAATCTCGTTGAGATTCTGAGCGAATATCGTTGAGATTCCGGACGCAAGTCGTTTAGATTCTGGACGAATCTCGTTAAGGTGCTTGACTATTTTCGTTGAGATTATTGACTATTCTTGTTGAGATTCTGAACGAATCTCATTGCGATTCTCAACAAATCTCGTTGAGATTCTGAACGAACCTCATTGAGATTCTGAACGAACCTCGTTGAGATTCTGAACGAATCTCGTTGAGATTCTGAACGAATCTTGACGAGATTCTGGACGAATCTCGATGAGTTTCTCAGCAAATCTCACTGAGATTCTGAACCAATTAGGTTGAAATTTTAAGACGATACTGGTTGAGATTTTTGACCAATCAGGTTGAGATTCTGGACGAATCTCGTTGAGATCCTGGACGAATCTTATTGAAATCCTGGACGAATCTCGTTGAGATTGTGAACGAATCTCGTTGAGATTCTGAACGGATAGCATTGAGTTTTGGAACGAATATTGTTGAGATTCTGATCGAATCTCGTTGGGGTTTTGAACGAATCTCATTGACATTTTGTACGAATCTTGTTGAGATTCTGAATGAATCTCGCTTAGATTCTGAACGGTTGCCGTTGTGATTCTGGACGAAAGTCGTTGAGATTCTGGATGAATCTCGTTGAGATTCTTGATTATTCTCGTTGAGATTTGAAACATTTCATGAGATTTCATGGATTGATCTCATTTAGATTTTGAACAGATCTCGTTGAGATAGTTGTTGAATCTCGTTGAGATTCTTGTCGAATCTTGTTGATATTTTTGTAGAATCTCGTTAAGATTCTTGACAAATTTCGTGAAGATCTTATCGAGTCTCCTTAAGATTCTTTTCGAATATGGTTGAGATTGTTATCGAATCTCATTGAGTTTGTTATCGAATCTCTTTGAAATTGTTGTCAAATCTCGGTGAGATTCTTGTCGAATCTCTTTGAGATTCTTGTCGAATCTCACAAAGATTTTTAACTATTGTCTCTGAGATTTTTATAGAATCGCGTTGATTCACAATCTACCACAAGATTGAAAATGAAGCTCTTTCTCTAAAATCAAAATTCAATACTTACACCGGAGCAGGTTTTGTAAAGCTCCGGTTGCTCAGATTTTTCAATCTTATATCGAATGCCCTTGTGTACCCCGTGCTTCCCCATTTTGATTACTGAAAATATCCAGCGGCTTCTGTCGCCGGCTCGATCAACATTCATCACAGGACAATCATCCACGCTCCGATGTCTATCTATAATAGCCCCTCTCAATACAACCCCTCCCCCCAGCCCACCGGAAAACAAGTGATATACTCGCAAGTAAAGACACACTCCAGAAAAACAAACTCTCCCAAGTTTGTTATCAATTCTGATGTGCTCCGAGCTGCGAACTGTGCGAACGAATCGTCTGTCATCCACTTCGTTGCCATTAGAACTAGGTTTAGCCACTTTCTCGTCGTGTGCCTTGAAGTGCCTTATTCTGTCTTGCTGCTCGGTGCCACCGAAGCATTTCGGTAAACAAATAGCAATCCAATTAAAATTCAGCTCACAGCTCGGATTCCCCGTAGCCACGTAGGATTCGGTCCGATTTTGATGGTACTGAGAAAGCGCTTAGTAAGAGTACTGAGTGCACTCTTTGCGAATACATTTGGCGACGAGCGCCGGCCGTCGTTATCCAGCTGACGTGATTCAGATCGGATTTCTATGTTTGGTAGCAGCTAGGGTGGATCGTCCAGCTCGATCGGATTCATATCTGGGAGAACATCCAGTGCAGAGCACCCTACGGTGCGTCCCCCCGTATACATGTCGCAGACAGAAGCGCAGATCCTGGCCGAAAATCGAATATTATTTTTGATGGATTTGATTGATTAATGGGAAACAATGAAATGGCAAACGAGAGTGATGCGTATGGTTTTTTTTTCTGTTAGACTATGAGTCGTTTTCATTTGAAACCGACCGATATTGGGAATGGATTTGATCGATTCCGGTTCGCGGAAAAGGGATTTATGGTTTGGACGTGGAAGCACTCGACGACGGCGATGATGGCGATGATGGGTCCTTTTTTGGCTGATGGTGGTGAAATATTTGGACTATTAATTAGATTACAGTGCCACGCTTCAAATCGAACGGGGTGTATTTGAATCTATTTTCCGAAACATCGTCATAATCCAATCGCTCACGCTTGGAATCAATTACAATAGATGTGCTTCTCTGCCCACACGTCGGTACTCGACAGCGAAACTTTGCTCTAATTCCTGCGTGCACTTCGTAACTCACTTCGGAACTTTGCTCGCGATTTCCCGTAGGGTGGGAGCATGGTATATAATTTATTTTCACTTAAGCACTCTCGCGTGTGTGCCACTCGGAAGAGAACAACTTTATTCCCAGAAAGTTGGTACGTTTCAGAACGCCTCCTTCCGGGAGTGGAAGGCACTTTGGTCCTGAACAGCTTAGCGTCGTCGTCGTCGTCGTCGTCGTCGTCGTAAGAGAGTTGTATGTTTCAAGTACCGCTACCCCTAATGAGAGTTTATAATGTTTTGCGCTCTCATACTGACGGTCACACACATACACATTGTTGTATATCACCCCCTCCTCATTCAGATAAGCTTTTCTGATGGGACAAACTCCCTACACAACACATCAGCTGCGGCGTATATGGAGCTGCAGAAGTTTCACACAATGTCTTAATACCCGTTCGGAAGAGAAGTGGATTTAGGCGTTTCTAAAGCTCCCCCCAGTCGGAGTGTAGTCAGCTGAGTTAGTGTACTGGCAGACATTGTGGACTTTGGGGGAGGTGGAGCACGCAAATTGCGCTGAGAGCCATAACAATTTAGAAACGAATAACATCTGTTCCAATTGAGCTTGTTTCGTGGGAGGGAAGAGAGGTAACGAAGGAAATGCACATACTTTAGCAGTTCACATGCATGCTCTGGCACCCATCCAAACCAAGGGAGAAGGAGGATGATCGTTTTAGCAGTACACACTCAAGCGATTATATGGGAGAAGTATGGTTTTCAGGGAAAGATTTTAAGTGCCAATCAAATTTTGGGTGGTTGTCGGTATGGAAACTGGGGGATTGAAAATGTATGGAGCTCTTGAATGGTTCTCCGAAACGGGAGAAGCGATTTGCCACACGTCATTAGAATTTGATAATACTGTCTTCTTGGGAATTTCTTGACTGATAAATGTAAAATTTCACGCAAAAGCCACGAGGATTTGAAGCTTATAGTGGTTCAATTACCTTCATGAGATGGAAATTTATGATTCCAGATCAGTGCTTCTCAATCTACGTTGCATGTCTCACCGGTTGGTCACGGACCGCCCTCGCGTTCAGATAATCAAGTGTTTGGAAAATGTTAAGGGAAAATAATTTTATTTCAATCAATTTAAATTTGCGCACTGACATTAATGCGAATGATATTGGTATTCTAACTTATGAACTGATAATGATATCAGGTTGCTAGTGAAATTCAGCATTTTGTAGGTATTGATATTTTTCAGCACTGGGAGGGTCAAATTTTAGTACCCAGAAATATTTGTAATCACACAGGCACATCTGAGTAAGTTTGCACTAAATTTTTATTTGTTCATATTTCAAAAGTTGTTTTATAGAAAATTGGAAAAGTATTTATTTCGGCAGATTAAAAGAGTTATTTCCTATCGATTGGTGTATCCGGATTTCAAATTCATTTATAAATGACAAAGTTATAAACGTTCAAAACCTAACACTTATTCGTGATGGTCGCAATTTTAGATTTGTGGTTTACCCCCTGTACCTTCCCGTGAGACGTAGTCTACGTTAAAAATATAAGACCTCAGATAAAAAATGTGACTCTTCAAAAGTTAAGTGTTAAGTCTTAAAATCCTTCATTTTAATTTAAGTCCAAATTAAAATGAAGGATTTTAAGACTTAACACTTAACTTTTGAAGAAATGCCTAGAGAATTTTGATCAGAATGAATATGAGTTTTGGGGAGAATTTTAGTCCTCTACATTTCTCTCCCTCTCTACTAGAGAGTCTCTAGGAATAATTTTAATGGAATTCAGAGGACAGTCCCAAAGAAATGTGAAATTAAGTTGCAGGTAATTTTGAGAAGCATTTCAGGAAAATTGTTGGGAAAACTATGGGTGAATCCCAAGGTAGTTCAGAAGATACTTTTTTTCATAAAGATTATGAGCAGAAGTGCAACATTGAAGGACTTCAAGATAGCATTCTGAATGAATTCGGGAGAAGAATTCAAAGTGAATTAACTCCACTACAAACTTAATTATGATATGGAAACAATTCTGACACTTATCCTAATGATCACTTAGGGCCATGAAAATCTCTTAAATGTTAATCAATAATTCAACCAATTAAAAAGAATGCTAAGGAGAATTCCCAGGAGATATCGATAATAATTTCATAAACATGTAATGCTGAATATAACTAAAAAAAGAAACATGCTAAATTTCAAACTGAAGATAATTTTAAGGAAATCTCTACGAGAATTTACAAGGATTTTGAAAGAATTTAAAGAGGTTTCAAAGAGGAGATTCTACTGTGAATTTCGATTATTATTTCCTCAAAATTATGATTACCGTTCCAACAAATTCTGTCATAGAACAAAATTTGGAAATTGCAAAATTGATAAAGAATTAGGTGCTCAAGGCTTAGACATTACTGATGATTCTCACTTTAATCATTTGGAAACACCTTAGGTTTGTTATCCTGGACTGGCTGATTCCGAAGATCAAAATATAAAATAAAAAGTAATACAAAATACATTTAAGAAAAGTATACGGATATTGAAATATTGGGATTTTGTATTAAAAAACATTGAACAACCCGAAAAATTCCTAGACCAGACCAGGAATCGAGCCCTGCCACCTTCAGAATGGTCTTGCTTTGTAGCTGTGCCGTTACCGACTGAGCTAAGGGAGGCACGATCTAGATCTGTCCTGATGTTCCAATAATACAAATAAAAGTCTGTCAAACCATCAACCACTCCATTGCGAAGAAGATTCGTTAAATTCATCACGCAGTAACATCAAATTAGCCAATCCAACATGATCGATCGGAATCATGGAATCTTTTCTTTTTTGAAACTCACCACAGTCGCGAAAACAAAAAGCTTCCTCATCACACATATTTAAACGTGCCACCACAGCAATCGAACAATAGATCACACCTGATCGAGGTATGGAGCTGCTTTAAAATCTCTAAACTTTTTTGAAGTTCACTGGAGTACTCAAAAGATCTCGGAACTTTACTGTAGTTATCCTTGAGCGTATCAGAACTCGGATATTCTCAAAGTTAGCCTTAAGTTCTTCTTCCAATTATCCAGAAGTTTTCAATATTGCCCTGACAAAAAGAGGAAATTTCCAGAAAATCTCTGGATTTTTGTGAAGTTAACATAATATGCCTGAAGTTTCCTTAGCTTCTCATGAGCTCTTTTGACTTCCTTGAAATTCACGGAGCTTCTTATAGTTTGTCGAGAATTTTCTGAAGTTCATGAAGATGGCTTTAATTTATAGAAACTAACCTTTTACTTTTCCTTGATTTGTTTTCCGTCGATCTTGTTTTCTGTACTGAGTCATAATGCTTCTGACGCCAGGAAGGCTCTTCCCTCACCAGGACCCTACCTATCGACCCATCAAATCATGGACTGGGCACCAACGGATTTACTGTTCCGTGTTCAGAGATGTTTGCCTCAAAAAATCTCGACGGTGCCGTCTGGGGGTGAATCCAGGCCTATTGGAGTGAGAGGCAATCACGCCTACCACTACACCACCGGCACTGCTGAAGATAACCTTCTGTTTCTTCTTCTTCTTCTTCTTATTCTTCTTCTTCTTATTCTTCTTCTTCTTCTACACATTTGAAGCTTATTGCTTATCACATAGTTTATTGCATGCTCTCAAATTGGTATTCTAGATGCCTGTACCATTTTTGCATTTGTAGGATTGTGTGGCAAGCAAGTACAATCATACTCTATGTCCAGGGAAGACGAGAAATTTTTCATCCCAAAAAATCCTAGACCGGGCTGGGAATCGAACCCAACCACCTCCAGCCTTGCTTTGTAGCTGCACCTTTGCCAACTGAGCTAAGGGAGCTATGAGAGGAAACTAACCTTATCAAGTCTTTTAACTTTTCTGAAAGTATGGACTATCCAGAATTTATTGGTATCTCTGAGCATCCCTGAAGATCTTCAGGCCTAGCTTTTCTGAGGTTCTTGGAGCTTGTTTGTAGTTCATCGGGTTTTCCTCAAGTTCTATGGATTTCTCTGAAAATTTTATAACATTCCTGAAGTTCTCGGGATATCCTTAAAGCTCTTAGAATATCTAAAATGTTCCTAGTCCACTCGCTGTTTAACTCAAGATTGATTTATTTGCCTTTCCAAAATTACATTGCACCTATGGAAGGTGCCTGGTACCATCCGTACTCCCTCGATCGCACCAATCACGATTGAGCCAATAATAATTAATTAACCAACACTAATGCAACAGTTATAGATCGAAAGAGAGTGAGAGTTGTTGGTTGACAAAATAGAGGGTAATGCAAAGTGCACACCCGATCGGTACAAAGTCCCATGAACTCAGTTAAGCTGAGTCATGCGTAATATGACACTTTTGTTTGTGTCGAACAGGTTTGGAATAGGTGGTTGACCATTGGCAAGATAGCTGCCGGTCAACACTTTAAAAGATGATTCGTTTGCAAGAAAACAACGATCTATGGCTGTTACAAAGTGCACGAAATTTTACAAAAAATCTCGGAACTCCCCAGATTCTATATTATTCCTCAGTCTGTTCATCAAACTTTGCTGGTATTTCCATTCAATCCACAGAGCTTTTCTTGGCGATGTTTCAAGAATTGCTCTGAAATTAATGAGCCTGCCTGAAAGATCGCTCAGCTTCCATACGACCCAATTAACCACAGGCACGTTATTTTGCCTTTTTGTCTATAAACGGGCCTCATCAGAACTTAAAAACACTGGTAAAGCCGTTGTGCTGCTGTAGCCAAAAAGGCGAAATAACGTGCCAATGGTTACTTGGGGATTTCAGCATGAATTTCTCGGAACATCTATGAAGTTTCGATTTTTTTCTTAAGTTCATTAAACTTACCTGATGTTCTCTGGACTATCTTTAATTTTTGGACCTGTTGTTGTTGTCGCTATTTTCCTGAATTTAATGGTAAATAGGTTCTTGAAATTAACTTGAAATTCTCGGAATTTCCTTGAAGTACCTGCAATTTTCCAGATAATCGTGGAAATGCCTTAAATTCACGTAACTTCCCTTAAGCTCCCTTAACTGACCTCAATTAAAGCTCCTGCAATTTTCTTGAAGTAAGCGGTACTGCTCTGAGGCTCTAACTTCTTCACAGAAGTTCTTGAAATTTACCAGAAATCTGTGGAACTGCCCTAGAGCTATCGTAACCAATCTAAAAAAAATGATAAAACTTCCCTGTAGTTTAAACTTCATTTAATTTTTTTAGAGGTTCTAGAAGGTTCTCGCAATTTGTCTGATGTTAATGGAACTAGTATAATGTTTTCTAAAATAAGTTCTTGCAACTTCGTTCAAATTTTCGCAAATTGTCTGACTATCAGAGGACTCCCAAATTTTTGGCAGATTTCTGAACATTGTTCTTGGAACATCTGTAAAGCCCCTGCATTTTTCTCAAGTTGAAAAAAAAAATCCAGACATTTTCAAAACTTCCATCATGTTCCCAAAATTGATCCTTAAACATACCTGATGTTTTCTGGAGCTTCTTGAAATTCTTGTAAAGATCCTGAAATCATCTTGAAGCAAATGGAATTGTCATGAAGTACTTTAATTTTCATCTAAATTCACGAAATCCTTCCGAAGCTCATTGATCTAACCTGAGGTTCTTAAAGCTTAGCCTATAAGATCAATAAATCTTTGATTTTTTTTAAAAGTATACCTGTAGGTGAAATTTAATAGCATGCTGAGAACCATCGGCCCAAACCAGTCCAAAAGTAATCAAAATCGCCAGTTCCAAGTGATTTATAAACACACCGTAAAGCTCTAGGGTCAGTTTTTTGCATTGAACACTTTTACGGATGTTTTGGATTTTCCGGAAAACAATCCCAGGGTCCATGTTTATGTCCAATATTGACACGTCTCCAAATTTATTTTTCATCAAATTTCCAAGTGTTTTCGAAAAAAATCTAGGGGCTTTATTGTGGTACTTGACTTATAACGAAAATTTAATTTATCACGAGTTCATGTCTTCCCGGATACTACGATATTCATTATTTATTTCAATTATTTATTAATTTACTTGTCTTCGTATAATAAAAACGCACAGACAGAATGATTAATGTCTAGTTAAAGAACGAATCCTATTTTTAAACATGGTTTTCGAAATATTAAAATCAAAATCTTCACGCGATTCGTTGAAACGACGGCAGCAAACATCCAGTGGATTGTTTTGACCGTAGACTGTACGATGCTGAGGAATACGGAGAAGGTCATTTTGTCGCGTCTGCCTAGCCGGTGCATTGAACTGGATTTTCCCTAGAAGTTTAGCACAATCTACATTGTTGTCCAGAATGTCGAATATGAACAGCCGTTGCAGAAGAATCCTTCTATCAGCCAATGTTGAAAGACGAATGTTATGAACGTCATGAGTCAGGTAATATTGTAGGATCAGTTCCATGGACTGTGCACTTTTGTGGGTGTTCCGGATTTTTTGGAGGGCGGTCTCATGACCATCCTGGTCCATGTTTATGTCACGACCCCAAATTTATTCTTACATCACAGTTCCTAGTGTGTTCTAAAAAACCGAATAGTTCTAGGATCAGCTTCATAGATCGACCACTTTTACGCATGTTCCGGACCTTCGGGAGGATGGTCCCATGGTTATTCTGGTACATGTTTATGTCACGGTCCCAAACTCAGTCGTATATCAGAGTTCTTAATGTTTGAAAAAAACCGCGGAGCTTGTTGCAAGTTTCCAGCATTGGCAGAGCAGAACTACCATGGGATACATAAAACAAAACACTAGTGAACCATGAAAACAAATGAGGGTCAAATATTACTTCAACATTGGTTTATTCGCACCCATTTCCCCACATTCCTTCTTCTGATTCTTGACTCCTGCCACCTTTCTCTCCTTATCCATCGTCCCTTTTCTCTATTAATTTTCTAGCTTATTAATATTAGTCACATACAGGGTGCGTGACGAATTTTTGCAGTAAATGACATATTTGAGAAAAATTACACCAGTTAGCTATTCTAGCAATGAATGTTATGTGATTTATTTTCTTTCGCAAAATATGGAAGTTGTAACTAATTTTATTAAAAAAAAAAATCGCCTTCCCTTTCGACGACTGTAGCTAGACGCTTCCGGAAACTGCCATATGCACGTTTGACAATGTTTTAATCCATAGATGTCATCACTACCTTTATTTTAGCTTTTAGGGACTTAAGTGTGGTGTTAGGGGTTCTATTGGTATTCCGTTCGACGATGCCCCGTACAAAATAATCCAACGGATTGATATCGGGACTGCTTGGGGGCCAAATTTCTTTCTCCCAAAATTCCGAAATATTTTCCGCAAGCCATTTCTGTGTTTTATTAGCAGTATGAGCAGGTTCTCCGTTTTATCACTTTCCCAGGCCTTTTTTATATTATACACTGTTCTTTCAGACACATTTATCCACCGAATTATTTCTATTACGCTTACTCCGGCGCGCAACAA
This sequence comes from Ochlerotatus camptorhynchus, assembly GCF_037179485.1. Lineage (NCBI taxonomy): Eukaryota > Metazoa > Arthropoda > Insecta > Diptera > Culicidae > Ochlerotatus > Ochlerotatus camptorhynchus. The sequence goes on along the minus strand of NW_027040752.1, from coordinate 1,825,735 downwards.
AGCGACAGCGGCTGACCGATTGCTCTTTTGTTTCGACATCTTTACGTTTACTCAACACTGTTTGTTTACATCTTACACCTAACAGTATGAGCAATTCAGTGCTGCCAAATATATCTAAATCATGATCCGCAAGCATGAGAAATTACTATTTGAAATTTACTGCAAAAATTCGTCACGAACCCTGTACATGTCTTCTACTTCTCGGTGCGTGGCCCCATCTTCGCTACCTGCCCTGCTGGAAGATCCACTGCATCGTAACGGTCGAGACCCCGTGATGCATCCGGCTACCGAGTCAGCCTGCGCACTCCACCACGATTCCCGTGTTTGTGGTGAGCGTGTGGATCTTTGAATCGGCCGTCACGACTGTGTCCGTCGTTGGGGTTGGCACGTCTGTTCCGCCAGTATTGCTCGTTCCGATTTCCGTCCGATCCAGGCGCTCCGACTGGGGCACGCTCGTGGTCTCCCGGCTCGATATCGTTCTGTTGTGGATTTTTGCGACGGTGGGTGGATGTTCCGACAGGATCAAACCAGCGATCACTCGTGGTTCTCCGTCTTCTTCCGATATGCTACGAAATCGAAAGATCAAAAGAAAAGCCCTGTGGCCAATTGAGGTTAGGTACGGGTTCGACTCTTCCTGCATGATGTAGCTTTCGTCTTCCAACGAGCCTGTCCGAAGCGGGTGTGTTTAAAGGTTTGCTGCTGCTTGTGCAGTGCGATCGATACGTCCGGGTGTTAAAAGGCTTTGGAGAGCGACATCTTTCGATTTATAATCATTTTATGAAGTGATTTCCACCCACCCTAACGTATCCAGTGGAGTGACAATAGTTCGGTAGCCCCAACGTCCGCTGCCCTTCAGATCGTGGAATCAAATCCAAAGGTGGTTCTGAGGAGATCGTGTGGCTAGTGCCCTCTGCTACCTATCGTCTCACCATCGCCGAAGCTGATTCACTCTTCCTTTTTTCGTTTGCTTGTTGTTCGGGGGGAAATCCAAGTCCGGATAGGAAATCGTATGCCTTTTACCTACACTCTCCCCCCAAAGAGCGCGAGTAATACGTTACGCGTAAATCGAATTCGCGTAAATGGAGAACACTACGCGGCGCTAGTGTACATGAATTTATGATTTCCTTATTTGTGTGATGTCTTGAAATCCTTGCCATCTAGAAAGTTGCTGTCTTGGGCGAAGTTGTTCAGCAGATCAAGACCTAATTATTGGTGTACAGAAGTTTGGAATTTTCTCACTACGCGATATGTGATATCTTGAAATCATAGCAGGAAGTTGCTGTCTTATCTCCCTCGAAATACGACTTCCATACTACAGCCGTTGGATGAAGGGATAATCGCAAACTTTAAGTTACGTTACATCCATCATAACTGCCGCACGATTGTGGACCAAATGGATGAAACAGGGGACGATTTGATTACATCGTGGAAGAAGCTCACTTTCAAAGATAGCTTTGACAGCCTGGAAAAAGCCGTTCGTGATATAAAGCCTTCTACGCTCAAGAACTGCTGGAATTCTCTTTTGCCACCTGAAATCAGCGGGAATGTCAATGAAACCAGCAACGACAATGCAGACGTCGCTCAAGACATTGGAGCTCTGGGACCGGTGATATGATATGACGCAAGCTGAGATTTATGAACTGATTTCAGAAAAAGAAACAACCGTTGAAGGAGTACTTGGAGATCTTGAAACTCCTGGCGATTTGGACAATAGCCTTGAGATGCCAGCACCAAACGCTCAAGAATTTAAGGACCAACACCAAAAACTAACGCTTTGTCACTCTCGACACGAACGAGGCACCGGACTAAGGCTTTCGAATTTCTGACGGAATGTGAAAGCCTTTTTTCGGGATGGAAGGAAGAAACTGAGATGTAATCGATTGTAATTTTTTATATAAACATGTACATCAAATGTAAAAAGCACACTTTCAGAAACCGAAGTAAATATTAATTGATCAAAAACCAAATTCTCATTTAATTTTTTTCCAAACGAGAAATTCAACATAACAGACCACATACTAAATGTAACAAATTTCCAACAAAAGGATTTTTTACAACCATACCAAACATAATTTTTATTTAAATTACAACTATCTACACGCAAACTAAAAATTGCAGCAGGGTGAAAATTACGAAGGAATGCTGAATGACGAAGTCGACTCTCCTTGACTTATTTCCATGTTGGACTTTTGTGTTACTCGAAGTCCTATTTTCCTAGGTTATATTTACCTAGAATGACAGGTTCTTGTTATAAACCACGAATAACATCTCACATATACAGCAGCAGGACGAAGTTGCCGAATAATCAACTAATTTATTTTCAAAAATGAAGGTCTTGGTCCACTGAACAACTTTGCCCAAGACAGCAACTTCCTAGATCGCAAGGTTTTCAAGAAATCACAGGAACAAGGAAATCACAAATTCAAGCACACTAGCGCCATGTAGTGTGAAAATTCTGAACTTCTGTCCACCAACCATTAAATCTTGATCCACTGAACAACTTCACCCAGGACAGCAACTTTCTACATGGCAAGGATTTCAAGATATAACATAAACTAGGGAATAACAAATTCAATCACACTAGCGCCGCGTACTGAGAGAATTCCGAACTTTTGTCCATCAACTATTAGGTCTTGATTTACTGAACAACTTTGCGCAAGACAGTAACCTTACATATGTCCAGGATCGCGAGATGTTCCATGTTGGTCCCTATTAGGTCAAATCCCATATGCTACGTGTACTCCATTTACGCGATTCCCTCGCGTAAACGGAATCATTCGCGACCAACGAAAATGGACTTCGTGTAGACCGATTTCGCGTTCTTCGGGGGAAGAGTGTTCAGCATTCCTATTTCTTCTCTAAGCCTGTACTGAAAACTTTTTTCTTATACGTTCGACCATTGGATTCCTTATTTTATTTTATTACAAATTCTGATAAGGCTACATGTAACAAGCTAAAGTAGGATCAGTTTCGTGCAAGGACCACTTTTATGGTTTACGGTAATTTTTGCTCTATAGGGCATAAACGGCTCCAACATTTTAGAATTTTAATAATTTGGAGCAGTAGAGGAAACAATTTCAAATGATATCGACTAGATGCTTACGTCAGATGGTGACTTTAGTGTGTAACAACACCTCACATCAGAGCTACATGAGCGAATCGGCGATCATTCTTTTTGCCAATGGTGGCGAGGGGAAACACCCTACACCACCCCTCATCAACGGGTGAGTTTAGTAAAAGGAATGCTCGATCCAATTCGTACCTTCCTCAAAATTGTCCATTGCTCGCTTTCTCCGATAAAAGCAATCAAAAATATTGCTTCATAAAATATTAATTTAAGAAACTTCTGGCTACTAAGCCTGAAATATGTCCATTTTTTAATCTTAATACTTTTTCTCAAGCATCGATAGTGCAAAAATGCATTATTTTTAAAAATTTAGTTAGTTTTAAACACAAACGCATTACAAAAATCAAGTCCTGGATCCCGAGATTTCTCCAAACCCGAGAAACAGGACCCTCTACTCTCCACCTTTATGCAGGGAATCTTCGGAACCTTTATCAATCTTCTTTATATCTGCTAAGCTCACAATAGCCTAGCAAAAACTATCCTGCAACTAAGATAGAGTGACCCCACTCTATTTTTACCAAGATCAATCGCAAATATACTTCCCTTCTCTTCCTTAAGAAGCACGCTTTGCGTTTGAAGCTAAACCGTTGTATCAAAACTCACCTTTCGTCTGACGCATTTCTTTCGAGATAAAGGTCACCCCTCTCGCATCACCCGCATTATCGAGAAAGGATATTTTTAGTCAAGCTTCCCTGAGTTTAATTGTCCCACCCATGCCTTGAGGAAGATGATTTCCAGAAGCTATTGAAAAACCCCTCCAGTCCCAGGGTAATCCTTTCAAGTGCCAAGCGCCTTCTGTTTCGATGACCGAAGAATGGATCGAAACTTGTAACAAGTCAGTCACAAATGGGGACCCCGATTCGACAATGGAGAAAGGACTGAAAGACAAACTCGAACCCATCTGGCAGCGGGACGACGTTGGGGTTTTGATTTTTTCTGTCTCCTTGCCAGCTGAGGACCACTCAACAGATACACCTTGCTTGCACCCACTCACTACGGGGTGGAAAACCGGGAGGGACACCATTTTGTACGGTTGAGAAGATTTTCCTTTCGAGTCACTCGACCGGAACGAAAAACGAGCTGAGGATGTCGTCGTTTTCGGTCGGATCAACCACCTTGAAATAACTTCGGTAGCATCGGAGCAGAAATGTAAAATATCTGCCCAGATAGACAGAGGACTTGACCAAAGTGCCATCGCTTTTCCCGCCACGTGTGCAACCCCCACCTCCCCGTGGTTACCACTATGGAGGCGAAAAGTTTATCCAAGAACATGGCCAAGTTTTGTCTCCGATTGTTTTTTTATGGCCAGGGTTCCAAAAGCAACAAGGATGACGCCAGCTGGAATTCTTTTGACCAATGATCTTAATAATTCAATGAAACTTTTCCCAACGTGTGTCTCCCCGGTGCGCTGTCCCGGCTCCGGTCGGCTGTGTTCGGTTCTGGTTCTGTTATTCTACATGCAGTCGCCCAAAAAAGAAAAGTTAGTGCCGTGTGTGTGTGTGTCTCTGTGTGAGCATTGCAAGGAAGCGAAACTTGATGTGTATATGGTGCACTTGGGACGCACAAAAAGGTGCTCAGGTTTTTCCAGGTCCTTTCCCAGCGGAAGCAAGTGGCACTCTGGCTGGCTGAGGGCAAGTTTTTGAGCTTTTGGAATTGGTCGGTGGAGTGGGTGGGGAACGAGAAAATGCACATCCCGTACAAGCGTACAAGAAAGCTCCCAGGAGATGACATCGAGTCTTTTTGTGGGGATTCATTCAGGAGGGCAACTTCTGGAAGATGGAATCACACGATCGAAGGGTTGTAGGCGAGGAAATTTGAAAATTTCGATAGATTTTATTAGAAATAGAAGTTCCATTATAGTGAGGAGCAATAATGGCGACAATGGGAACTTTTGTTTGGTCATAATCTTGAAATAGCATTTAAAACAAAATGCTTGCTCACTAGCGGCTCCTAGGAAGCAATTTCTGAACTGTAGTTGCCATTTTTTAACATTGGACCCATTTCCGCAATCGAACGGCAATCACCGACGAGCGTCGTTTGCCAATTGGAGATTAGTCACTGCACCTGGAACCTATCGAACCCACCATCCCATCAACACATGGGCCGGGACCAACGGCATTACTTCCCCTCCGAAGGAAGACGTGACCAGAGATTATTTTCGCCTCGGAAAAATCCCAACGTCTTCGGCTTGGATTGGACCCAGATACACTGGGATGAGAAACAGGTATGTAATTGTAGTTAGTAACTCCATGACTAACCAGCTCATTTGTTTGAATGTTAATAAAAATAACTGACCGCAGAAATACTGATCCAAATGCACCTCTTTTATAGAAGCATCATAGTGCATAAGGGAATTTTAGGACGCCCATGCATTAGTGGGAACTTATATAAAATGTTACAAATTCAAAATCAAACGTTGAACATATTCCACTTACAAATGTTCTTCACTCATCAAATATAAAACATGTTGCACCAATCAGGTCCAAACCGTTTGATTTTATTAGGGCCACTTTATGTAAGGTCACGTGCTCCAGGCAAATAAATTTTTATTAGAAATCTGCAAGGAGAAATTCAGAGCTCCAAAAACAAGAACAGAGAAGTTCAAAATTCTCTTGAGCAATTTAGGAAACTTCGGAAATAGTTTTTTTTTTTAATATTTTTACACCAATGTTTTTCAAACTTTTTAAAATTGTTCTGTGGGTCCTAGATTCAATTCGTTGGTAATCTGTCTAACGGAAATTACACCATCAGTTTTTTGTTCGGTTCGAGTATTATCGATTAATGTAGAAAAAACATGCCTGATAGACGAGTGCACGGATGGATTTGAGTTCACTCACTCGACAAAAAGTGACACAACAGCGGGGCCCTGTTTACTAAAAATGAACACATATGTGTTCATTTTTAGTAAACAGGGCCCCGCTGTTGTGTCACTTTTTGTCGAGTGAGTGAACTCAAATCCATCCGTGCACTCGTCAATACCAGGGCTACTGGTACTATTCAAAAGCGTTTGTCATCTCCGAACGCTTTCAATGTAACGGGGTTAAAGCTTGCGTTCACGAACGAACCGAATACTGTCATTGATGAGAGCCTCTGTGAGTGACCGTTGGGTGTTGACTTTTCTTGCTGTTCGTGCTGTCTTTCATTCCGTCTTGTTTTATTATTGTTTTTCTTCAATCCGTTGTATTCGGACGCGATAATTTTCACCGTGAATAGTTTTAATATTCGCCGTGAATATTGTTGAACAGTGTTAGCGATGAGTGAAAGTGTAAAGCGTCGATCTGGAACTTTGAAAAGAAAGATTTCTGACGCGGTGGAAGTGATCCGCGATTCGTCTAGCACAAAATATCGTTGCTTGGCGAACATCGATGCAGAACGAAGGTGTTGCTACGAGCAAACAAAATTCAATGCCGCTAAATTCAAGCGGCATTTCATCGGCTGCCACCCGGATGTGGCCCACCGGATGGAGCTTGTGAATGAGAGCAGTAGCCGGGAAGAAACCACCACAAGACGACCAAGATCTGGGTCAAAAGTGCTTGTGGAAATGACCAGACAAAATGTGCTCCTTGGAACTCTGAAAATGGTGACGGAACATAACCTGCCGCTAAGGTTTCCGGAATGAAAGGGTACAAAATTATTTCTTGGCCCTTTGTGGAAAGCTTGCGGCCTTGCAATGTCCCGGAACACCATTCCAACACTCATCCACCGTGGGACATAGTATTACCAATAAATTCAGGCAAAGTCTAGTATGCCTGAAAGTGGACTCGGCCACCCGACACGGACGGTCGGTTTTCGGAATAAACGCGTCGTTTGTGGATAATAACGGCGTTGTACACATAATCCACCTTGGTAAGTCTATTTTGAGTAAATAAACCTACCTTTTTTTTATACTCTTTATTTGTTCCAAATTTAAAATAAATTACATTTCATATTAATCTAGGTGCTCCAGTTACTACAGTAACTTACCAGCCCTAATTGTTATGATATATAGCTAAGTGTTTTTACATTGTTCCTGTCTTGGCAATTCAGTATTTTAAACAGGTTTTTTAAACCTGCATGTCAGTATAACAATTGATATCTTAAAACTAAAAACTAAAACTAAATCTTATCTAGGTATAAAGGGAACTAATCGTTACAATTGAGGATTGCAACGATTTTTGCCTTAAATTATTAATTATTTTGTTGGACATTTGTTCTAAAGTCTCAACATTCGAAATTCTATGTACTTCGGTAGTACTGTACCAGGAAGGCAACTTCAAAATCATCTTCAGAAATTTGTTCTGAATCATTTGAAGTGCTTTTTTCATGGTAGTGCAACAACTAGACCATATTGGCACAGCGTAAAGCATGGCCGGTCTAAAAACTTGTTTAAATATTTGCAAAGTTTGGATTTCCTGTTTATAAGAGGATACAATCATTTTATATATTTGTTACATTTGGCTTGAATGTGATCCTTAAAAGTTAATTTTTGGTCAAGTATTAATCCAAGATATTTCACTTGGTTTGACCAGGAAATTTGAACTCCGTTCATAGTGACTATGTGACTACTACTAGGGTTTAAAAACGAAGCTTTAGGCTTATGTGAAAATATTATAAGTTGAGTTTTGGAAGCGTTGGGAGAAATCTTCCATTTTTGTAAATAAGAAGAGAAAATATCTAAACTTTTCTACAGTCTGCTGCAAATAACACGAAGACTTCTTCCTTTAGCGGAAATGCCTGTGTCATCAGCGAACAAAGATTTGTGGCAATCCTGAGGCAAATCAGGGAGGTACGAAGTGAAAATGTTATACAATATAGGCCCAAGAATGCTACCCTGAGAAACTCCTGCTCTAACAGGTAGTCGATTAGATTTGGAATTTTGATAATTTACCTGCAGAGTTCTGTCAGTTAAATAATTTTGAACTAATTTCATAATGTAAAGTGGAAAATTAAACTTTTTCAATTTAGCAATCAAACCTTCATGCCAAACACTGTCGAATACTTTTTCTATGTCTAGAAGAGCAACTCCAGTTGAGTGGCCTTCAGATGTGTTTGAACGAATTAAATTGGTAACTCTTAAGAGTTGATGAGTAGTTGAATGCCCATGGCAAAATCCAAACAGCTCATCTGCAAATATTGAGTTCGTGTTGATGTGAAGCATCATTCTATTTAAAATTATCTTTTCAAAAAGTTTACTTATTGAAGAAAGCAGACTTGTTGGACGGTAGCTAGAAGCTTCAGCTGGATTTTTATCCGGTTTCAAAATTGGAACAACTTTTGCATTTTTCCATTTATCAGGAAAGTATGCCAAATGGAAACATCTGTTAAATAATTTTACCAAGAAAGACAAGGTACTCTCTGGGAGTTTTTTGATGAGGATATAGAAAATTCCATCATCACCTGGAGCTTTCATATTATGAAACTTTTTAGTTATAGATCTTACTTCGTCCAAATCAGTCCCCCAGGCATCATCAAAAATATTTTCCCGAGAGAAAATATTCAGAAAATCCCGAGCAACCTGATTCTCAATAGGACTAGTAAGACCCAAACTGAAATTATGGGAACTCTCGAATTGCTTAGCAAGTTTCTGAGCTTTTTCCAAATTTGTGATCAAAATTTTACCACCTTCTTTAAGCGCTGGAATAGGCTTTTGAGGTTTTTTCAAAATTTTTGTGAGTTTCCAAAAGGGTTTGGAACTCGGGTCTAATTCAGAAATATTATTTTCAAAAGTTTTGTTCCTCAGGGCAGAGAATCGCTTTTTAATTTGTTTTTGCAAATCCCGCCAGATAACCTTCATGGCAGGATCGCGTGTTCTTTGATATTGTCTCCTACGGACATTTTTAAGACGGATCAAGAGCTGAAGATCATCGTCTATTATAATTGAATCGAATTTAACCTCGCATTTTGGTACTGAGGCAGCTCTTGCTTCAACTATAGAAGTAGTCAGAGATTCAAGAGCATAATTAATTTCATCTTTGGTTTGCAAAGGAATGTTAGGATCGAAGTTATAGGGTATACGTCCCTAACCTCGGTCTAATATGCAGCCATAGATTACGTTTTTAATCATAACTCATCAATTAATTTACCTGCAAACGATATTCTACTGCTAAATGGTATGCTTAGATATGCTTATCATGTCGTTTGCTATCAGGAACCGCAAAAAGTTGAAAAACTTACTTTTTTTAAGACAAAAACTCACCAGGGAAATGTATGTAATATCGGTCTATTGTCCCCAAATTGGGTCTATTTATGGATGCAACTTCGTCCTATCCTGTTTGATTCTCAAAAAAAACGCTCTTGGTAACGTTTTCTTATGTATTTTTTTTTATCACTATCACTGTTAACTTAATACTCTTCATTCCTCAAAACATTTCTTAGAGAAAATTTTACGAAAACTACATTAAATCACTCAAGTTAAAAATTAAAAATTAAAAATTTCGCTTATCGTCTTTCGACCGCAGAATATCTAAATCAAAACATTGTGATGTTCATTATACAGATTTGGCAGAAAAAATCTCCCTTCCTGTTCGTTCCTTATCATCCAAATGCAAACCACATTGTTGACGTTACTCTTATTGCTATATGCTGTCAAATGAATTTCATGGGCCAAAGTTAGGAACATAGAAAAGAAATGTGTCCCTAAAGTTGGGTCCATGATTTACTTGTGAAAACGTTGTTAAACAATTAAAATAAACATAAAATATTCAAACAGTAACTGTGAGTTTTACGTCTAGTGTGTATTATTAGGTAATTCCATTCAATAAATGCCATAATCAGGCCATTTGATGATCGTCAGTGCAACCTTCCCATCTTAACCTTAGAAGTCATGGCGGCTAAAAACTCCGAACAGAGTGATATTCTCAACCAGTTTTATTACTTACGAGAGCTGAAAATGTATTGAAATGTTGTGATATAAATTGATTTGTGTGTGGTACACATTTATCAATCATCAGTGATCAATATTTTCCTTATTTTTTGTGTAATATTCCTTAATTAATTATTTATTTGCGTGATAGGCCGAATGAAAGGACTAGACCCACATTACATACCGTAACCCTATTCCATAAATGTTCGATATTGCTCCCAATCAGCTCTATGGTAATTGAAAGTAGAGCTTTTGGGATTACAAATTATTTCTTGGGATATTTCAAAAGTTACTGGAAGGTGATCAGAACCGAAGTCAGCATGGGTAACCAATTGGCTACAAAGTTGACATGAATCAGTTAAGACCAAATCAATAGTGGAGGGATTTCTTGCAGAAGAAAAGCATGTTGGGCTGTTTGGATATTGAATAGTGTAATAACCTGCAGAACAATCATCAAACAGAATATTACCATTGGAATTGCTTTGAGCATTATTCCATGAGCGGTGTTTGGCATTAAAATCACCAATAATAAAGAATTTAAACCTATGACGGGTAAGTTTCTGAAGGTCACCCTTGAGAAAATTCTTTTGCTGGCCTCCGCATTGGAATGGCAAATTGGCAGCTATAAACGTAAGTTGTCCAAATTTTGTTTCAACAGAAACTCAGGAATTTGCAAATCAACTTCAGGCGTCAGGAGGGAGGCTTTTAGAGGACTGGCTTCTGAAGCAGCGTGAGGATTCTACTAGGAAAAACAAAGTTCGGTCATATCGCTAGCTTACGCAAGCTTCAGAGGAAATTTGTATAAGCAAACTAAAGGTATGGGAATTCCGCTTTCCCCATTTTTATGTGATAGGAATTTGATGCTCAAGTGTTGGTATAGGTACGTGGATGACATTTTTAGCATTTCAAATGGGAAGATTTATCAAAAAAATAAGAGGTCATAAGCAACGTTCACAAGGACATAAAAATTACTCACGAAGAAGAGGGACGAACAACTCCCCTTCTTAGATCTTCTCATCGTCAGGGAAAAGTCTTCGTTCAATTTAGGTATCTTTTGGAAACCAGCAAATAGAAAGAGAGTAATAGCAAGCACTTCAAACCATTCCCATCAACACAAAATGGCCACTTTTCACCACATGGTTCACAGGATGCAAACTCTTCCTCTTAGCGATGCAGGCAAATCAAAGGAAATAGCTCACATTTTTAAAATCGTTAAACTAAATAGCTATCAAGAAAGAACAATTCAAGCAGTAATCGATAAACAAACAAGGGACCAATTTAGGCGTACTTTGACAACTCTTAAACCAGTAACTGAGGGCTTAAAACGAATAGCGGTGAATTTCGACAAAAAACATTACCAAACCATTAAGTTCGAAATTAAGCAGTTTTGACCTAGATTTAGTATTCAGCAGCAGGACAAATCAGCTGAAGTCACTGTTACGTTCAATAAATGTCTAAGGAAAAGCCGGTGCGTACAATACTCTCCGGAGTGTTGAAACACCCTCCAAAGGCGCACCCCTTTGTCAGTCAAAATTGGAATCCTTAGCAACAAAATTAAAGAATGACACCGATAGTGACCATGCATCAGAACCCTAGTCTTAACCATTTCAAACTAGGGAACAACGAATAGAAGATTAGGAATCAGATAGATAGACTAACTAACTAACTAATTTATTCTTGTTTCAAGAGCATCCTTGCCGGCGCCGGTGGTGTAGTGGTAAGTGTGATTACCTCTCACCCCAGCAGGCCTGGGTTCAATCCCAGTCGACGCCGCCGGGATGTTCTGAGGCATAACATCTCTGATCACGCCTTCCTTCGGATGGGAAGTAAAGCCGTTGGTCCCCGGTTCATGAGTTGATGGGTCGATAGGTAGGGTCCAGGTGTGGGAGCTGCTTTCCTGGCACGTCGGTAGCATTGGTGCTCAGCACGGAAAACAAGATCGACAGAAAAAAAACAAACCAAAGAAAAAAAAAAAAAAAACAAAAAAGATCATCCGGTAAGCGTGACTGCTTTCTCAACCCAATGGGTCTGGGTTCAATCCCAGCCGAGGTCGGTGGGATTTTTCTGAAGCATAAAAATCTCTGGTCACGTCTTCCTTCGGAAGGAAAGTAAAGCCGTTGGTCCCGGCCCATGTGTGTTGAATGGGTGCGATATCCCACGCAGGTGTGGAAGCTGCCTTCCTGCACATTTGATTGCCGTCAATGGATGGCAATCGATGTCCGTCGATGATTGGCAGTACATTTCGGAACAGAGACTGATAATAAATAAAGGAACGAATAAGATCATTCTCTTGTCACTATCAACAAGGCATAAAAAGTAATAAGGACTTAGATGTGTTCCTTTGATTACTGAAAATGTTTGAAGTAGTCAGGACTAAGAATCGGTGGTAGATTCGTAACATACCACGAAAAGGTGATCTACCCACGTTAAGGACTCAATTATGGATTTAAATCCAAGGTTGCAGAACATATCTTTACAAAGGGCACAACTTGACAAATGATAATATTAACATCCTGCGGAGTGTATCTTCACCTTGAAAACTAGACATAGCAGAAAGTTTACAAATATTGAAACATAATTCATCAACATTGCTTAATAGAGATCAAGGAAAATTGTTGTCCTTAAGGGCGAGTAAGCCGCGAATATTCGGCCCCCGTTCTTTTAACTGACATAGCCCCAAGGCTGCAAAATGCGTGATTCAGTCATCATTTAAAAGGTTTGGCTATCTACTTTCGTTTGGAATAGATAGACATTCAATTGAACCTGTGGTAGGCCAGCCGGAACGGAAAAACCCTGAAAAGTCCCGAGCAAAATGCGTGTCGATTCATGTTTTCATGGCCGGTTCTCGGAAATTTGGTTACCACATCTTAAGATTGAGCCACTACTATCTACTTTCAAGCGGAATAGTCAAGGAACCGATTGGAGTTGTGGGTGGACAATCGGAACGATAAAACCCGTTAAAGGTGGCTCTGTGGAAATGCGGATTCACCAGGAAAATGGTCAATTCCTGAAAGTAGGCATAAGAGATCCGCGTTTTTTTTCTAAATTGCATACCATTATGTGCATAGAAGAAATATACCATCACTACATCGATTCTGCAAACAGGTGGCCAGAAAACGGTCCTCTGGATATCCGAAATCACCGGGAAAATAGTCTGAAAAGCCGTGATTTTTTAGAACATGTGAAGAACCCTTAGTTGAGAAGATATATCTCAGTGCCATATTGATTTGGTCTCCCGGTGTTAATTAAATGTCCTTCTATATATCCGGATTCACCGGGAAATGGTCAATACTTAAAGGTAGTCCTAGAGTTGCGGGTTGTAATCTAATTTAATACAATCATGTTAGAAAAAAATCGTGGTTCTTTATGTCTACTTTCCGGAATCAACCATTTTTCCGGTGAATCCGGATATCCAGAAGGGCGTTCAATAACCACTGTGGGATCAAATCAATATGGCTCTGAGATATATCTTCTCAACTAAGGGTTCTTCACATTTTCTAAAAAATCACGGTCTACTTTTAAGAATAAACCATTTTCCTACGTCTAATTTCAGCAATTGACTATTTTCCCAGTGATTCCGGATATACAGAGGACCGTTATCTGGCCACTTGGTTGCAAAATCGATATGGTGATGTTATACTTCCTCTATGCTCATGATTGTAAGTAATTTAGAAAAAAATGCGGGTCTCTAGGTCTACTTTCAGGAATTGACCATTTTGCCGGTGAATCCGAATTTCCACAGAGCCAACTTTCACGAGTTTTATCGTTCCAATTGGCCAACCACAAGTCCAACCGGTTCCTTGTCTGTTCCGTTCGAAAGTAGATATTCATGTCTTTCAAAAAGTGACTCAATCTTAAGACCTCATTGCCGATAACCAGTCGTGTCAACATGAATCGACACGCATTTTGCTTGGGTCTTTTCCGTTCCGGTTGGCCAGCCATAGGGCCAATTGAATGTCTATCAGTTCCAAACGAAAGTAGATAGCTATACCTTTTGAATGATGGCTGAATCATAGCAATCGGTCATTATATTGCTGAGTAGCGGCCATGTCAGCTATGAATCGACGCGCATTTTGCAGCCTTGGTACTTTCAGGTAGTTTCGATGGCTTAGGATTATGTCAGTTAACTTTAGGCATAAGAAATATTGTTAATATACATTGATGTACGGCTCCGCAAAGCTAACGCTATTGAGCCTTTACAAATAAAATATATAAAAAAAGATGCTGGTACTAGCAGGGCTAAATAAAAGCAATTTATTGAATTTTATTGATGCTTATGGATATTTGGTTAATTAAGCATGTAAGTAAGGTAATAAGTAAGTACGAATGTTTAAGGAAACTAAAATGTATGGATGTGCCATGGCGTGTAATCAAAGCTGTATTCTCAATCAAATACCTTACAAGCAACCTTTTTGTCTTTATTGTGGTCCATTCTAAGCTTTAAACACCTCTTGAAAACCATAATAAAACCAAAACTGTGACTTGGGTTTGTCAATAGTTTTGACAAATCAAACTGCCTGAATTTGGCTAGAAATAAAACTGGTGATTTGAATCCTTGGTGGATGCACGATTTCAACCCTGCACTGTGACATGACAGTAAGCTCTTTTCCTACTCTCTCCGCAGAGCATTCAAGCATCATGTAGTGAACATTCTTCTTTTGTCACAAGAGCAACTTTCTTCCAGTTCGCAGATCAACATTGAGCTCTGGAAAAGAAACTAGCAGTCGCTTTTGTTCTCCCTTGTTCCCCGAACAAAAACAAGAAGAAAACAACAACACTAGGACATCCTGATTTCAGTTACATGGCTGCTGAAATGTAACCTGCATTCATAATAGAGGCTCGGGTAACATCGTCGTGTTTACCTGAAGTCAAGAGGAGTGAGGGAGTGTACCTTTTGTCGGTGTCATATTTGCAGCTTTCACCGGATCATTGTACTTGAAGTAAATTCAAATTATTCTTACTCGCATCCGAAGTATTTTACCACCAAATGACGAATAGCTGCTAATGAGTCCCGTTAGCGAGGTGGTAAAACAAATGGTTACCACTATTAACTGCTCAAATTGTGCTCAGTTAATCAAGCAATTAGTGCCATTTCGCCCTTCCCCACCGTCCTTTAGACCCAAATCTCACCAAGCTGAGCACTGATTTATGGGACCTTCCCCTTGTGTGCAAATAAACGTCAAACATGGAACCGCTTTGCCCTCACTGTTTGCCTCACGTTTTGAATAACGGGCTGCAAAATTAAAATCATAAATAAACTTTCAACACCAAACACCACTTTCCCCAGCACAGCAGACAGGGGAGGGTGACATTTTTCACTTCCAATTATTAATGGTATATGAGCTCACCCCCTTGCCCCTTGGGAACGTCAAAAACTGGGGCACTGAACGGGAGCTTCCGAATGGCGCCACAAAATGGCGACAAAATGCTCCCTTGGAAGTAGATTTTCTCTTTCTTCTATTCGTGCACTAAATTGAATTAATAACTCATACAATAAACATAAATAAGGCATGTAATGATGTAAATGTTCCCCCGCGTCTCCAAAAAACGATCACTATGATAGTGGTGTTTCCATCGTGTGGGATGTCGCTCCACGCATGCATGGCGCAAATTATCTTCACGCAAGTTGACTCCTCCATTTAACCGATGGATAGATACAGACTTACGCTTTCGGGAAGGAAGCTTATCATTTTCAGGTGATGAATATTAAAACAACCAGCCAGCCGAAAACATTCAGCATGGCGTCGTCGTCGTCGTCGTCGTCGTCGTGCGGGTGGGATGTCAAAAGGGGGGACGCATTTTCTTAATCGCATTAATCATCCCATTTCCACCCGACAAAACACCAGGATGGTGACGGTGTCACAACCAATGAAGGTACCCAACAAGGGTTTATCTTTTCTCGCCTTTGGGAACTGTCAGCACTCGACTCGACTCGACTCGACACACACTTTTGGAGTACATAGCTATGCTTTCCAGCATCTTCGCCGAATTGCAGACTGTAGATAGAAGATATTGTTAGCAGACAAGGTGTAAATTATGAGGGATTATTAGCCTAATACATCGTTTTGCACCTCCAGGATGCGGTGGCAGAGTTGAGCCTTAAAGTGAGCGCGCGAGAATTTCAGTTTAAATTTGAGCTGGCGTGAAAGTGAACGTTTTAGGAGGCTTTGAGTTGTCAATTAGTTCCATTAGCTGCATAGACGACTGAAAAGCATTTCAGTTCCATTTGTCACGACCACTGAAATCACAATCAAATTCAGAACTGAAGCCTCATCGTCGGAAACCATCCGAAAACCAAGTTAATAAAATCTGTATCGGTACAAGTTCTCTCTCTCTCTGATAATCACGAAAACAATATTTTACCCTGATTTATAACCATTTCTGACTTTATCCGGTCATCTCGATTCGCATCGGTTGTGCCAGCCCTGCCTTCATCCATCAACACAGCACCCGCTCAGCACAGTCCAGTTCCAGATTTTGCATTCGTAATTCAATCATTGCCGGAATATCAATCCGGATGAGATGCTTCCCGACACAATCCAATATAGGAAAACTTTTCCGGAATACAAAGTTCCCGTTGCCCGCCCGCCCTCGGGTAGCTTTTTCGATTTTTCCAAAGTCCAAAGGAGCAACAACAGCAACTGACAAAATGATGGATATCGGTACCAGAGCACAGACAGAGCCCCCCAAATGAAGCGATACTGAGGTTATCACTTGGACTTGGGTTGTCGTTTTTCTTTCCTCTTCTCCGTTACACCCCTCCTCTCATGTGGCTCATTACTTTCCACTTTCGTTCTTATCAAGTCGAGCCAGGGTGGGGGATGGGGAGTGGAAAAGTTTTCACTCGTCCCAATCTTGCTTTGGAAGTCAAAACTCGTTCCCCCGTATGTTTATACTTTGCGTACCGATGGAGGTTCGCATCAGCATATAAATATAGGCACCGCCCCCTTCTTCAAATAGAATTCTTTACACTCTGTTATCTATTTAAATTCTTGACGTCATCCCGAACGTGTTTCTGTGTGTGAGAGTGTGCGTGGAACGATGCGAGGGACTCGATTTGCAATGGAGTGAAAAATTCCAATTTCGTTTGAAATTAAGATAACATCATTCCGAATACACCATGCGGTCATCCGTGACCACCTTTGGGCTCAAGCTCGTCAGGCTAGGTTAATCAGGTTAGGTTCTCAAAAATCAAAAGTTGAGCATCTGTTTTCATGTTGATAACCAGGACGTAGCGATACATTTTCAATGCAATTCTGATATGTCGTTAGGAATGGTTCACTCAGATAGTTTTAGACTTAAACTTTGAAGTATCCTAAGCCCATAGCCATCTTTATTATTCGTGATCAGCCGGCTTGTCACGGTGGTTACCCATGGTAACCAGTTCCGAAGACCGATTTACGTAGAATACGCCTTACGGGAAGGTACGAATATATAATATTGCGACCGCAACGAAAAGATGTTAGGTTTTGAACGCTTGTTACTTTGTCATTTATAGATGAAATTAAAAACCGAATATACCAATCGATAGGAAAATCTACTGAAAATCTGCTGAAATAAATACTTTTTAAGTTTTCTATAAAAAACAACTTTTGAAAAGGTGCAAATCAAAAACACAATTTATCTCTGTCCTTATTAAAAAAAAAAACGTTTTCCCTAACCCAGTCGTCATAATCGAGCACCACTTGGTTGCGCATCATTCTGCTTGAACTTGTAAATTTTTACAACAGTGTTGCTGTTGTGCCTTTTTATCCGCAAAAAGCCTCTACGCAGAATCAACCTGGCCACAGAAGGGTGCCACAAAATAATGGGCAGAACTTTCCTGTCATCCCCCAACAGCACCAAATTCCGGTGCTTTCGCCACTTTCACTCAACAAGCATTTTGCTGCTGCTGCATCGGTCCAGCGAACAGAGAAGGTGCCTAAATCTCCGGCAACCGCTGCATCCCGAAGCAACTCTCCACCTCGGGGCCTATCGTGGCAGCATGAAGGTGCTCCCCTTTCACCAACGATCGAGAACTTAGACACTCTGTTTACAACGGCGGAACTTGCTATACATGTAACAGAAGTCATAATGATCCAGCGCACCTGCAGGATCTGAACAGAATAGTTTCATGCTACCGTATCCCCCATCAATAAGTGAAGCCCTCAAAATCGCCAATCGGAACGCTTGCTCGCTGAAGAGCAAATGCATCGAGTTCGTTAAATTCCTCAACGAACGAAATATCGATATCGCCATCATCGCCGAAAGGCACCAGAAGCCCGATATTAACGTCTTCTTTCCAGATTCCCGGTTTGTGAGGCTGGATCGAATCAGCTGCGGGGGAGGAGGAGTGACCATCGCTCTAAGAAGGAACATCTACTATCGACTGCTTCCGAACTTCCAGCTGAAGATAATTGAAGCCGTAGGGGTGGATGTTTCTACTCCTGTCGGCCCATTACCATCGTTGCGGCTTACTGTCCCAAACAAGTCAACATCAGGGACGGGTCGGTAGCAGACGTAAGAAGAGATATTGTCTAACATATAACATACAAGCTAACACTGGCACTGGCTAAAAATGGTACAATCCTGCCAATGACCTGCAGGAAGCGCAGTACAACATCTTGAGTTCGGACCAGAACTGGAAATACCACGGTTTTCAGGTTCAACAGGAAAACAGGTCCTCTCACTATCACGAGACGAAATTACCTATTATTAGCTTTCTTGTCATTTTTCAATGATCAAGCACTCATGAGAATAATTCATATGTTTGACACCAACATTTCTAACTGATTTAGATGAATTTAAGCAAACAACCATATGTAATGGGTAGAGTGAATACATTTTTAAGATTTCCTCGGTACAAGTAACTTTAATAGCATTAAATGAGCTAGTAACTACGATGATCACAACACTGTCACGTTCTGTCATGACAAAAAATTCGATGAGAATTTGAAGAAAATCTCTATCACCGTTTTCTCATCCAATGATAGTGACAGAAGTATCTCAGCAAATATTGCGTGAGATCATTCATTGAAAATGACATTTGCCAGCCCTGGTCCGGACACTCCCGCTCGGTAGATTAGGTCCGGTGCTCATGCTACCTTCGACATCTATATCAGCAACTTGGCCAACAACATCTCGCAACCTGTGCTTTACCAAGAACTCAGCTCAGACCACGGTGGTGGCCGAAGTTG
This sequence comes from Ochlerotatus camptorhynchus, assembly GCF_037179485.1. NCBI lineage: Eukaryota > Metazoa > Arthropoda > Insecta > Diptera > Culicidae > Ochlerotatus > Ochlerotatus camptorhynchus. The sequence continues at coordinate 1,806,591 of NW_027040752.1, read as the reverse complement.
GTTCCTCGGTGAACCGATTCGAAACTTTCCGGCGCAATCGTGTCAACTGGGTTCAATATCAACACTACGTCGACTCCAGTATCGACTGACAACATCGACCGACGACATCGACCGACGACATCGACCGATGACATCGACCGACAACATCGACCGACGACATCGACCGACGATATCGACCGATGACATCGACCGACGACATCGACCGACGACATCGACCGACGACATCGACCGACCACATCGACCGACGACATCGACCGACCACATCGACCGACGACATCGACCGACGACATCGACCGACGACATCGACCGACGACATCGACCGACGACATCGACCGACGACATCAACCGACGACATCGACCGACGACATCGACCGACGACATCGACCGACGACATCGACCGACGACATCGACCGACGACATCGACCGACGACATCGACCGACGACATCGACCGACGACATCGACCGACGACATCGACCGACGACATCGACCGACGACATCGACCGACGACATCGACCGACGACATCGACCGACGACATCGACCGATGACATCGACCGACGACATCGACCGACGACATCGACCGACGACATCGACCGACGACATCGACCGACGACATCGACCGACGACATCGACCGACGACATCGACCGACGACATCGACTGACGACATCGACCGACGACATCGACCGACGACATCGACCGACGACATCGACCGACGACATCGACCGACGACATCGACCGACGACATCGACCGACGACATCGACCGACGACATCGACCGACGACATCGACCGACGACATCGACCGGTGTCTGCGCTCCATTGATGAAGCGATTTCCCGGGCCAGGGAGCTACATGTCCGGCAGGTGAATAATACTCTGAACCTTGACAGGCTCACTAATGACCTCATTAGATTCCGCAACACAATTTGTAGGCATTACCAGAGTACTGGGCTACCTAACTTGAAGACCAATTGTAACCGTTTAAACAATACCATTCAAGCCAAGATGGTGGATCTCAGAAATAACGATTTTGCAAACAGGATTAACTTTCTCCCAGATTGTGCTAAGCCATTCTGGGAAATGGCAAAGATTCAAAACAATTAACCAAGGCCTTCCATTTTCCCCTATTAATCAGAATATGGATTCTTCCTTATTCATAACCCCAGTTGAAAAAGCCAATGCTTTTGGTCAACACTTTGTGAATTCACATAACCTTGGCCAAGCCATCGTGAGTCCCCACGAGCCTGCAGTATCGGAGGCAATGTCTAGAGTCGCTGTCACCTCCGTAGCTGTCCCTGACGAAAGTAGAATATCAGCTGATGAGGTGATAGCAGCCATTAAATCACCCAAGAACATGAAGGCCGCTGGTGTCGATGGAGTGGTCAATCTCAAGTTGACTCAAATTCTGACTTCTTCGAGCACTTTGCAGCTGTCTTCTTTGCATAAGTGTTTGGTGCTTGGCTACTTCCCTGCATGCTGGAAGCTAGCTAAAGTCATTCCAATCAACAAGCCTGGCAAAGACCCTACCAGTGCCACAATCTATCGCCCCATCAGTCTCTTGTCCTCCATCTCGAAGCTATTCGAAAAATTGATACTCAGCCGTCTGCTGGTGTTTATAAAAGAGCAATTCGGGTTTAGCAAAGGCCACTCTACCATCCACCAACTTGCACGGGCTACTAACATCATCAAGCGGAACAAGTCCATTTCCAATACATCTGCCATGGCGTTGTTGGACGTCGAAAAGGCGATCGACAATGTCTGGCCTAGTGATGGCCTAGTGTACAAGCTGTATCGATACAACTTCCCGATCTTCCTTGTCATCAAAAACTACTTGTCGGGCAGATCATTCCAGGTTTTCTTAAACAATTCACCTTCTGATACGTTCAACGTTGATGCTGGGGTTCCCCAGGGTAGCCTCCTTGGTTCTATCCTCTTCAACATCTTCACGTCAGATATAAGGGTCGAGTGATCCATGCTCTGACGAGAAAACTCCTATCAGGCCTGGATGTTCTGTCCAACTATTTCAAAAGCTGGAAGATTTGTATCAATGCAGCTAGAACACATATCATACTATTTCTGCACTCAAATTCACCTCGACATGTCCCGCCTGGTAACTTGCATGTCCACCGTGATAATACTCCCATGGTCGTGTGAAGTCTACCTTGGTCTCACTCTTGATAGCAAGTTGCTGTTCCGTTTCCATGTAGACAAAACATCCACCAAGCACAACATCTTGATTAGGTCGCTCTACCCAATTATCAGCAGAAAGTCCACGCTTTCCCTTAAAAACAAGCTTGCCGTCAACAAGCAAATCATCCTCCCCGCCATTGAGTGCGAAACGCAAATCTGGGAGAGCTGTGCTAAGTGCCATCACCATAAACTTCAAAAGATCCAGAACAAAATCCTTAGGATGATCCCCCGGACTCGAAATTCTGAAGGTTGCGGAGAACATGACAATCTGTGACCAGGGGATTAATTTTGGCCAATTTACACGTGACATACTTAATGCATGCTCCCTTGGTTCCGAAACATTTAGTTCCGTTCTATTTTCGTGAACTTAGATGAATATCAGAGAACTACACGACAGTAACATTAACTTAGAGAATATTTCCAGTGTTCACTCGATTGTCGACAGAAGCAGGCCACTCTCTATGTGTGTCACACGATCGTCTGTTTACTCGGCAGCAATCATTGTTCTTCATCAGCAGTTCTTTCGGTCGATGCGTCGTCGACTTTGGGAAGCAACCGTTTCGTGATGAGTGTATGAGTGATGACCACGTTTTGCGTCCATTGCTGCAATGGAGGCGCTCTGCCCCCGTTGGCGATACTACCATACAATGCATCCCGTCCTGATGTAGGAGACTTGTTATTTAGATTAAGTGTTTATTGTGCTGTACTTTTTGACTATAGTTTTACGATGTTTTGTTTGGTGAACAATAATCCTCGGCTCTAAAAAATTAATTAATTAATAAACAAAAAAAAAAAAAGGAAAATTCCAAGACTTTCAAGAAACTTCAGAAAATTTCAGATAAGTTCAAAGATCTTTAGGAAAATTCAGAGAGTGTTCTGATAATTTCATGGCAGTTCCATGAACATCAGGAAAATTATGAAAACTTAGGGAAATTCTGAATTTTGAAAACTTTATGTTTGTTCTACTAACATGAGCATGAGCATAAGCGTGATTGGCTGCCCACGGTTGCTAGTCTGTTATTAGCAGATGAGCTGTAGTTACACAGAGAATCAATATACGATGCTCTAGGACAAGCAATTATCCTCAACGTGTAAAAACTGGTGATCTCAAATTAGGTAATGCCAGCATCAGCCGCGCCCAAATGCAGATCAAGAAAGGAATGGGTAGGAATGTGTTGACGTGACATTCCGTTTAATGGAAGCCAAGAAGTCATCTGCACTTCCCCAAGCAATCACTGGGATGTTGGGTTTACAGCAGGGTGCGTTGATGGCTTAACGATCATATAACGAGAAGAAGAACCCATGGTCTTCTGATGAGTAAGCAAAAACGTTTGCCACTAGGTCAACGAGTTAATTTTTGATCAATGAGTGGTTGTTATTACCATGTAGTCATATTAACAAATAGAGCAATTGACGAACCTTGAATGTGGATGGGCCTAAAATTAGACTCATGATGTTCTACTCAGTAACCAACAACGGTCACTCTAAGGCCACCGAGCCTCTCATATCACATCATTCCGTTAATCGAGTTGTTGTAACCAGGACCCCACAAAGTCACTTTCAATCGAAAATCGTCACTTTCAATAGAAAGTCATTCTGTCTTCTCTTCGAGCAGATCCCCGTCAACATCAACAGAACCACTTTCGATCGGTTTTCATGCTGTTTGTTTTGGCTAGACTCGTGTTCATTTCTTCTTTCATTGTCAAATGAACTTACTTTTGCGTTGAAGTGAAGCTATTCGCGCAGTTTTTATGACTTTTCTTGATTGTTCATTCGGTTCATTTAAGCGTATGCGCATAGATGTGTGCACGTGGGTGTCAAATTTATCATTGTCGGGTGGTTTGTTTACGCATCAATATGGGTTTTTTTTTAATCGGAGTGACGTCTAGAGATCGAAAATTGATATGCGACGCCTTTTTGAAATCCAGGATGGTGGCTTTCAGTTTAAAACAAGTTGGGAAATACTGTCAAATACCAATCAATAAAGGTATTTTTGGAATCGGGATGATGTCTAGAGCATGAAAATAGATATCCGACGGCATTTTAAAATCTAAGATGGCGGCTTCCGACTTAAGAAAAAGTGGAAATACAGTCAAATACACATCAATATTGATATTTTTCCAGTCGGTATGAAGTCTACAGACCGAAAATTGATATACGACGCCATTTAGAAATCCAAGATGGGAGCTTCCGATTTCAGAAAATGTGGGAAATATTGTCAAATACCCATCAATATAGGTATTTTTGGAATCAGGATGGCGTCATGAGGCCAGAAATCGATATCCGACGCCATTTTGAAATCCAAGATGGCGGCCTACTATTTCAGAAAAAGTGGGAAATGCTGATACCGTCCCATCAATACGGGTATTTTTGGAATCGGGGTGACGTCTGGATATTGGGAGTCGATATCCGACGCCATTTTGAAATCCATGATGACGGCCTTCGGTTTAAGAAAAAGTTGTAAATTCTATCAAATCCCCAAACAATCGATTTTCAGCATCTATGCGTCATTCCCGTTCTAAAAATACCCATATTGTAGGGTATTGGACACTTTCTGAATCATGATGGCCGCCATGTTGGATTCCAACATAGCGTCCGGTATCAATTTTTGACATCTACGCGTTGTTCCCGTTCCTAAAATACCCATATCTTAGGGTGTTTGACAGTTTCAAAAACCAATGGTCTCTGTTTTGAATTCTAAAATGGCGTCGGGTATCGATTTTCAGCATCTACGCGCCATCCCCGTCCCTATTGTAGGGTATTTGAAACTTTTTCTGAAACCCGATGGCCGCCATTTTGGATTCCAAAAGGGCATCAGATATCGATTTTCGGCACCTTCGTATCGTCCCCGTTCCGAAAATACTCATATTGTAGGGTATTTGAGACTTTTTCTGACCCCGATGGTCACCATCTTGGACTACAGAATGGCCTCGTTTATTTAATTTTCGTTTAATATAAAATAATATATTATAACTACATATAATCTGGATGCCATCCCTACCGGAAACCGATATTGTGTGGACACTATATTTTGATGCTTGACGACACGATGCGTGACAAGTCGAATGAGCCCGAATTGAGGTGAAAGTGGAAAAAACGAAGGAAGCAGTTTTCGAGTCATTCATTGCGTCAATTGAAACAAGGCTTTTGCTTCAAATGAAATGAACTGTAGCACTTGACGAACGAAACAAGCGATAGTCAAGTCATGTTTGAAGGGAGGAATGTTCATCGTGACTCGATAGCAAGAAACACAATGACTTACACGAAAATTTTATTGCTCGAAATTAAGCGATTCTGCCGAAAATTCATTTTCTTTTCTTTGATTAGAAAATGCAGAGCCCTGGTTGTAACCATTCAAACCCGGTGCCGAAACAAGTGGTTTGACCATACATCTCTTTAATATGAAAGGACCTGGGACCGCGTTTTTCTGCTCAACTTAGGCCTTCATTAACTTTCACTTTCACGCGATATTCATGGTTTCGATTTGCTCTTTACGCATTGTTAATGCTACCTTGTCTCTGCCATCATAACAAGCTATAACCGATTTGACGATTGCTTAAGCCCTGATTAAACAAGCTATTCAAATGCAATTACGTTCTCTTAAGCAGTCAATAATGTATCCCAAACTGGATCAAGGGTGCGCTCTATTTTTTTTCCTAAACATTCCAAAGCGTTCCGCCCAAGATCTATCAGCTTCGATGTTCTACAAGAGTAGCCTGGATTAAATTGTAACGTCTTTTCCCCCACAAGGCTCAACTATGTTCTTGCACTCCCATGCACACCTTACCGACAGTATCGCTTTTCTTATGTTCTATCTAAAACCGAAAAATAGATCACAGGCGATCGATGTTATCCCGCCAGGAAAACAACGGTTTATTTTTAACTGGAACAAGTGCACCAAATACAATCACCATAACAGCAAGCTTTAATATGACCACTATCCAATAATATGACAATAATATGACCACTATCCGAAAGGACTTGGTCACCTGAACCACTTTGTTGAAGACAGTAACTTTCCATATGGCCAGGATCACGAAATATTCTATGTTTGACCTATGATCCATATATTATAGCGCCCGTCATAAGTAACATAAAAGTGAAGCGCCTCTAGCGGCGTAGTTCCCAATTAAACCTGAATCCAATGACACAGGCTTGTTTGTCTACCCCAGTACAACAGCTTTGTCTAAGACAGTATAACTCTATATATTGAAACAAATGAGATAATCCACCAAAGCCCCTATTAGTGAAAATCCCATAAGCTGTGGGTATCCTTATTCGTGGATAGTACGGCAATAAGGATCCGGCAATAAGGGATAGCGGCAATAAGGAATCCGACAATAAGGATTCTTGACTGTATTTCCGTCTGTCCGTCGGAGTTATCTGCTCGTGAAAGTGCACTAGGTGCAGATATTCATTATTGCTATGGTTTTAGCTGCTCACAGTGAACAGATCCAACGGAGACAAGCAAGAAAAGTGCGCGTCAGATCGTCTCATCGCACGAGAAAACCGCGTATCGGGAGTCGCAGCGATCGTACCGTCGTCGTTGGCCTGTGGAAGCATACCACTTGTGGACATTCACTTTTACCACCAATAGAACCGCAAGAGCACGTGGAAGAACGTGAGCCGTAAACAGATCGAACACACCAGCCGGTCTCACGTGCAGTTGATACGGCAAGAGACGATGAATTCACGACGCGGTTGAAGAATCCGACGTCATTAGTAAGTCTAATTGAATATTTGAACGAAGTCTGAAACTAATTCCCACAATCCCGACAGATGGCAGCACGAGTGAGTTTAACGGTGTAGCCAACGGATAACAGCCGCAGTCAACGATTCAGTTCCACCAGAACACTTGAATCATCTCAGAAAGGCCCCAACGATTGGATTCGGAATATAGTGCTAATGTGCAAAACCTCCATAAGACCTTTTTCGAATTTTGTTTGGTAGACTGCCGGATGAAAATCGACTCGTTTCGAAGCTCAAACCGTCGGACCTCGTGCTGGACTTAGTACTCGATGTAACGGAAGGACGAACGATTCTGGCAGCGTCCGAGAGACGATTGTTGGTGCTGTGATACGAACCGACAATCCATCGATAGCTGCAGGAAGCTAAGGGTTGATGCATATATTATGTCACGCTCAAAGGGGGGAAGGGGGGGGGTTCTAAGATTTTGTGACAAGTAATGTATTAGATATAGGAAATGTTTCCTCAATTTAGCGTGACATAATTATTGCATGGGCCCTAAGTGCCTTGGGGTAATCACCGCCGGTACCATGAATTGGCGTACACTGCATCCATCTGCTGGTTTGGAGTTTCGGCGAGCGAGAAAAGTAGACCGATAGCCGGTGAAGTAACTTGGGAACCGGTGAGAACGGTACATCCTGCGTGATCTCATCTCATCTGGTCGGCAACGTGAGCGTCTACGCCGGGTAAAGCAGGTGCATAAGAACGCCTATCAATGGTTGTTGGGTTCTGTCCTGATCGGCGATTTGCGACCTCTGTGCACCTGAACTCCGATTCTTACCTCCACGCGGTGCCCGGTGGGATTGCTGGCGGTGATATTCGCCGTCAGTAATGCGAACAAGAACGGGGGATCATCATCGTCACTAATGCACTATTTTTTATAAGTCGCTAGTGTCAGTAATGGCGATGCAAAAAGGTTATAGCCAACTCTAAGTAGCCCGTGATTATCGCTACCTGGTGATGCTATCCGGCTTGGTGCTGGTTGCGATTTGGCCGTCTTGAATGCACTATATCCACCTCTTCAAGGTAGTTTGTTTAAAGAAACGTTAATAGATGGAAGCACAGCGAGCGTCTGGAGATCAATCCATTGCGTTGTGACTGAAAGACAGTGCGATGGCCAGCTTCACCTCGCTTCGCGGAATTCAACTGAGAAGCAGTATGGCGAGCGAATATTTGTATTACTCTTAGGCGAAGCTTTGAGACCAGTAGGACAAGGCAAAGTAGATGATAGGAGAAAGGTCGTGTTTGTTCTCTAATCTGAATAAATACTAGATGTCTTAAATGTATTCAGCTTAGTGGGTGCGCTTTTTGAACATAGTCGGAACGACCGGAGATTTTACGTTCCTCTCGGAGGTTTTCATTACAAAGGTCAGAGATTGTCAGGGAAGTTTAAAGATTGTTATGACAGCTCCATTTATTTCAGTGCAGTACCAAGAACATCAGAAGATTTGCAAGAGGATGGCATCGAAAACCTCAGGGCAGTTCAATTAAAATTAATGAAAATTCAGGTACTTTACAGAAGTTCCAGGCAACTTAGGGGATTTCCAAAATCATTCGCATGATTTTTAAGCAGTATCATAATTTTCAGAGATGTTCCAGGCATTTCGAGGAAGATCAGAGATCTTCAGAGCAGATCCATTAACTAATTGCAGGTACTTTTAAGATGTTCCGAAGAATTATGTGATATTCCGAGAATTTTAGTAATGTTCTGAAAATTTCTGTACACTTGTGTGGTCTTCGGGGAAGTTTCTTGCATATTAGGAAAATTTTTTGAACGCTTGAGGAGTTCCGAGAACTATTTGAAAAATTAAGAAACAAAAGAGAAAATTTGAGAACTTTTTCAAAATTTAGGAAATTTTATGGAAGTTTTGAGATTTTAAAGGAAGTTCCATGAGTAGTATCAAAAACATCAGAGAAATTATGGGAGCTTCAGAATAGATCAAAAAAAATTCAGGGCAGTTGAATAATCTTCAGGAAAACTGCATCAACTTTTAAAAAGAATTTCAGGTCCAGCGAACATTATTGAAGCTCAAAGATCTTTAGAGCAGTTACAATTATTTCAGGGAAGCTACGAAAACTTCAGAAAAGTCTTGACTTGCAAGGGAGTTTTAAGATCTTGAAGAATTAGTCATTTTGATTCGGCTTTCAGTCTTCAAGAAATAGTTTTAAAGTTTTATAATCGTCAACGTTTCGATCCAGGGTTTGGGATATTTATCAGGGCAAGTTTTAGTTTAAGATCGTAACGATTTTTGAGCAGAACGAAAGACGAAGAAGGCTATGTCCACCGTTTAACTGAAAATCCAATATTAAAAAATTTAGTAAGCTAGAACTAAATTTGAATGCACATTCCTAAATTAGAACTAGAACTAAATTGTATATACATTCTAAAATTACACGTTTGTATGCCTATGAGCTCAGTTTCCAGAAAGTCGCCAAAGAATGTCGAACATCAATCACGCAGGGAAACCCAACGAGCTAGGAGTAAGACCAAGAGAAGCAACATTTTGGAAACGTAGAACACTCAAGAAATTGGGAACAAGCATTCACGACCCACGAACCTTCTGTGCAGCTGATCAAGGTATCATCAAACCGTAGGACCGAAAAAAAAAAAACATGTAAGTAAGCAAGCTTATATTGCATCATTTAGCCATCAATTGTGCTGACGTAAGATGCCCGAGTATAGGTTCAATTGATGATGCACAAAGTTCAATACTGATCAAACGTTATTGTATTACCTGTCATGGTTGAATGCTAAAGTCATGACGTAGATGCTAACTTCGAATGGCTCCCGCAAATTGTGATCGAATTCCAACCAAAAGTTCAACCAACTCTAGAAGGAAATCTAAAATTGAATCCATTTTCAATTTTTACGACCAAGCAAAAACCCATTACCCAACCATCCGATAATCCATCTCCATTCACCCCGAGATTGGATCATATCGCTCGTCGATGACGTTGATTGTAAATCGCTCCAACGCGCGCCACGTTCAACGTAGTCCGTCGCTGCTCCACTGCTGCTGCTGCTGCTAATATCTGTCACATCGATAAACTCATTTCGATGCCATCTCCCCCTTCCCCCTCCCACCCCTTCTTCCTTCCAGTATCCGCTCAATTCCGCCGCGTCGGAAACGCGTAATCAGTCAAGTGCAGAAAACATTCATTTATTTAATAATCGTACGTCAATTATAGTCCCGTACCACCCTCGCAGCTCAGCACAGCTCAGAGCGGCCAATGATTGATACTCCTCGCTCGTAACGAAGCGGTCCAGTCAAAGCTCCGCGAAAGCCCGGCTCTGCTGCTGTCTGCTTCGATGGCTTTGATTTGATTATCGTTAATGACAAATTATGTGACGAATTTTGCTCCAATGACTACGGCGACACTCCCAGCGGATCAATTTCAGTGCGTCTGTATGTGTCCGTGTGTGTCGCTTTTGGGGAGGAAATTGGATGGCGCACGTTTATAAAAAGCGAATTATTTACGTCACTCATCACATGATGATCTCGCTGATGGCGCCGATGCTGCTGCTGAGGATGATGATGATGATGATGATGATGAGATGAGATGCGATGGTTAGGAGGTGAATAACGGGCAGAAAAAAAAATGAATTCGCCACTTGAATGCAAACAGCGATGATGAGAGGCTGCGGATGATGGATCACATTTAGGGCTTAAGAGCCGAATGTGTGGCTCCATCATTAGCGAAATTTGGGCTTTTTTTTCAGGCGTGCGAGCGAATTAAGTGAAATGTTATAATTTTCACATGGCAACGTTTGAATCCCTCTACGGTTATCTGCGTTGGAAAGCATGGCTGAGGGGGTGGTCTATCTTTGATTCTGTCATCAGAGCCAGAAAATGCTCATTATCGCATGGAAATCCAAATGAGTTCATGTGGGTTTGAATCAAATTCAGGGCGGTTGGCATATTGTACTGTTATGGGAGCGCTTAAGGCTTGCTGTATATTTTCAAAGGCTTTAGGATGAATATTTGCTTGCTGGGAAGCAGTTTGGATTTGCAAGTGAAAAGATTCTATCTTATTTTATATTCCCGGATGAAGATTGAAAAATATAACTGGAATTGATGAATCTGAACTATAGTAATATTTTGTTAGTGTTTGACACCCTTACTCGAGCTCTATCTGCTCTCAACAGTTTTTATTGAGAGCTTTCGTTGCCAACCAATGCGTGTTTTTGTATAATATGTGGCTATCATGATGTGGCTATTACCAGGGTTTTGTAGACCATGATTTAGACTTGTAGAATGCTTTAAACCCTTGATAAAACTTGCAATGTTACTTGAGAGAGGCCTCAAATATTCGGTTAGGGCACGATGTTAGCAGGCCGGAGACTGCTGGTTCTCTCTCCAAGTAACATTGCAAGTTTTATCGAGGCTATAAATAATTATACTAGTCTGAATCATGGTCTACAGAACCCTCATGCAACCTTAATTGTTCAGAGTTGGGATGAAATGCTATACTAATATCAACATGAAGCTTTAGTGCGATAATTAATTAGCTAGAGAAAGTTCTGAAGAGGATAGATTGATAGTTCCACAAGAGTACAGCAGTGAAAAAATTGAACAGAAGTTGGAATTGAGCGAAGGGCCATTAATTTCAACTTCTGTTCAATTTTTAGCTCAGAACTTTCTCTAGCTAATAAATAATCGCACTAAATCTTCAAATTGATGTACGTATAGCATTTCCTCCCAAATTTGATATCGTAAACTTCACGTATGAAGTAAAACCACACTTTAATTGAATGACTTTAATTGTTACTTGGGTCGTCTTCCCTGGCCATATAATAATCAAATCAAAAATCATTATGAAAGCCACGCGCGTATCAGCTTGCTTGCCCAGCTAAATAGACCCCAGAAAGGGGTCCTTAGCCTAACCACAGAAAAGATATAGTAACCAATCGCGGTAGGACCAAAGTCGTATTCTCTCCTCAAACCACCGGTCCCCTTCTGCAGTGCCAAAGGGCTCATTAGGATCGACCCCACTCAAGTATCAATTTGGATTTTATGAGGGTTCTGTAAACCATGCTATTGACTTGTAAAATGCTTTAAAACCTCCATAAAACTTACAATTTTACTTGGGCAGTAAGTCTCTAATTGCATTCTGATTATTCTGCATCCTTAGTAAGAAAGGGTGACTCTGTTGCGGCAAAACTTTTGCAGGGTTCCAGAGTACGTTAAAAATCGTCTCCTTAGTTGGTGGGTAGTATAAAGGGTAATCAAAATTCAGAATACAAGCAAAATTATGTCCATATTCAAAGTGCCACAGTTCTTTGAATAATTAACCGATTTAGTTGATTAACTAATTGAAAGTCACTGTCGGACACGGGAGATGTCTTGGGTGTTTTTGAGTTCATGCCAAATGTGCTACAGTATTGACTCGATTTTGTCAGCCCCTCTGCGCATCAGACTTTTATCTCTCAATAATTTCACAAAACCGTAATTTCAAATCTAATTAATTAATGAGCAAGATGGATGTTTAAGGGGGCCTCCCTTAGCTCAGTCGGTAAAGGCACAACTACAAAGCAAGACCATGCTGGAGGTGGCTGGGTTCGATTCCCGTTCCGGTCTAGGAATTTTTCGGATTGGAAATTTTCTCGACTTCCCTGGGCAAGTATGATTGAACTTGCCACACAATTATACCAATGCAAAAATGGTACAGGCATCGAAAGCTCTTAATTAATAACTTTGGAAGTGCATCTAGAACACGTGCTCTCACGCAATAAGTTAATATGCGATATGCAATAAGCTTGAAATGCGAAGAAGAAGAAGCAGGATGTTTAAGGTATACTTCGGTTCAATATGACCACTGAAAAAGCACATGGGTTTCATAGAACATTAGAAAAGATTATCAAAATAGGGGGCTGACAAAATCGGGTTATCAATGTATTTTAATTTTGGATGTTGGTTGAATATCAGAAATATTATATTTTCTCAGAGATTAGAACCTTCAAGAAGTCTAACGAGTTTCAGGACAATGTTCGAGACTTCATTGAGCCGGTAAATCTTTAATATCTGAACTCATAAATATTTTGGAGGGCATTAAATATCTCATTGAAACCATCCGATGATATGCATGTTGACAGAAGGCTCTCTTTAACTTCACGAACCCTTAAAAACTCTGAGGTCATTGTTCAAGACTTCATTTAGCCTGAAGATCTTCAAGATCATAGACCTAAGATACTATGGAGAGCATTATCGTATTGAAACCACTCGATGACGTGCATGTTGACAGAAGGCTCACTGAAACATTCCGGACTCATAAAGAGTTTCAGAAAATTGAGCAAGAGCCGTATGAGCCGGTAAATCTTTAATATCTGAACTCGAGAATAATTTTTATATTTAATATCTTTTTTAAACCATGTGAATGTTGAAAAAAGTCTCGCGTGAACTTCACAAACCCTCAAAGACTCTAAGGATTTTGTCCAAGGCTTCATTGAGCTTGTAGATCTTCAAGATCATATCTCCAGAATACTTTGGAGAGCAATAAATATCTTATTGAAACCATTGGATGATGGGCATGTTAACAGAAGGTTCTCTTGAACTTCACGAACTCAAAAGACTTTCAGAACATTGTTCAAGACATAATTGAGCTAGTAGATATTCAAGATCTGTACTCCAGAATACATTGGAGAGTATTAAATATCTCATTGAATCCAGTCGATAATGTGCATGTTGACAGAAGGCTCACTAGAACTTTTCGGATTCATAACGAGTTTCAGGACAATGTTCGAGACTTCATTGAGCCGATAGATCTTTAATACTTGAACTCCTGAATATTTTGGAGGACATTAAATATCTTATTCAATCCATCCGATAATATGCATGTTGACAGAAGGCTCTCTTGAACTGCATGAAACCTTATAGAATCTCAAGGCATTGTTCAAGACTTCATTGAGCCTGTATGCCTTGAAGACCATATCTCCAGAATACTTTGGAGAGCGTATCTTATTGAAACTATTCTATGATGAGCATGTTAACAGAAGGCTCTCATTAATTTCACGAACCCTTAAAGACTCTCAGGGCATTGTTCAAGACTTCATTGAGCCTGTAGATCTTCATGATCATAAGTCCAGAATACTGTGGAGAGCAATAAATATCTTATTGAAACCATTCAATAATGTGCATGTTGATAGAAGGCGCACTAGTACTTTCCGGATTCATAACGAGTTTCAGGACAATTTTCGAGACTTCGTTGAGCCGGCAGATCTTGACTATCTGAACTTATGAATATTTTGGAGGGCATTAAATATCTTATTCAAACCATTCGGTGATGTGCATGTTAACAGAAGGTTCTCTTGAACTTCACGAACCCTTATAGACTCTCAGGACATTGTTCAAGACTTCATTGAGCATGTAAGACCATATCTCCAGAATACTGTGGAGAGCATTAAATATCTTATTCAAACCGTTCGATGATATGCATATTAACAGCAAGTTCTCTTGAACTTCACGATCTCAAAAGACTTTCAGAACATTGTTCAAGACATAATTGAGCTAGTAGATCTTCAAGATCTGTACTCCAGAATACATTGGAGAGCATTAAATATCTCATTGAATCCAGTCGATAATGTGCATGTTGACAGAAGGCTCACTAGAACTTTTCGGATTCATAACGAGTTTCAGGACAATGTTCGAGACTTCATTGAGCCGGTAGATCTTTACTATCTGAATTCCTGAATACATTGGAGGGCATTAAATATTTTATTCAAACCATTCGATGATGTGCATGTTAACAGAAGGTTCTCTTGAACTTCACGAACCCTTATAGACTCTCAGGACATTGTTCAAGACTTCATTGAGCATGTATGCCTTGAAGACCATATCTCCAGAACACTTTGGAGAGCATTAAATATCTTATTGAAACCATTCGATGATGAGCATGTTAACAGAAGGCTCTCATTGATTTCATGAACCCTTAAAGACTCTCAGGGCATTGTTCAAGACATCATTGAGCCTGTAGATCTTCCGGATTCATAACGAGTTTCAGGACAATGTTCGAGACATCATCGAGCTTGTAGATCTACCAGATTTGTGCTCTAGAATACTGTGGAGAGCATTAAATATATTTTTGAAATCATTTGATGATGTGCGTGTTGACAGAAGGCACACATGAACTTCACGAACTCAAAAAGACTTTTAGGACATTGTTCAAGACTTCATAGAGCTTGTCGTTCTTCATGATATTATGTCTCCAGAATAATTTGGAGAGCACTAAATAGTTTTTTAAAACCATCCAAGCATGTGCATGTTGACAGAAGACTCACTTGAAACCCTTAAAGACACTTAAGACATTGTTCAAGACTTCATTAAGCCTGTATGTATTCTAGAACATATGTCCATATAATTTGCATAGCATTAAATATCTTATTCGATCCATTCGATGATGAGCATGTTGACAAAAGGCTCTCTTGAACTTCACGAATTTAAAAAAGGCTTTTAGGACATTGTTCAAGACTTCATTGAGCTTGTAAATCTGCAAGATCTGTACTCCAGAATACATTGGAAGGCATTAAATATCTTATTGAAACCATTCGATAATGTGCATGTGGACAAAATATTCACTAGAATTTTCCGGATTCATAACGAGTTTCAGGACAATGCTCGAGACTTCATTGAGCCAGTAGATCTTTAATATCTGAACTGGTGAATATTTTGGAGGGCATTAAAAATCTTATTGAAACCATCCGATGATGTGCATGTTGACAGACGGCTCTCTTGAGCTTCATGAACCATTAAAGACTCTCAGGACATTCTTCAAGACTTCATTGAGCCTGTATGCCTTGAAAACCATATCTCCACCAAACTTTGGAGAGCATTAAATATCTTATTGAAACTATTCGATGATGTACATGCTAATAGAAGGCTCTCATTAATTTCACGAACCCTTAATGACTCTCAGGGCATTGTTCAAGACTTTTTTGAGCCTGTAGATCTTCCGGATTCATAACGAGTTTCAGTACAATGTTCAAGACTTTATTGAGCATGTAGATATACAAGATCTGTTCTCCAAAATACATTGTAGAGCATTAAATATCTTTTTGAAACCATTTGATGATGTGCGTGTTGACAGAAGGCTCCCTTGAACTTCACGAACTCAAAAAGACTTTTAAGACATTGTTCAAGACTTCATAGAGCTTGTAGATCTTCATGATGTTATGCCTCCAGTATAATTTGGAGAGCACTAAATATTTTATTGAAACCATACAATGTTGTGCATGTTGACAGAAGGCTCAATTGAACTTCTCGAACCCTTAAAGACACTTAGGACATTGTTCAAGACTTCATTGAGCCTGTATGCCTTCAAAACCATATCTCCAGAATACTTTGGAGAGCATTAAATATCCAATTTGATCCATTAGATGATGTGCATGTTAACAAAAGGCTCTCTTGAACTTCACGAACTCAAAAAGACTTTTAGGATATTGTTCAAGACTTCATTGTGCCTGTAGATCTTCAAGACGTGATCTCCAAGATACTTTGGAGAGCATTAAGTTTCTTATTGATGCACAGATGTTTCCTCAACATAATTCTATGAATTTGTGTTACTTAGGCCAGAGGTCTTTGAATTAATTCGGTTGCGATCCTGATTTGTGGGAGAGTTTTAAAATTTGTACCAATCATACGCTCCTTTTTTGAAGCTACCCACCAAAATGTATAAGGGAATTGATTGACGCCCATCCAGATGACTATGCGCTGATATGAGCATATTTGCGTTGCAAACAAACAACATGGGACATGTTCTGTCTTCATCCAGAATCAATTTGTATCTTTAATTGTGATATGACAGTCCCAAAGATTTCGAGAAAATTCACTTCCGTAAAGGGAAATTGAGGACAGTTCCAATTTATTTCAGGAAAATAACGGAATACGTTCCAGAAGTTAATGGATAGCCCATATAACCCTAGGGAGGTTTAGTGAACTTTACAAAATTTTAGTAAACCTAAGAAATGTTCATAGAAGATCCAAGAAATTCACGAAAGTCCAGAGGACTTCAAGGAAGTTTGAAGATCTTTAGGGCAGTTCTGTTAATTTCAGGACACATTCTTGGAACATGATCAGGAGAACAGCGAGGACTTCAGGGAAGTTCCGTAAATATTGTGAAATTTCACAGATATTTAGGGTAGTCTCATTAATTTTAGAAATATTTTGGGCACTTTATAAAAGTTCTGAGGAATGTAAGGAAATGCCGTGAATTTTAGGGAAGTTTCATAAACAAGCTGCGGAAACATAAGGGAAGTTCAGAAAACTATTGGAACATTTTAGAAAGTTCAGAGAACCTTCATCAGCTTCAAAACGGTCTCATTAGTTTCGGGAAAACAGCAGAAACATTAACGAATGATTAAAGAACTTCAAACATATCCAGATAATTTTATAGATACAGAGAGAACTTAATGACTGTTGAATCGTTAAAGAAGTTCCAAGTAGTTCAAAGGACGCAGGTCTAGAGACCTTAAGTGATTTTCAGAGATCATACGAAGGTTTCAATGATTTCAGGAAAGCTCCAAATACTTTATGAAAGTCAGAATCAGTAAGGATAAGTTTCAATAAATTCAAGACTAGTCCATTAACTTTTGGAAAATTTCAAGAACCCTTAAGAATATTCAAATATTTCAGAAAAGTCCAAAGAACTCCAGAGTACTTAAGAAAGCATCAGTAATTTTTGGAAAACTTTACAACGAACACTTTTAAAGTTTTCAGGACAGTTCCAATCATTTCAGGACCGTCGGAAAATTTTCAGGAGAATTGAGAAAACTTAAGGAAAGCTCTGAGGGTACCAGACGGATCAGAGAGCCTAATGGCAGTTCAATTAATTTCAAGGGAATTCCTGGATCTTTGAAGTTGTTCCGGAAACGTTTGGGAAATTTCCAGAACTTCAGGATAATGTGCAAATGTGTGAAGATTAGAAACCTTCAAGGCAGTTCGACTAATTTCAAGAAAATTGCGAGAACTTTTAAGATGTTCCTAAATATTCAAGAAAGTTTGGGCTTCAAAGAGTATTGTAGATTTTAAGGTGTATTCATTATATTCTCGGAAATTTCGAAATCGGTGCAGAAAGTTAGATCCGAGATCAAAATTGAGGATAATACGTGCTTAGCAAAATCGATGATGATTCGAGATTTGAGTATTATCCTCGATGCAGTTTACCATAGCGGATGCTGATGATGTTTGATTTTTTTTTTAAATTAGTTGTTTATTTACTAAGCTCAGTCGTGTGTGACACTTTGCGGAGCCAAAATCAGTAAAGTTTGAATTTATATTTTAAATAGCAGTAGTTCTAGGTTAGTATTGGATACCAATTACTCGTGGCGGGCTCGAGGTTAGTTGGTAACAAACTGGTTTCTGAAGCCTCCTTCAGATAGTACTCTCGGACGGTTGACCAAATCTTGGCTGGGCAGGGGCAAGTAGCACAGAAACAGGAGGATAATAAAACTGGGACACAATGACTGGACATTGTTTGGAAAGGAGGGGATAGTCACATCAAACTCTAACATCAGACAAACAAAGAAATTCGTAGATCGCTTGCATGTAGGGAAGATCACAGGTTCCCAATACATCTCTTACTTCACGGAAGGGTTGTCTACCTCGGGCCACTAGGGTATCCAACAGTCGTGCTCTGGAGGCGTCATTACCCGAGCAATACCAAACTGTGTGATCAATGTCATCATAACCGGTTCTGCACCTACATATATTGCTGTTAACGAAGTTTATTCTATAGAGATGTGCGTCTAGCGAGTAGTGGTTGGACATAAGTCTTGACATCACGCGAATGAATCCTCGACTTACATCCAGACCTTTGAACCACGCTCTCGAAAAAACATTTGGAATAATGTAATGTAACCACCGCCCAAGAGAATTACTTGTCCAGATGTTTGATGTGTTGGATGTCTGATTTTTGCACCATTCAAGTTCTGGCCGCTATCCCAGAGGCATTGGGAATCTTCCACAAAGTGGCCAAGGCAACTGGCGCCTTTTAACATACATCCAATAACACCATCTTGCAACATCAAAAAGCTTAATATCCACATTGAAAACTTTTACGGAGCTGCTGTGTCGTCAAATGCCGATAAATGGGTGTAACGGTTTGGAAAATGTTTCGAATTATGTGAATTATACTTAAGCAACTCAGGGTATTTCATTTCAGTCAATCGCCAAAAACCTCGTTAAGGACCGTTGTTTAAAGACATTTATCCTCAGATTGACGTCAATTATATATTCCCTGACAATCAATCTTAACACGCTCAAATTCCTGCCAGGGGGAGCGAGGCACATGCACAAACATACATGACCACATACATGATAGCGGAACCGAGATATGGCCATGTCAAACGGCGTCATTCGCCGGGGTAATGCCTACTACATCCTCGCAAGAACCGGTCGCTCGCTCGCTCGCTCGTTTGTTCGTCGAAAAACCATGATGGATTTGTTGATAATTTGGTGTCATAAATCATAAAGGTCCCGAATTTACGTGGAAAATTTGAATACATTAATAATTTATGAGAACACACGGCAGCGGAGTCTGTTCGTTAAAAGCTTCGTCTTCGCTCGCCCTCGTCGGCGTCTTACAGGAACGTGATCTTTGCTCTAGCAGGGGATCTAATTTTAGTGCCAAATCTTATCGCCGTCGTTTTACCTACTACCTAGTCATTGTCAGCGTTGGTTGCTGTTTCCTGCTCCCACTAGCAATTTGTTCAAAATCGACCCACTGGCAGCCAGCCCCTCGCCGCGGTCTTCGGTTTATGCATATTAATTATTACGCAGCTTTCTTTCTCCTGTTCGGTCCTCCCTGAATTGATGTGAAGCTTTTTTTTTAGAACGAGAAGTCTTGGGCAACGAATGTCAATTTCCTCAAATCCCCTTTCAAGGGAGGCCTGAAGCGAGAAGCAGCAGCCACCAAGGATGCGTGAGACATTTTAATGAATAAATTACCATGAAAGGGGTTTTAATCAGAAGCACTCGATTTTCAAATGCAGACTTAAGAAGAGTACACAAATTCAGCGAAGCGATCAGGAGAGAGGAAATAATGAAATGCGAGCTTCGCCGTTGCAGAGTTTGAAGGGAAAGTTTTCGGATATCGATTGCTCTCCATTAGTTGTTACTAATAGCAGCTTAAACTGTAATTTAAAGCGCACCATAGGATAGAAACCGTTTTAACGAGTATATTAAAGGGGGATATCCGTTAGGATTTCTAAAAAACAGGATTTTTTGAACATTAGAATAAATGCAATCACTTAGTGTTTTCAGTGTCAGGAATGATAATTCGTTTTTAGCGATTTACTTCACAATGAAGTTGTGTTCAGTTACTCATTGAGCGTACCTTTACGAACATTGTACAGTTATGAAGCAACTTCAAATAAAGTGTAACAGAATATCCGCTACCAACATACCGTTCCCAACATTGTTGCCATAGCAATTATTATCTAATAGCTTTCCGAACTCCATCGTACGGAGTACGTTCCACGCATCGTGCCATCACATCCCACAAAATTCCAGCAGTATCCTAGCGACAGGACAATAATAAAAGAGAATCCATTGATATGGGAAACTTCCCCAATTCCCGAAAGCCAGCGACAAACAGCACGCATCAGCAATAATGAAATCGAATTATTGTCATCATAGCCGAGAGTGGCACCACTCAACTCTCAAGCTGGTCGTCATCAACCGTCGGTACAGGCCTACGTTGCCGAATTCAATTTGACCAACCAAATGTTCGTTCGTATCGACGAAGATGATGGTGATGATGATGATGATGGGTGTCAATTATCATATGAGATGAGGAAATTCCTGAACACATACCGATAGATCGCCTCCGTAAAATGGATGTATAACAAATGTTTCGTTCCCGACGTGTATCACACCGCTGACGCCGTTGCAGGTGTGGAAGGCGGCACTAGCTCCCGGGTAGTCTTTTACCGTTCCGTGGTAGTAGCAGTGCTCAATTTCCTAAAACGAGGGGAGAAAACGGGTGAAAAGTTGACATTAGTTGCTGTTGAATGGGGGAGAAAAAGATCATGTAGTTTATGGAAGTCTGGTCAACGGAGTTCACAAACCGGTCATTTTTCACAGCTAATTGCCATCGAGGCAATCTGGTTTCGAGGTTACGTTCAACTTTTGAAGGCATAGTTTTAGGAACGGGCGACTGAGTTAACTTTTGTCAAAGTTTTGGTCCAAACCGAAAATCACGTAATGGTAATTAGTAATGAACGAGGATTTCTCCGGAACGAGGCCAACTTGTGGTTATTAGAGGTTATGTTTAGATTTAATTAAAGAGTAACTGGATTTGTTATCAACCGAAAGCAACCGTAAATCATTCTTGCAGTTAGATCTAACATTGTTGCTGACGTCTGAAACTGTCCGTGCCAGTCAGCTTCACCAGTATTTCTTCTGCCAGTGCTTGCAATTTCGATTTTCACGTCTCCACCTAGTAGTTATATGCAAAACGAACACCATTCCATCCGCCTTCCCTTTCTGCCAAAGTCTAAAAAGCAGGCAAAGTCCAGAAACCATCGAATTGCTCCCCAGACGGCTCTCCGGACAGATTCGTCCAACGAAAACAAATATTTTATCCACTAGCAGATTAGGTATCCGAAAGTAAACCCACACTCCGTTGGTGCAAACGGTCTCGTACGCTGGATGCTGT
Source organism: Ochlerotatus camptorhynchus (assembly GCF_037179485.1). Taxonomy (NCBI): domain Eukaryota; kingdom Metazoa; phylum Arthropoda; class Insecta; order Diptera; family Culicidae; genus Ochlerotatus; species Ochlerotatus camptorhynchus. Next base: position 1,785,009 of record NW_027040752.1, on the reverse strand, counting down.
GCAAAATGTCATTGGTGGCGATTTAGAAGGGGCCGTGGAACCGACCCAACTCTAATTTCAATCACCATTTCATGTCTTCACAGAAGGATACTAAAACATTTTTGTCAGTAAAAGCTGCGATAGGGTGGATGTACCAGTTATGGCTATACGTTCCTATTATTGTATGGGAATCCCATAGGCCATAATTGGAACACGCTATAATAGGAACGTATAGCCATAACTGGTACACCTACTCTTGTATATACATTTTATCTGGCTGAAAGGTTGTTGTGTTGAGAATTATAAGCCATTAAAAAACAGGCGAATTTTTTTTGAGAGAGTAGGCTGTGCGTGTTTTCTAACCTGACGTTTGTTTTTTTCCGTGGAGTTTTTTTTTTTATCTATAATCGGTTGTTGAACTGGCCATAACCAGGCCCAGGAGACAATTTCTAGTTCCTCAGAAACCTTGAGGTCCCTATTATTTGTCGCTGATAAGCTGTTCCGAAGCCAAGTAGAACCTCCACGAGGCAATTGTCAAGCGAAAACTTCGAGGATGCGGTAAAGAAGTGACAAATGCACAACCAATGCGTTTAAAGTGGAATAAGTTCGCCGGTACAGTGTCACTAGTGACTGTGCAGATCATGATGGCATCGATCACAAGTAAAGTGCGATAGTTCGTTCGAAACGGTTAAATGCAATAACTTGTTATATATCGTTTGAAAGCTGAATAAATACCTTTTTGTTTGACGTTTTGATTAACCGTGTATGTTGTTTAATTCTTGAGTTATGATCACTTAAATGCGTCCAAATTTACTTTGAATCGGGCCTTATATCATAACAATCAAGGCTGGTAAGTTACTGTAGTATGTGGTAGTATGGGCTACAAAATGGTGAGTTGACAACCTGGAAGGAGCGGAATACCTAGCCCTGGTCCTCACAAGTTCCTACTTCACGCCTCCTCGAGTCATATGATAACAAAAGACTACCAGCTGAAACATGGATACAGCTGGGTGGCGTAGCCTGGGCAATGTTGCCAGTCCGGCAATAGCAAAGTGAAGAGGTGCGACGCGAACACTGGCGCGGTAACCATAGTACGGTGATAGAGGAAATGCTTCACCAAACCCGAGCGTCTGTTCACCATGGAGGTGCGGCTCAAAACGGCGTATGTTCTCCATGTTAGGAGCGGCTGATCACCGTCCTAGTGCCAGCGTGGGACTCTAAACAGAGCTGTGCACGATGGTCCCCCGGCGAGACAGGGGGTTGGGGCAGGCCCAACAAGCCGCCCTGAAAAAAAAAACAAAGTTGCAAATACTGAAGAAAGAAATACGGATCGGAACAATCGGCACAGACCTACGCGACGAAATAAGGACTACGATTGGAAACTCGGAACATGGAACTGCAAATCGCTCGGCTTCCCGGGTTGCGATAGGTTAATCTATGACGAACTTCAACCACGCAACTTCGAAGTCGTAGCACTGCAGGAACTTTGCTGGACGGGACAAAAGGTATGGAAAAGAGGGCATCGAGCGGCTACTTTCTACCAGAGCTGTGGCACCACCAACGAGCTGGGAACCGGCTTTGTAGTGATGGATAAGATGCGCCAACGCGAGATTGGTTGGCAGCCGATCAACGCGAGGATGTGCAAGTTGAGGATTAAGGGCCGTTTCTTCAACTACAGTATCAACAACGTTCACTGCCCACACGAAGGGAGACCCGACGACGAGAAAGAAGCGTTCTATGCGCAGCTGGAGCAGGTGTACGACGGCTGTTCGCAACGGGACGTCAAAATCGTCATCGGCGACATGAACGCTCAGGTAGGACGGGAGGCAATGTATAGACCGGCAATCGGGCCAAACAGCCTGCATGCCGTATCGAACGACAACGGCCAACGATGCGTGAACTTTGCAGCCTTTCGGGGTGTGGTAGTTCGAAGTACCTTTTTCCCCCGCAAGGATATCTACAAAGCCACCTGGAGATCACCTGACCAACACACAGAAAACCAATTCGACCACGTTCTAATCGACGGGAAATTCTTCTCCGACATTATCAACGTCCGCACGTACCACAGTGCGAACATAGATTCGGACCACTACCTAGTTGCAGTATGCATGCGCTCAAAACTCTCAACGGTGCAGAACACACGTCGAAGTCGAACGCCGCGACCCAACATTGAGCAACTACGGGATGCCGGAGTTGCCCAGGACTACGCGCAGCAGCTGGAAGTTGCACTACCCACGGAAGAGCAGCTTGGCGCAGCTTCTCTTGAAGATGGCTGGAGGGACATCCGTTCAGCCATAGGTAGTACTGCAATCCCGGACCGAAGAAATGACTGGTTTGACGGCGAATGCAAAGTAGAGGAGAAGAATGCAGCACGGGCGAGAATGCTGCAACACCGCAGGAGATTGAATGTGGAGCGATACAGACAAGCGCGGAACAGACAAAACTCGGTTTTCCGAAGAAAGAAGCGTCAGCAGGAAGACCGAGATCGCGAGGCGATGGAAAATCTATACCGCGCAAACGACACACGGAAGTTCTACGAGAAGCTAAATAGTTCGCGCAAAGGCTACGTGCCGCAAGCCGATATGTGCAAGGACTTGGACGGTAACCTTCTCACGAACGAGTGTGAGGTGATTGATAGGTGGAAGCAGTACTACGACGAGCACCTCAACGGTGATAAATACAGCAGAAAACGAAGGTGGCACGGCAACAGACCTTGGAGCACGCGCAGAAGACGACAGGCTACCGGCCCCTGATCTTCAAGAAGTTGAGGAGGAGATCGGTTGGCTGAAGAACAACAAAGCAACTGGTGTAGATCAACTACCAAGTGAGCTATTAAAATACGGTGGTGAAGCACTGGCTAGAGCGCTGCACTGAGCAATTGCCAAGATTTGGGAGGAGGACATATTACCGGAGGAGTGGATGGAAGGTGTTGTATGCCCAATCTACAAAAAGGGCGACAAGTTGGATTGCTGCAACTACCGCGCGATCACACTGCTGAGCGCCGCCTACAAGGTACTCTCCCAAATTCTATGCCGCCGTCTGTCACCATTTGCAAGAGAGTTCGTGGGGCAATACCAGGCGGGATTTATGGGTGCCTGCGCTACCACGGACCAAATTTTCGTGATTCGGCAGGTTCTGCAGAAATGCCGCGAATACAACGTGCCCACACATCATTTGTTCATCGATTTCAAATCCGCATACGACACAATCGATCGAGATCAGCTATGGCAGATTATGCACGAGTACGGATTTCCGGACAAACTGACGCGATTGGTCAAGGCAACGATGGATCGAGTGATGTGCGTTGTTCGAGTATCGGGGAGTATCGAGTCCCTTTGAATCTCGAAGGGAGTTACGGCAAGGTGATGGACTTTCGTGTCTGCTGTTCAACATCACGTTAGAAGGTGTGATCAGAAGAGCTGGGATAGACACGAGTGGCACGATCTTCTGGAAGTCCATTCAGCTCCTTGGGTCGCCGATGACATTGACATTATGGCACGGAACTTTGAGATGACGGCGGAAACGTACATCAGACTGAAGGCTGAAGCTAGGCGGATTGGACTTGCCATCAACGCATCAAAGACAAAATACATGAAAGGAAGAGGTTCTAGGGAAGACAATGTTAGCCTCCCACCCCGAGTTCAGATTGACGGTGACGAAATCGAGGTGGTCGATGAGTTCGTGTATTTGGGCTCACTGGTGACCGCCGAAAATGATACCAGCAGAGAAATTCAAAGACGCATTATGGCAGGGAATCGTGCCTACTTTGGACTCCGGAGGACGCTCCGGTCGAATAAATTTCGCCGCCGCACGAAATTGACTGTCTACAAGACGCTTATTAGACCGGTGGTCCTCAACGGCCACGAGACCTGGACTATGCTCGTGGAGGACCAACGCGCCCTTGGTGTTTCCGAACGGAAGGTGTTGCGTACCATCTACGGTGGAGTGCAGATGGATGACGGAACGTGGAGGAGGCGAATGAACCACGAATTGCACCAGCTGCTGGGAGAACCATCCATCGTCCACATTGCAAAAATTGGGCGACTACGGTGGGCTGGGCACGTCGTAAGAATGCCGCACGACGACCCAGTGAAAATGGTTCTAGAAAGCGACCCAACAGGAACAAGAAGAAGAGGCGCGCAGCGGGCAAGGTGGATCGACCAAGTAGAAGGTGACCTGCGGACCGTTCGCAGACTACGAGGTTGGCGAACTGTGGCCATGGATCGAGTAGAATGGAGACGACTTCTTCGGACAGCAGAGGACAACAAGGCATTAGCCTGATTGGTAAGGTAAGTAAGTTACTGTAGTAGCTGGAGCATCTAGGTTAACATGAAATGTAATTTATTTTGAATTTGGAACAAATAAAGAGCTAAAACAATTGATACCAGCCAGTTCTTACGGCTTCGTTTCACAATTTTTTATGCGTTTGCTCTTTGTCTTTCTGATCTGAAATGTCCCCTCTCGATGGCGCCACTGAAAAGTTAAGTTCCTCTATAACCAAAGCACATCTGCAATCGAAAATCGAAGCCCATCCCCCGGTTCATATCTCTTTTTTCCATTTCGACTCGTCGCAGTAGATTGCAGTTGTCTTCTTCTTTTGGATAATACGTCCCAACTGAAACACATAACGCCTTACTTTCAACTTCCATATTTTCAACACACAATTGACACCATGACCATGGATCGGGAATCGAATCCGCCTTCTTCGAAATGGTATATCGCGTCTCTACCAACTGGGCTATCGGGACGTGCCAGACTGCAGCAAAAAGTGTCCCCAAAACCCGTTGCAGAAATTCGAATACCATCGCAACCTGGGGAAACAAGGGGACAGAGGGTGGTAATCGGTCCCAGGATTACCGTTTCATTCCGGCGAAAGGAAAGCAAAACTCTAATCTGAAATTCAAAACAGCACGGTCGGTACCTAGCGTGTAGTTGCAGTGGCAGAATCTTAATTCCCAAATCGGTCACGGAGAACGGCAAATGTGAAATGTGGTGACTGGTGAGCCACCCCCAAATTTAACTACTTAATGTGCAGTGACCTAGTGGGGGAGCGTGGACGAGCGAAGGGGTTTACCATGTTTGCAAATGGAGATACGGTTAGACAAGGGCCGCCCTGCAAACAACATACAGCTGAACAGATACCGGTGATGGTGATGACGTTTGCTTGAGGATAAGCAATGGGCATGGACATGGGATGCACCTGTCTGCCGCAGCAGGAGGCATTGAACATTTACATCTTGTTGCTGTCTGTTTTGCTGCTGGTTGCCTATCTATTCTGTGCGCAATGTGTATCTGCTAATGGTAGTGTGATGATGGATTATGTAAATATTTTAAACTAAATGCCATTTTATCTCGTCACATACAATTTATTAGCTGCCCCGGTTGGGATGGTTTGGATGCGAAGGAAAGTGTGCAGATTTGCCCCCGGATGAGTACAATGTAATCTTTTCGGATGGCTGTACTCTGTGATCTACGGTACGTAGTTCTTAGTACGTGGCTAGTCACTTTACAGGAGAGTTTGTCGTGTTTTGATTCTGGGAATTGCTAAGTTATTCTTAGGTTTGAATGATGCGCAAATGTGCTTTGAGTAACGTGAGCAAAGAGTGCTAATGTGAAAAGCAGAATTCTTGAACATCCGCATACAGATTTACAGCAATTCTGTACAGAACTGGAAAAAGGGCCTACCTGCTTTGATCGATTCTCTTCGTCGACTTTCTCTTTTGATAACCACGGCTGTGCAAACAGTTATCGTGGTATTTTTGCCACATAGCATGATAAAGGAGGTTTTTGTCTATCGTCTAAATCATCAAATACAACAAGTTTAAAATTACGCTTCCTACGACTCAAACTTAAGCAAATTATTTCATCTTGAGTTTTTTTTTTTTTCAGAAAACGTGTTTTGAAGTTTACATAGCCGATTATGAAGGCGTATAGACGATACATCACTTTTACGAATTGAACAAATGCAGATACATAAGTTTGAAAAGTTAATTGAATTAATTCAAATGGCCATAGAGTAAGATCTCTAGACTCTCAAGTAAGATCCATATTGATTATGTCGACTTAGCGTAAAATCAATTAATATTTGTTGCTAGATCAACATCTCGTTTAACGGCGCCGGTGGTGTAGTGGTAAGCGTGATTACCTCTCACCCCAGCAGGCCTGGGTTCAATCCCAGTCGGCGCCGCCGGGATGTTCTGAGGCATAACATCTCTGATCACGCCTTCCTTCGGATGGGAAGTAAAGCCGTTGGTCCCCGGTTCATGATTTGATGGGTCGATAGGTAGGGTCCAGGTGTGGGAGCTGCCTTCCTGGCACGTCGGTAGCATTGGTGATCAGCACGGAAAACAAGATCAACGGAAAAAAAAACAAACCAAAGGAAAAAAAAAACATCTCGTTTAATTTTCCACGCAATCCAGCACCACCATCTGATAGAGCAAACTTCATTTATCGAATGATATTGTTAGTTTGCATGGGTGTATTTTGATTCTCCAGAAATTTGCGATTAAATTCATTGTTTACGTTTGGCTGTTCCGCCTATTTCAAATGTTGGTCTCGAATCGTCGCCTACCTCGCATAACTGGTTCCAAACGTAAACAAGCCATAAGAAACCTACAGGGTTTGTTTACGTTCGGAACGAATTTCATACAATAATGATCAGTAGGCTAATTTGACAGCACACGTCCCCCGAGGCTTCGACAAAAAATTATCGGAGCGGTCGTGGAAAATTTAGGACAGTCCCACAGGTGGATTGCGAAACAGTTTGGAATCGACAATTCTCGCGACACTTTTCAAATAGACCCATGTAACAAATGTAAACAAATCGAGTTAAGCGATACAAACTATTGCTCTTCTGTCATTGTATGTGATACAAAAACATCCATCCAAATTTACTTTCATTTTTTTTAAGATAATCATTGATCAAAAATTGTCCAATGTACAGTTTGAAATAATGGATACATGATTGTTACTTCGGTCATTCGGACTGCCTAACATGATTGGTGCTCATTTTCCAAAGGCGGGGCCAATCTAAAGTTAGGTACTATACTTTGAAATCTGTGAAAGGGAATGTAGACAAAACGTCCAATGTAACACTCATTGATTATGTCATTGAGAAAAATCGTCCAATGTAACATGTCCGATGTACAACTCGACTTGTCAAAACGTCCTATGTGGTTTTTTTTTTCTATGTTGTAGCATGAAATTCAAAGTAAAATTGTGATTTTACAGTTTCTTCTGAATTTTCAACGTTATTATACACTGACTACATTGAAAATAGTATTGCAAAATGTATTGTTTTTAAACAGTTAAAATAATAATCTGTCGAACTTCAACTTCGATTTTCTCAAAATGGTGGATATGTTACATTGGTCTATTTGAAAAGTGACGCGAGAATTCGATCGTGTCCCGTGTGGTAAAATCGTTCAAGGAAACCCAGCGGTGAGCTGGCAGCGGAAGAAAAGTGAAGACGACCGACTCCGTAGACGCAAGGAAGGTGAGGGGTTATTTCAACAGCAATCCAAATCTTTCGATTCGGGACGTGGCCAAGAGAATACGGTAGCCAAATCCCGCACCAGGAAGCTGAGTTTTTCGTCGGCAAGTCCCGCTTGGATGTTCCGGAGAAGTTCCGGAAGAAGAAGATCGGCAAATTTGTCAAGAAGTACTTAGTGTGGCAGGCGATCTGTGGGTGCGGCAAATTCAGCAAGCCGTACATAACGACCGGTACCATCAACGGCCAAATATATAAAGCAAAATGCCTCCAGAAGCGCCTGCTGTCCTTCCTCCGGTCCCACAAAGGTGACACTCTGTTTTGGCCGGATCTGGCATCGTGTCATTACGCGAAACCGATATGGAGTGGTACGACGATGTTGTTTTTGTGCCGAAGGAGGCAGATCCGCCAAACACGTCAGAACTTCACCCAATAGAAAAAAATCTGAGCGATTATGAAGGGCAAACTCCGGAAAACAGGGAAAGTCTTCAAAAACGAAAAGTATTTGAAGAAAGAGTGGATAAATGTGTGTAAGAAAGATGGTGAGAGTGTGGCACAGGATTTGATGGGTATCGTTAAGTCCAAGGTGTGGGATTTTAACCTAGGAGGGGAGATTGAATAAACCAACTTTGCAAAAACATAGCTTATACGTGTTTATTTATTCCCTGAGAGTTACAAAAATATCTGACTTAAAATGAATTTTTGGTGATCATTTTTGTGTGTTGCATTTTTTTCGAGTAAAGTCTTTATAATTTTTTTTTTTTGATATTTTACCTCTTATGTGAGGCCCATCCATACCAATTTAAGGTATCGAAATATTCGTTCCTGCTCGGGATGAGGTTAGCTACTCTTACCCAGTGAGTTTAGGTAGCCTTCACCTTGAATCACTACAGTGCAGTTTTGTGAATTTCAGAGAAGATTTTTGATTTTCAGGGATATTTTACAAACATCCGGAAAGTTCTACGAACTTCAGGAACACTCTATGAACTTCAATGAAGTTTTGCGAACTGAAGGGAAGTTTATAAACTCCAGTGAAGTTCTGATTAATTTAGGGAACTGCCCTAAAGTTTGGAGACGCTCTGCCTTTGTTTGGCAAATTCTTTGAACATGGTCTAAATTCTAAACTTCCGTTAAGTTTTGCAAAACTAAGGAGCGTTTACGAAAGATCAGATCGATGGAATATCAAACACATCGGATCTAACATCATGAACCTTAACGAAGGCCTTTCTGTAGGATAAATATGATTTTAACCAGCGAACGACCCACGGTGGAAGACCAAGGCGGCTCCGCTTACAATAGCGAGGTCATGAGGGACTTTGTCGAAAACTTTTAGAGCAGCCAATGTAAACAGCGTCTACTTGCTGACGCTATTAAACCAAGCTGGAACTCCGAGATTATAGATTGTACAGCTGGATAAAACTTGTCATACAGAAAACTTCCGAGAACTTTGGCCAAACAATTAAGGATCGAGATAAGTTGACAGTTTTCCACGCTGTGAATGTTACCTGACTTGAAGATCGGTGTAATTGCTGTAAGCTTCCGGGAATCCTGGAAAAACGCCATCCAGGAGTGAACGATTGAAGATAGACATAACGGGTGTGGCCAACGATGCTGCGCAATTCTTGATGAAAGACGATGGAATACGATGGGCCTTTCGATGTATCCACCGAGCAAAGGGCTTGGAAAATAGCGTCATGGCTGAAGTTAAGTTGCTGCAGACGAATGTTATGCTGCTGCGGAGGAGTTTGATGGAGTTCGAAAACGCTTCGAAAGAAATCAACGAAGAGGTTTGCAGAAGTGGCATCGGTGGACGAGCTTCGATTACAGTAGGTGAAGTCTGCCGATGCAGCTGATCTTTTGCGAGCGTTTACGAAAGATCAGAACGATGATGGGATTTCTTAGAAGCCACTCTGGAGGTTATCGATATACTCACGAAAGCGAACTTCATTCAAACTTGTGTACTCGGTTTCTGCAAACTGCGCACCATACTTGTTTTCAGTAGTCCTGGAGCGAAAGTAACGTTTACGGGCCTTACGCAGATTACACAATTGCGGATTCCACCACGGTTGTTGGAAATGCATAGAAGATTTACCAGCCTTTACCGGAAAAGTATCATGGATTACTTGATAAGTATTGTCATAGAATACGAACACGGCTGCATCAACGGTAGGTAAGTTAAGTCTTTGCACCCAATCCAACGCTGAGATTCTCGCATTAATAGCATCGAAATCACACCGTGCGAAATTGTACTCACTCCGTGCTGCTGGATACGATGACGGATGGTCGCTTGAACAAATATCAACTTTCAAAACTAACGGCTTATGATGGCGATCAACTTTCAAAATGACAGATGGTGGTTCAAACAGCTCAATAGGAGTTTGCCATTCGCACTGACCCACCCCGGGAGCTATTTAACAGCTCCAGAATAATGAACCCCGAGAATGCTGGTACTCTGGTTCTGTCAAATCGAATAACGGTGGAGTAAATTTACATTTGGTCTTATTTTTGATCAACTCTGGAGATCAACTCTTTTTTAAACGTTTTTGAGTTTTGTGTTTGTAAAAAAACATTGAAATTTTTTCTCATAGTTATGCAATCGACTCAACTTGACGGAATCGGAAAATTTCTGTCTCTGTATGTGTGTGTGAGAGCGCGTAACACATTTTTCTTAAACGAATTTCTCGGCAACCACTCTACGGAATTGAACACAACAACCATCAAATGAAAGGTACCATGATTCTATAGAATGGCCGAATAAACATGTACCATACACTAACGATATCATAGATGGTACGGCCATATCACATAAAGATGGGATGATAACCCTAATATGGTGGTTAGACGCTTCTTTTGGTTATTGTTAATGCGGGTGTTAATTAATAGTTTTTCAATCGCACAACTGGTCCCGGTGATATGGACGGAACAAGACCCGAAAATCGTGGAGTTCGCGAACTAAGTGGTGTTTGTCAGCAATCACATAACCGAATAAACGAAACAATTAGCTAACAAAAGGTATTATGTTAGTATTATGTCATGATCCCATAGCCTCGTCCATAGAGCATTAACAGAACAGATTCAACTGGTGCTGGAAATGTGGCAGGTTTCGGGGAATATGAGCCATGATACTAAATTTGACCGGTAAGGAATAAAGCCTATCATGTGACAAAACAAATTACTTCAAAATATGATAACCAATTCAATTGTGGCCATTTCGAGCGCCGCAGATCACATTGGGTCACAGTTCTGGGCATGTCCCAGATGCCCTCGAGGAATTAACCAGACCAGACCGAATAATGAATTTTGATTTCATCAAATCGATTAAATTCCAAGATATAAGGATAATAATCCAACATCAGTAATACGTCTCACTCAAAATTTATTCTTGGCCTGCTTTCGGCATCCACATGAAGTGAAACAAAAACATGTTTTCTGATGTGAAAAAAGTTGTGCCACCAACGATGGCTGAACCCATTGTTTACGTACGGTGGAGACGTACCCAATTTGTAAGTCTAGATACTCGGGGGTGCGTTAACCAGATCGCTGATTTGCTGAAGTCCTGCAGACAGTAAGGACTCGACTACAGCAAGTTCCTGTTCAGATGAAGCATTGAGAGGTATGAATCCTTGGACATCCTCATCGAAGTCCCAAACTAGATTCGGCAGAGTTAGCCATTTCAAGAAGCTATTGTACGGAGTTGGTGTGCTTGGTGTAGGTGTCTAGTTGACAACTGAGACGAATGTAGATGCAACACAAGAAAAGCGATTGGTGTGGTAGTATAACTTGCATAGCAATTTGTGCGAGATTCTTACAATCAATCAGATGCACGGCTTTACAATTCAGTACGGATTTTACGGCAATTAAGACACCATCACCACGTCGTACTAAACTGGTGCGGGAATTCCAGTCAAAGCGGTAGATATTATGGTTTCTTGACAGTTCAGCATTCGCAATGTCAGTATGAAGTAACGTTTCTGTTAAAACCACGACGTCAACATCATAAGAAAACAGCGTAGAGGCATTTGTTATGGCTGACCTTAATTGCTGTTCGACGGACCAGGATCTGCGTTCAGCACCGGCTTGCAAAAACGCCGGGTCCTTGCATCATCCTCAATAAACTCCCGAAATTCGATTCCTTCTGGCCAAGATAAAAGATCAATAGCGTTCGACTTCGATTTGAAGATGACTCCCTCCTTGTATGATACGAAAGACAATCCCGACAGTAGCCGGCCTCTTGGTATCGCGATTTCAGATTCCTTGGCGAGTTTCTCGATATTTTGGCGAGGTTGATATTTTGGTTAGGTAGACTCAGAACTTGTCTGCCGGTTAATCTACAGAGGCTGATGACACGCTGACAACTGTCGGACCAATTCCACGTAGAATTTTGACTAGTTGATCAGATGAAGCGTTTTCGTCATCACGGTTACTTTTTGGCCTGTTGGATTTACCAAATTTGAAAATCCGAGGATGGAAAAAACAAGCGAAGCTGTTCATCATGATTTTAACCAAGCATGGAGTAGCTATTAGTAGTTGAAAATAATGTTAAATACGACGAAAACTCCTTTTCTTGGCAACATCAAGTTTCTTTTTATCATTCTCTTTAGTTATGTATGAAAGCTTTGATAAGGATGGATGCAACGGATGAAATAGATAATAATAATAAATTTAGAGAGTAAACCATTGTTTATTTTTATTAATTGAAGCATTATGAGTGCCTGACAAAGTAACGATATCTTACGGTACCGAAGATGGAATCCTACTGTACCATTGAAACTTAGAATTTTGACTACTTTAATCCCCTTTTGAATCATTTTCTGCTGAATTTCTTACGACCCGTAAGTGTTTTGTATCGTCAATGGTCCATAAACGGCTTTGTTTACTTCAATACACCTTTTCTAAAAAAAAACCCAAGATGAAACATTTTAGAATCTTCACAGATTTTTTTTTTTGTTATTATCATACCATAGATTTAACTCTAAGACTAGAGGGTCCCGAAGAAACGTGCTCAACTTTTTGGTCCAGCTCTGGTACTTTGTTCGGTCCCAAGCTAATCGATGCACCCCTCGAAACATGGGAAAATCCACGAACCCCTCATTTTATCTGTCAAACTTTCATGGCAAATCAAACCAAACATTCTGTAGTACTAGAATTTCGACTAGAATGGGGTATGTTAATCGATTTGCTTGGGACCAATAGGCTAGTCAAGTAGTGAGCCAATTTAAAATCAATAGTTTCGTGCATGAATGGTACATCTTCTTCTTCGCATTTCAAGCTTATTGCATATCGCATATTAGCTTATAGCGTGCTCTCAACTTAGTGTTCTAGATGCACTTCCACAGTTATTAATTGAGGGCTTTCGATGCCTGTACCATTTTTGCATTGGTATAATTATGTGGCAAGTCCAATAATACTTCTATGCCCATGGAAGTCGAGAAATTTTCCAACCCAAAAAATTCCTAGACCGGACCGGGAATTGAACCCAGCCACCTCCAGCATGGTCTTGCTTTGTAGCTGCGCCTTTACCGACTGAGCTAAGGGAGGCCCCACATAAATGGTCCATGAATGTTGCACAAAAAGTGCCTTCCGACATAGCGTGGGGCTCCGTGGCCTTACAGTGGCTGCTTTTGCTTACTTAGGAGAACATAATGAGGTCAATGTCAGGCCCTTTCACATCAAAGATTTGTTAATCGAATTCGTTCTTAATTTGAACCCTCATCTTAATTCAGCAGACCGTTTGCCAAAGCAATCCGTGCTGACAACCGGACCCTTTAATCCAATATCCCAGTGCTTTCTCGGCTTCCAACAAAGCGAGTATCACGTCAACCAGCGATGCAAAATATCATGACACTCACTCGACACTTGTCAACGCATCAACCGCCTATCGCTGACAGAACGTTTTGCCACGCAGTGAGAGGTAGAGCCATGGTAAACAACAATCACCAGTAATGGTCGCTGCTCACAGGCAAAACGTAACTCTCGCTGCTGATGATGTAAAGCTGGGTTTAGACAGGGCAAGTCAATTGACCAAGTCAGTTGAATTCAACTGACTTGAACGCGAATTGAACGTGTAAACCATGCCATTCAACTGACTAGATCAACTCACTTGGATTGAAAAAAAAGTTGAACCTGGCTTAACTTTTCAAGCCAATTGAATTCAACTGAGTTGATAATTTGACTTGCCTAGTCTAAACCCAGCTTAAAGCACAACTAAAAAAGTAAAGACTTCTGCAGTACGATGATGAGAAAAAGCGAAACGACAGAAGAAAATTAACACAATGCCTATGCATTTCAAGTTCAACTCGGCACGCGCGACTGTGTGAGCTACAAACAAAGCTGGCAAAATTTAATGAAAACTGTTGGACTTAAAGGGTGATACGGTCAAAATTTGGTCAAGGGAAAACGCGTGTAAATCGGTGAAATCGTTTATTTAAAAAATCAAATTAAATTTCTTTTTCAAGTTCAATTAGTATAAAATTCAGGAAAAATATTCAGTTAGGCTTCCGCTTTTCCAAATCCGAATTGCCGGGCCTTACGCTTGACCCCTGCCATCAGATTTTGTACAGCCACCTTGTCCACCTTCTTCGCCGCAGAAAGCCAGTTTGCCTTGAACTGCTGCTCGCCCTTAGCAGTTTTTTTGGTCTTCTTTAGACTCCGCTTGACAATAGCCCAGTATTTCTCAATTGGGTGGAGCTCTGGCGTGTTGGGAGGGTTCTTGTCCTTGGGAACCACCTGCACGTTGTTGGCGGCGTACCACTCCATGGCCTTTTTACCGTAATGGCAAGATGCCAAATCCGGCCAAAACAGTACGGAACAACCGTGTTTCTTCAGGAAAGGCAGCAGACGTTTATTCAAACACTCTTTCACGTAAATTTCTTGGTTGACAGTCCCGGAAGCTATGAAAATGCTGCTTTTCAAGCCACAGGTACAGATGGCTTGCCAAACCAGATATTTCTTTGCGAACTTTGACAGTTTCATGTGCTTGAAAACATCTGCTACCTTTCCCCTTCCTTTTGCCGTATAAAACTCCTGTCCCGGAAGCTGCTTGTAGTCGGCTTTGACGTAGGTTTCGTCGTCCATTACCACGCAGTCAAACTTCGTCAGCATCGTCGTGTACAGCCTCCGGGATCGCGCTTTGGCCGTCGTATTTTGTTTATCATCGCGATTTGGAGTCACTACCTTCTTGTAAGTCGATAGTCCGGCTCGTTTTTTGGCTCGATGCACTGTTGTATACGATACACCTAGCTTATTTGCGGCATCTCGGAGAGAGAGGTTAGGGTTTCGCTTGAAACTACCGGCAACTCTCTTTTTCGTCTCAGCGGCTTCCGGTTTTCGATTTCCCCCCGATCCAGACTTCCTGGCTGTCGACAAACGTTCCCCAAACACTTTAATTACATTTGTAACGGTTGATTTGGCAACTTTTAGCGATTTTGCCAACTTTGCGTGCGAGTAGCTCGGATTTTCGCGATGCGCGAGCAAAATTTTGATACGCTGCTCTTCTTGCTTGGACGGCATTTTGACAACTGAAGAGTGAATTCCAAAATCAAAATAGGAGCAACATTCTACACACACACCTTCAAAATGAGGGGTGTTCAGGTTTTTTAAATGCAAAATTGAAAGAAATACGTCAAGTTGATATTGACCAAATTTTGACCGTATCACCCTTTACTCACCAACATACTCACATAAGCAAGCGAAGCAGCAACTGCTTCCAAACGAACACAGATGAGTGTCGTGATTGTCAGAAATGACCAGATCGGTGATGGATCACAACAACCGAAGACGACATTCACCAGTTGCTTTTTACTTCTTTCGTCAACTTGGTGGATGGTCATGGAGATCCTAATAAAATATACCATAACCGAACGATAACCCACAGAACCAGGGTTCCTTCCATTCATTTTGGCTATAAAAATGTTTTATGAAATTATGGAATAATAAGATATTATTATAATATTTTGTTTGTGTAAGCAACAAGAAAAGATTGTGGAGTTTGTGTTTGACACATAATACCAGCCAATGGTGCTGCATGAGAGTGGCAATAAGTGATTTTTTCATTTATCTCACCCACTCTTCGTTCTTCACTCTTCGCGAAGAGGCGATCAGAAAATCGCTCATTGTGGCTCTTTCAAAGCTAAATTTGCAGGTTTTATGTGTCAAACACAAACTTTAAAATCTTTTCTTGTTCCTTACACATACAAAATACCACCATAATATCTTATTATTCCATAATATTCTAAAACATTTTTTTAGTCAAAATGAATGGAAGGCACCCTGGATAGAACTATTCCAGAAATTGTTTGGATGATACCCTGAATACGTCGTTAAGCAAAATAACCATACAAATTTTATTAGGGGAGTGCTTCGACAAGCACATTGATAGGAATGTACCAAGCGTTGCTACCATCAGCTGTTTGATGATCGTGATTGTGATAGGTTGCAATTCTGACGTCAACACATTTCAACCCATTCCCTGACTGACCAGCATTAGGACGTGGCCGGACGAGCTTTAACTACCCATGAACCACATCAAATTGTTTGAATATGAAGCTCTCGTGGCGAATGGAATATTTTCCCACAAAATCGAATCGATTCGCTTGTAAACAATGAAAACTAAAAATAACATCGAAAAATAAATCCTCACTTTCCCAGAGCAGTCACTATTACCCAATCAGCAAAAATGCTTCATGTGCCGCACTATTATTTACCTTTCTAAAAATGAATCAGTGTACTAAACAAATTTAGCAATGCATTTTATTCCGATTGATAACCACATGTGCACACGCACACAGTCTAACACAGTCAGGGAAATTTGGAACAAAATCAACAAACAAAAAAGTAAAGAGTCAAAACTATGGGTGCACACACGGAACTGAAAACACAAAGCACAAACGCAGTGTTTGTGCGTTGCCCATAATAACTGGCACGCGCCATGGATCACCGTTAGGGTGGATCAAAATGTCGTTTTTTCTCTCCACCAAGTGCAATCGATTTAAAATCAGGTCCTGATAATTCTCCCAAAATTTGGGCTGATTTGGATGCACTGGTCGTTTAAAGTTTATACAGGAATTATTAAATGACAAAAAGTTATATATTTGCTCTCATCGTTCTAGCCCGTTGCTGTAACGATCTACGGAAGCATTTTCCATCTGTGCAAATGTGAAATTTCCCCAACGACAACTTTGCTGCAGTGTAGTGTATTTAGTTATTATTTAACACTCCGAACACGATGCATCCGGTGAAATATGTATCGGCAAACTTGCAATGTTTGAACAATTATTGCTCAGCCATTTATTTAAAAATTTCAAATCTATTGGCGCCATTTGAAACTACAAACTTTAAAGATTTTTTTCGGTGGCAATAGATTTAACACATTAATTACGAAGATGATGTTCTTGGGGCTTACTTCATCAACTGCTCAGCAGGCAACATTGGTGTACTTTGCGCGAAGAATATGGCAGAAAATCCAGGCTACTGTGTAATTAGTGCAAAATGCAGTGCTGCCCTGACAGCAGTAGATTAATCTTATCAGAAAGTTATCGGCTTTTATATCAATTTATAACTGCTTACCTTGAAGTGTAATGAAAAAGTGGTCTTCACCAAAGTTGTAGATGATAACATTTCACATAAGATCAAGCTTTCCCTTATCATTATGGTAAAGGGCTAGGACGTAGAGAACAAAAAGTTCAATATTCTTATATAAGCTTCAAAGGGCCATGAATTCGCATCCAAATAAACTACCCTGATTTAGAATGTAAATGGTGGAGCAAAATCGATATTTTGACCCGCCCTAATCTCCATGGTTGGGTACTTCCTGCATTTTCCCCTGCCGATCGTCTAGCCACCGAAAAAGGGTTGTATTGTGCGAAAGCGTGAATTCCCACAGGAAACCGGCTTACTTTTATGTTGTCAGTTTCGAAGTCGTCGGTGCTTTGGAACAAAAGCTCCATTATTGTTTTCAGTGCGTTGTTTGTTGCTATTTTTTTTTCTGTTTGGCTTCCTGATTCACTGTTGACAATCGCGATGGCGTGAAAAATGGTGGAAATTTGACATCCAATCAAATACCGCATACGTATTTGGGATTGTCCATGCTTCAGGAAGCTTCAGGGTAGTCTCTTGATATTAGAATCGTTCGTTTGATAACACGTCGTACTTGGGATTTGGAATGCTTTCTCGTTTCTTGGCGCTTGATACTTGATATAATAATATTTTCTACAGTTAATCTCTTAAAAAATCAAACAATCTCATCGAGAAAACATTATAGACCCAAATGATCTGACAGTTTTTAGAAGTTAACGAAACAGTTTTTAAATAAAAGCAAAAGAACTGGTACGTTGAGCAAAATCGTGCCTTGTTAGGTAAAATCCATCGATTTTCCTGGACATAATTTCTATTCAATGACGAAACTGGTCTTCTATCGCTGAGAGCATAAAAAAACGTCCCCGTCACAACACAATCAACTGCGATAAACTTCGCTAAACTGCCAACATTTGCAGTAACCATTACCCGGAGTACTAATTTACAACGTAATGATCTGGCACTGCGTTGCGTCAAACTCGGACATCGTCACCATAAGGTAGAAGGGACCTGCTCGGACCTGCTTCACTGGTCGAGGGTCGAGGAGAGGAAAAAAAATGGCAATATTACCTCTCTAAAATAATCATAAAAGGCAACAAAGGCAAACAGTAAAGCAGTTGCCGACCGTTTCGACCGATATTTACGACCTAATGCCGGTATATCGTGACGGAAGAAGCTTTCACCGAACCGCCTTTTGCTCATAGCGAAATCAGCCACCCCAAAATAAAGAGTGAAAGTAATTACACCCCAAACGGGTTTCCTACGTTCAGAATAGAACTTCCTTGTGTGGAATTCCTAAATAGAATTGAATGTCAATTTTTTTTTTCTCGTCTCGCTTTTACGCGTATGTGTCTACACCCAAAAAACCGTTCCGGTAATTGTAAACAACAAATCACGAAAGCATGAACTGCTAGTTCGTTTGAATTCATGACTTAGTTCCCGTAAATGTGATCGAGTAAATAACATTTTCATGAAATAAATCCCAAATTCATGAACTTAAGTCACGCCTGTTCAGCGCGACCATCGATTTCATAACGCTACAGAAAACAAAAAATAAAGTAATGATTTCGTGATCCATGAACCCATAAGTGTGATTTTCGTTCCTGAAATCGTGAACTTGGATCACATGCAATGGTGCAGCTGTCATTTTCATTTGTAGTGCTCGGATCCGTCGACAATAGTGTCTCGCTTATTAGTGAGTGAGCTGAGCCGTATCATCAGAATGGTGGTCCGGCACAATGGCAGTGTGCCGTCCTGGAAGAAAAAGAATTCCCGAACGCATCAGCTGTTCTTGTTCCCGCCGCTCCGATGGAAGTTGAAGGTGGTGTTAATTTGTTGAGCTGAAACCTCGGCTGAAAGTGTGTTCATTCCATCTGCTGGACAGATACCTGCAGCCAGTTTGAGATGCGGGTAAAACCTGCATCAAGGCTTCCGTTGTTTTCATTCCACTTCCTCACTCCATTTAAAATATTGGTAATTATAATTAAGTTGACATTTTACAGTCCATGAACCATGTTCCCGTTTTCGAGAACAAGGTTCACGGTATCAATCACAACGCATAAACATAAATCACGTTCGCCAGAACTAGATCATGATTTTCCGAACAGAGTTCACGATTCTATGACTTTTGTTGCCTTTGCAGGCGTTACGTTTATTTTGTGGAACAATGTTCACGATTTCATGATTTTTATTCAAGGTGTACTTTCGTAAACGAAAAACTTACTTGTTCCGAAAATCGTGACTGGAGGTTGACGAATTTCGGAACCGTGTTTCCCCGTGTAGCACTCATGTTCACCATTCCAGGACCCCGCCAAAAAAGGGGAAACTCTGTAGGGGACTCCCTTGTAACTTAAATAATATTAAGACCACCGTTGTTTAACTCAAATAATATTCTAAAAATAATAATAAGGCAATATCTGATTTGATAAAGTTCAAGGGGTGTACAATTTTTTCGTTTGCAAACAGCCGTAGAATCTAACATCATTTTTGATATACCCGTGTTGAAAGCCGGTGTCCGCACAGCGATGTTCGGGAGTCGTAGATCAACCATCATCAGTGTTGGTAAATGATCAAAAAATCAAATCTCACCAAAGTCCAAGGTCACTCTAGATTTTAGTAGACAACAATCAGCAAGCACACACCTGCGGTTGATATTGCAAGCTGTGATGTCGCAGCTCGGAATAACAAGCTAACAAATCTCACCAGCTGCAAATCTCTCCAAACTGTGGTGAGATCTGTGATGCCACATTTTTTTTTCGATTTTCAATCTGTAGGGTAGAGAACTACTTCGGCCTAATCGCTCATTTTGGGCCTATCGAGCAGAAAACTTCAAAAAAATCCATGATTTCAGAGTTACCAAGTCAATTATGTGTTTGGTACGATACTTTAGTTAATAAGCTACGGAACGAAGTCAATGAGAATGCGCGATATGAAAGCTTGCACCCATTATTCCCAAAAACAAAAGAAGCGCTCCGACCGAATCAAGTTTTATCTTCATCTGATAGGCCGAAGTGAATTCATTGGCGTTTCAATGGCGTTTCAATGCGTTAGACCGAGTTTAGAATCCGTAGGCCGAGTTTGGCGTCAAGAAGCAGTGTTAGACTTTTGACCATATCTCAACGATTGGTTTCTCTTTATCAAATCTTACGGTACATACGGACAGGTAAATAAATTTGGAAGCCATCAGTAATAATAGCATTCAGTTTGGTGCTAAACTGCGCTAGATTAAGAAAGATTAAGTGAAGGTTGGGCTTATTAGGCCGGAAATGGGGTATTTAACCCTATTTTCATCGCAAAAATCTTTTTAATCTGTATCTGATTGACATAAATCTGTAAACATATCTATGAAATTTCTTTATTATGATCTTAGTGCAGCTTTACGTAAATCTTCATTGAGTTAATTTATAATTCAGAAGAACTTTGTTCAAAATTAAGAATCTTGAAAAATTACTTATTTTTGCTTTCTAAAGAATTTTTCAATTTGAAAAATCTCTAAATCCTACAATATTTTTTTTAAGTGATGTGTATCTTTTCTACAGATTGAAAATACAAAACATTAAGTTCCAGTTGTGAAAGGCGAATTTGTTTCCGGCTGAAGATTTTCTTAATGAAGTAACTATCACAATTTTCTAGATTTTTGTTTTTTATATGTCTGTAATTACGAAAACCTTTATCTGGACATTTGTTGTTTGTTTCAAGTCCGTAATTTTTCAATAAGGTGTAACCCTGAAAGTTTAGTAGAATTGCATGTCATTGGAGGCGAACCAGCCTAAGGCTGAAAGCCTCCTAAATAAAGCTAAATTAATTAATTAATTAGAATTGCATGCAATATTCCAAGGGGTGCACACCTTAATTCGTGCCGAGTTATCAGTTGTGCCAAAAGCTGTGCCTAGCGCTCTACCGAACGTACCTATCAAGGACAATTAAAGTATGCTTATCAAGGTGCTTAGCAACCCTGAAAGTTGTGACATTTGTAATTTTGTTTACATTCTCAATTTTTTATGATGGATCATGGCAGACATTCCCCTCCATTCTCATTAGAGCAATAGCGGGTCGAGGGGTGGAAGAGGAGCTGCAAACCATCAAACCAATTCGGTGTTCAAGCATAGTTCAATCCCACGCTTGGAGCAACATCGTCGAACCAGTTTTAAATTATCTGATCGACTCAGAATTGCGTGTGCTCAAAGATATAACCCAAGCCTATCGTATCGCTGATTATGATGCCTTCCCCTGAAGAACTGTCATTCTTTGAAAATAGGATTCTCAGCCACCGCAGACTTCAGCGGAAGCGCTTTATCAGGCGCCTGTAGATCTTTATAGAACTCGAGAAGATTCCGCCCAATCCAGTCAGCTCCACACAGATGACAAACGTAGGCGATTCGTGATTCAAGAGCATATAGCATTATAGATAAACCTTTCAATATTCTATGGACATCGCTATAAAGTCGTGTGGTTGTCCTATCAAAGTCTACACCAATTAAGACTAATGACTGATAAGATTATCCGAGGAAAAAAGGCAGGGGAAAATGTGAAAATATCCGTCCCGATACTCGGCAAAACCGGGAGCCCCTATGATAAGCTTGTTTTCTTCTTTATTGTTCATTATGCATAACCAAATTGTTGATGTACCTCAACTCTCGCAGAAGATCCTGCTCTGATGCTTCGTTGTACGCTTCGAGCTTATCAAATGTTATGACGCACAACAGTTTCATAAGTTATGTTCAAAAATAAGAAGTGTATTCTGGAATAAAGCCTCAAGTGGAACAGCATGTGGGCTAGAATGTGAGCAGCGTTGGAAAAATTTCACGATATTTCACGAAGTTTTCAGTGTAATGCAAAAGAGCGTTTTGATGAACTTTTCCAATACAGAATATGAAGGTTCATCAAGCTATAGTTGCTCGATGCTCATCGTTCCACAATTAAATCCGATCTTCGCAGGATGCATGGTACTCTTCTTTTCGTACGAATAACAGCATATTTTAGGTGTTCTGCCATCCCCGTTCAGCTAGCTGGCATCCCTATCTTGTTTGCCTTGCCTTGAAAAGAGCTAACATCGCTGCGGACCCGCGAATTGCGGGCCCCACTGACAGCTCATAATTTGTAAACAAATAGAAGATTCAAGCCAGAATTTCAAAAAAGGCGTGACTGATATTATGGATATTCTTAATATTTTTGCTTACATTTTGTGAAAAATAAACTTAGGACTCATAAAATATTATTTTCTAATTTTCTTCCACGAAGTCAACCATTTATATGGCATAAAAGGGAAAATAATTTCATTTGATAAAAATAAGACAATTCAGTCACGCCATTTTTGCAGTTCACACTGGAATTGTGACGTTTCAGATGTTGGTTTCAATAACATGGCGGCATGCCAGCCAGCTGTCCCCGTTGTATAGTTGGGATCAATTTTCTTGGTGTGGCCGTTCGAATTTATCATCAAAGGCAACCGTCGGGCATTTTTCACAATAATTGCATCCTCAATCGAAAACGAATCGTCTCTAGAGGAAACGACGCTCAGGACCGGCCATGGTGAACATAGATGAATTTGACTGAAGTGAGGCCCTGATAGAAGCTGTTCTAGATGAAAACACGATCCGATTTGCTGTGATTCGAAAGTGATGGACTTTGTTTTGCTAGGTTTGAAGAGATTCACGATTTAGACAATGTTTACAGAATTTTCCCCAACACCGGTGGGTATCCATTTGTCGTTAACAACTTCTTGATTGAATCCTTGTATCACCAGTTTTATGTATGACATTCTCTCACTAGTATCATTTGTGAGTAAACAAAGTATTGACCCGAGTAGTAAAAGTTAGAAACGATTGGCAAAATGTCAACATTCAACAGTGATGCCATTTTGTATTATATTGTTTGTGTCCCATTTGTCAAAATGTGCCTTAATGTGCAGAACAGTGTGTCATGCTGTGTTTCGGCACAGTGTGCAGAGTTGATTGCCCCTTGCAATATGCTTTATTTCTGAAATTTTGTTAATCAAATATCAATACACCCAGTTGACTCTTCGACAATTAGAAAATTTATTTCTTCCAACGAGAAATCAGAGCATCTGAACATCAGAAGTTCATTCAAACGATTACAAGTTCATCCGAAGTTAAAACAATAATAATTTATTTAGTGAAAAAGACGATTTGGGTTTGACAGATTGAATTTTAGCTGTTCAAAAGTAAGAAAAGATTATTTTTCGGAGTAAATAAATATAAAAATAGTATAACATATATTCCCCTTATTTGAAAAATCTGAAAAATCTGTATATTTTTGAAAAATCTGTAATCTGTATACACAGATATCTGTTTCTAAATATTTAAAAAAAAAATCTGTTTGATTACAGATAAATCTGTATATGTGGCATCACTGGGTGAGATTGAGTTTCATGATGTTTGCTTTACAGCCGAACACAACCGAAACTTCCATGACGGCTAGCAACAGTCGCTTCGTGTCTGCCATTGGTGAAAATAAAAAAGAGATAGCATTATTATAGCAACGGAATCATGTTTGCGTCAAATCAACTCTTTGCTTCAATCGAGACTCAAGTGTTCCTTACACGATTGCTTTTATTGACAATAATTGTATTGTCAATATATTCTTTATTGGCGTCAATACATCGGTATTGACAAAAAAAAATCAATATTGAAATGCAAATGCAAGTGCACTGAATTTTTATTTGGATCGATACAAAAATCGAATGAAAAGGATCGATCCAGTCGATTTTTGTCGTTTTTGAGATCGATTCAAAAAATCGATTAATCGAACCAAAACAATCGATCTTTTGTGTTTCGAGCCTAGATCGCCCATTGCTATTACTAATACTAGGATGATCTTATGGCGGTAAGCACCAACTGATATTATCCTCGGTTTAAATCCCGATAACGAATGTTGGGTTGATTTGGTATCGACGGTGCTATTAACCAATTCAATCTTAAGCAAACATTTGGCAGATTTTCCAAACAGGGACGGTATTAAAAGTAAATCCAAGTTGAAGCTAATCGCTATTAATGTATTCGGCGCAAAATGTACTGACACGATTTGACGCAAAAGCGCACTTTTATGACCGCTACCGCACTCTGGAATCTTTCGCTCTACTGATGAGTCCAATGCCGTAGATTGCCGAGCCGATACACAACAAAGAGTGACGTTGCCCCCGCGCAATCTTAGCCCCGAATATTTTCATGATTTGCACCCTTCCCGAGCAGGAACGAATATCTCGATACCTTAAATTGGTATGGATGAGCCTGACATAAGAGGTAAAATACCAAAAAAAATTTCCCATAATACTATTCCAATACTAAATTATGATAATGTAATTCCTAAACAATACTACACAGGTATTCTTTTGGTATCCAAATATCAATTTTTGTTATTTAAAAAGTATTTTGCATGTGTTTTTGCCAAAAAAAATTGTATCATTCTTTGGTATTTTACCTCTTGTCTCGAGCAGAAACCGATACCTAATCGATAACAAATGAATATCTTAATGTGGTATGATACCAGATTTCTGTATGCTTGTGGTATAAACCTTGTTTGATATTATTCAGTTATGGAAATATTTTGTAAAATATCAAATGAATACCAAAATAACAAATTGTGATATCTCTGTTTTTAGACAATAACACCTAAAAGAGATATTGAATTGGTATTAGAATACCTTCAAAATAACAAACTTGGGTATTTTGGTATCTTAAAAACGTCTGTTATACGTCTGTTATTGTAATAACTAAATTATTTATTTGTTCGTTATTCGTAGAAAATTTTTGAGGTATTATTTTTGGTATTTTACCTGTTATGTCAGCCTCACTAATACCATATTTAGGTTGCCAGTTATGCTATTTTCGTACCTGAATTTGGTATTAATAAGTTATTTTTTCCTGCTTGGGATAGCATGCTGGTCAATACTAAATTTGGGTATCAGGTCAGAATTAGGTTTTCAATAGTAATTTTCTTCTAATCGGGAATTGCAATGCTCCTTACAAGTCAGTGTCCCGTAATGTGGGTAGATCACCTTTTCGTGGTACGTTACGGGATGTAAGATCTACCACCGATTCCTAGTCTTGACTACTTCAAACTAGGGGAACAGGATTTTTCAGTAATCAAAGGTTCTTAGTCCTTGTTACTTTTTATGCCTTGTTGATAGTGATAAGTCCTCGGGTTGCCTGGACCGAGGATGATCTTGAAACAAGGTGAAAATGAGTTAGTTAGTCTTCATCTATGTGATTCCTAATCTTCTATTAGTTGTTCCCTAGTTTGAAGTGGTTAAGACTAGGGTTCTGATGCATGGTCACTATCGGTGTCATTCTTTAATTTTGTTGCTAAGGAATCCAATTTTGACTAACAAAGTGGCGCGCCGTTGGAGGGTGTTTCAACACTCCGAAGGGTATAAATAGCGGGACCTTTCAATTAGAAACGATTCCTTGCGATGAAGGCAAGAATGACAACTGTATCAAAACCGAATTCTTTATCATTTCTCAATAGTGATGAAGTAATACGACATGCACTAAGGACACGGAATATACTACAATAGATCAAATTACTGGTCGCAGTAGTTTTATGTCCCGAACAGAGGAAAAAAAAAAGTCGAGGGTAACAAAGATGATTTTCGCTTTTAACCCGCTTGTCGACAGCTTTCACCGCAGCTTGCAAATGCTCCTTATTCCTCCGTACTACGAGCATGGCATCATCTGCATACAGGAGTACGGTAACTGTATTCGGCAACACTCTGGAAGATCGAATGCACTGCTACCAGGAATAGGGTGACATATAGGTACTGACCCTTGCGGAACGCCGTTCTTCAATGGCATTTATCGCGATGAATGTCTTTCCACGTACACCCGAAATGTTCAATCATTGAACATCCGCCTCCCGATAGTCTATTTTCGAAGTGTACGCAATATGCCATATCTCCAAGTAGTGTCGTACGCCTTTGAGGGATCGAGTTATCCAGCAATATACACTTCTGTTCGGTAGCGTCCTATCCAACTCCGCCAAGTATGGCAGGTTACCTTTTGCCGAATTGTCCGTTCGACTCTAACTCAGTTGCTAGTTTTCAGTTCACGATATGTTTGAACACCTTCGCAATACAGTTGATCAATGTGATGGGTAGGAAAGTGGCAGGGCCAGATTTTGTAGAATTTGGTGTCGGAATTGGCACTATTATTCCAGTTTGCCAGCTGGTCGGAGAAACACCACTATGCCATATTCTGTTGAGCAGCTCCAGTAGCCCAGTCTTGATGGATATCGGAGCATCGGATACCCTATGGAGTCGGGACCTGTAGTATCACTACGTCCATTGATGAGTGCCCACAGAAGCTCGTTCAGAGTGAAGTCCGAGTTACAAACATCGTTGGTGTCTGGTAGTTTCCTTCGCCATTGGAAACAATGGAGGATAACTCGTTTGATGACAGTCCTGCTGTGCTGCCGCTTGCCCCTTAGAGTGCCTCTTGCACTCCAATTTAATCACCGGTTTGATGCTGCTAGCAATCAGCCTTTCAAAGGGTACCCAGTCCACTTGAACATAGAGCCATCTTCTTCGCTTCGTTGAGATCTGTTCATATTCAGGTGAGGAAACGAGGTCTATGACTGACGATGAACCGGTTGCTGGGTCAATCCGAGCGTGCGATCCATCATTCAGGATAATCAACTGTCCAATCAGCGTTTTCTCGGCGATGAAGCGGCCAAATGCATTCGAAGATGTGGAGCTCCAGGTGGGATGGTGCGCATTGAAATCGCCAAGTAACAACAAGTCGTCTAGCTCGGTATGACATTGCTGGGAATTGGACCACCGGACCACTGGTATCGGAAGATCGATCCGAACTGCATTGGGTTGGAGGACGCAGTAGATTTCGATGCGTTCGAAGGATACTCCTTCACGTATTGCAAGACCCACTACAACTACACACAAAGTGTAGTTCTTGCCGACGAAGTATTGTATTTTGATTAGTGTTCCAGTCTAGTCCAAGGGTCTTGACATTTTTTTAAGGTCGAGAATCTTTTTTTTTATTTGAAGAGAGTACGAGGTAATTTTTTTCCGATTTGGCATTGAAATCAACGGCTTTTTTGGGTGACTTCGAATTCCCGGCTTTTTCCCGGTTTTTCCGATTAACTGATCACCCTGGATTAAGTAAAACATATTTTTTTTTTAATTCCGTATTTTTTGGCAATTGAATAACCAAGGAAGCGGTTTCCACACTTAGAATTGCACGAACGTCCGGGTAGCTTTGAGAACATCAGAGAAGATCAATGAACCTCAGGTTAAACCATGGCCCACTTAGTAATAGAACCAGAGTTAATGTACACGTGCATCCACACGCTAACTTGAAAGTACCCATTAATGGTTGAAAAAGACCCATTTTGAAGAAAAGTGGCTTAACTCATTAAATGAGTAAATTTTTTACCCATTAATGAGTATCTGTTACCCATTAATGAGTAATTGTTAATCATTAATGGGTAACAGATACTCATTAATGGGTAAAATTGTTTAATCATTAATGAGTTAAGCCACTTTTCTTCAAAATGGGTCTTTTTTTACTCATTAATGAGTACTTTCAAGTTAGCGTGCATTCCGCGTGATAGAGACACGCTTTCTATAAGATCGTAGGTGCCTGGTACATTTCGAGACGTATTATTTCGCGTTTCGTTTTTTGTTCCTACGTGCCTCATTCGTGTCACATGTGCTGTGTCTCATGAGCAAAGCTCGGCGAGCTCCAGGGAGATCGGCAGCGTACCTACGTCCTGCGTGCATGCTAAAAGTGGCTGGTTGGTGATAAAAAAAACAGCAGAGAACTGTTGTAGTCCTGTCACATTCTCGTGTTGCTGGTATAACTGATTGATTTCAATCAGTTGGTATTCAGTTTTTGAGGGTTGAGAGATTGTGGTTTTATAGAAGTATTTCAAGCGGAAGATGAGTTAAGCGATTATGAGGTTATTTGCTACCGATCCATGCGCATGGAATTTTCATGGTTCCAAATATTGATTTAGCTCCACCAAGTTCAAACGATTTCAAATCAGCTCCTGATCATTCTCACAAAATTTTTTCTCATTAGGATGCGAACTCATACTGCACTTGGCCCTTTGAAGTTTATGTGGGAATTGAAAAATTGAACGTTAGGTTAATTAGTTATTAATTGATTAGGAATATGATGTTCTTCTGACATGGTTCATTTACTACTCAGCAGACAACATTGGAATAATAGGACAAAAAATCGAGGCTATTATGTCATAAGGGCAAGATGCAGTGTTGCCCTGAAAACAGCCGATTAATCCTACCAGCAAGTTATCAACTTGGAAATTAATTACTAACAAATTTTCTTGACATTCAATTAAAAAGTGGTTTTCAACAAAGTTGTAGCTGGGAAATTTTCACGTAAGGGCACTTTTCTTATAGTAATTCCCATATAAACTTCAAAGAGCCAGTGCAGAATCAGTTCGCAACCAAATTAGCTAAAATTTTGGGATATTGATCAGCCTGACTTGGATCCGATTGATCTTGGTGGATCAAATTGATAGGTATTTTGCAGCTGGCAGAGAACCAATAGTTCGGAGGGCCCTTTAAAAAAACTTCGTTGTTGAAATTGATTCGTGTGACTTCATCCATCAGTATTTTCAGCTTTTCAAGCTGTAGCCGACATCACTTTATAATTCAAACATGTACTTAAATTTGAGAGCTGTTCAAATATATTCAGACAAAAAGCGTGGTGTGTTCGTCCCAAGTAGTAGTATATGATGAGAAATAAGAAAACTGGATTGTAAATTTTGGGATGAATCCTACACACTCAACGGTCAGTATCTGAATCGAAAACCATGTTTTCCAAAATTTTTATTTAGTAGGCTCAATATCTTTGAAAGCTTTGCGGAGCCGAAGGACTAAACAAATATTACAATGGAGATCTAAATCGATTTCCTATATTTTTTGTGTGCTTGCAACGCATCGAATCTCGACAGATCCGCAAACTCTTTCTGCCGAGGATGCTGATGTTCGTTTTTGCATGCTTTATCGGTCTCCTAAGGGCACGTCCATTATCACCACCTCTTCATGCAGCACCTCTACGACTTCCTCTGTTGATTTGCTGGTGCTGTCTGACAATGCATCTACAGCCACTACACCAGGGTACGAACTGCTATCCGAGTTGCAAGGAATTTTGTAGTTCTTCAAGAAACATCGTGGTACTTCAAGGAACTTTTTAAAAGTTCAGGAAACTTTCTTGAAGTGCAGACTTTTCTTTAAAGTTCAACTAACTTTGTAGAAGCTCACCAAACTTCAGTGAACTTCGTAGAGTTTCATCGAACTGCTTCGGTAACTCTTCCTCTACGTACCTGAAAAAGTTATAAGACAACGACACTTCATACACCTCGTAGCTCGTAATTGACAGTATGGGCTGAATGAGGCTATTCATACTGTCGCAAATGTGATTAGTAACACTTATGCTTTGTTTGACTCTAATGTTCCGTTAACTGTTTTCACTAGAACACTGTCCTGATTTTGAATGTTTCTTTGGTATTATCATTATATTTTGTTTTATGCATTAAGACCAACATATGTCAGATGAATCGTGAGCTAAATTTAGTGAAATTATTTGAAGTTCTGAGATCATGGAAAATTTCAGAAAACTTCGTAGAAGTGGGAACTTTGTACAAGTTTAGGTATCTTCGTAGAAGTTTATTGTTTAATGGCAGGGAACCTCTTTATTATTCAGGGACCTTGTTTATAACTTCAGAGCTTTGATGAAACCTCATGGACTTGACATAGTTCAGAGAATTCCGCACAAATTCAGGAAATTTCGTGCGTCGAACTTTGCGGAAAGTCAACGAGAAACGTAGACGTGAAGCAAGCTTTGATGAAGTTTTGTGGACTGCGTAATAATTCGAGGAACTGCGTATAACTTCATAAAAGTACATAGCATTTTGAAAAAGTTCAGGGAATTTCGTAAAGATAGAATACTTCAGGGATCTTCGTTTCAGTTTAAGGAACTTCATAGAAGTTTGTCAGAGATCTTAAAAATCTCAATGAACTTCCTGAAGATGAAGATTTCAAGGTACTTTGAAATTTGAGTAAATTTTCTAAAACATAAGGAAATTTTGTACATGTTCAGGAAACGTTGCATAAGTAACAGGATATTCTTTCAGATATGCTCCCTAGACAGCCAGGAAGTTTTAAAAGATCAGCATTTGCTGATGTTCTTCTGATCTGAATCAGCGAGTTGCTATACAAAAAGGATGATTTAAGAATGTGCTTAAGTTTTTGAATTCCGTGTGGGGTTGGGAGACAGCAATCTCTGTGAATGTGGACAAGGTTACCAGGACGCTGATCACATCCTTTGGTCTTGTGCGGAGTATCGTGGAGTCAGATCACATTTTTATGATTCCCTTCGGGCTCGAGGTAGACAACCTAATGTTCCAGTTCGGGATATTTTGGCTAGACGCGATCTGGAGTTTATGAAACTCATATATGTTTACTTTAAGGATATTAACCTTAGATTGTAAGTTTGATTAACCTTGTGTTTAGTTTGTATTTTGTACGTGTGGGTTTTTTTTGTCAATGTTTGTTTTCAAGATGAATAGAAATAATTTCATGCTTTAGGATTAATTAAATAGTTGTATCGTAAACCACATTTCAAACCTCCTTCTTCCCTTTTCCCATCCAAAAAATTGTAAATCTCCACTAACCTCGAGACAACCGCGAGTACTCGGTCCAGTTCCTTTAACTTTAAATTTAAGACAGTAATAATGTATAACGCAAAGGATAACTCGGCTCTGTAAAGTTTATTCGATTGAGCCTGTACAAATAAAGTAATTATAAAAAAAAAAAGTTTTTGAATATCATAATTTTTCAAATGGATAGATCAACTTTCAACACGGTATTTTCCAAATTTAAACCATACACTCTGGCAACATGGTGATCTGTTGCAGGTTGTAGCAATGGCTGTACCACTTTCTGGTTTGTTGTAGCGAGATGGTGGCGCGTGGTAGTCACTTTGTGGAATTGGTGTCGATACTCAGGCGCTTCCTTCTGACACTGTTGGTATACAAAGGCAAGGTCGCCCATTATCTAACCGAAAAGGTTATTTCTTCTTAGCGATAACGGACATCTACGCGAAAACGATGCCATCGAAACCCGCAGAGCAATGGTCAGCAGAAGCCACCTAGAACGTACCGTGTCAATCAGAAAGCGATTTGAAGGAACAGAACAGAAGGTCGGTAGACTTGGTGATATTAATAATTGGAATGGTAAATATATCACTGCACTGATCTACACGCTCATCTGAGTCAAAGCCAACGATGCCCGCTCATGTCACTATTTTGCTGCAGCTATTTAGCATAGACCGCGCCATCACCCAGTGGGTCACCACTTCTGTTATAGAATTTATCTGAATGCTCGATCACATGAGGCACATTTAAAAAAAATCTGAACATTTTTAAAGTAATGGTAACAAAGTACAAGTGAAAGCGTAAAGGTAATACGCCAAGAAAAAAATGTTCTGCAAAAAAAACCCATTGAATTATAATAACATTGCTGCATTCGTAGCATTCCGATATGATCTATTCAAAATACGATGGGATTAACAATGTATATCAGTTGTGTTTCCGATGAATTGTTAAATTACGTTGAAAATGTGTGAACGTCTTGCAACGGTCAAATCCCCGTACTAAACAATACCGAGACACTTTTTGTAGAATTTTTGTCCATTCTATATTTTGAAAATAACGTGTCAAAAGATGTTAGTCGTGCAAGTGCAGTTAAGTGTTGAACCGGAAAAATAAACAAAGAATATTCTAATTGACCGGCAAATTAATGGCTTTTGCTATTAGAGGATTTCATGAATTTAAGCACTGCAAATATATGCTACCTTTCCTCTAAAATAGGAATGGTTTGTGCAAACGCAAATGAAATGTCGGTCAAAGCAACCGAACCTTCCAGAACTTCGAGCTCTGCAGTTCTAGCATTAATCGTAGCACATGAGATGAGGCACATGAGATCAGCGCGAGCCTCGCGCACGCCAGGATTTTTGGGTGTCGCATTTGTTTCTCGCTCGTATCTTATTCTCGCGTGTCTCTTTCTTGCTCGTCACATGTTTTCGTTGCGACGAGAGACGGTTTGTTGAGAGTCTCGGCAGCACATTTTTGCACACACGAGGAAAATGTAACTCTGAATAGAACAAACTCTTTTGCTTATTACAGCGCTCCTAGGCGACGTTTTCTGAAGCTTTTGATGTCTATTTTTTGACAACAACAATAACAATAATTCACACTTAGAAATTATTATTTTTACACGAGACGTAAATCATGGAACGTAAACAAGCATGGCATGTAAAATTAAGTGTCCTGAAACTGAAACGAATTCAACTCGGCGAAAAAGACGTTTGATTGAATTGATTTTCTCGTCCTTTTCAACTGATTCTTATATCAAAAGGGCTGCTTGCATGTGTCAGTCTCAGGGCACTGAAATTTACATGTATTTTTCGTAGTGTGTAGTGTATTTTATCAGTTTATAAAACGCTCTTGTTTTGGAGACAGTTACCATGCAAGAGGAGTGTAGAAAAAAAAAATCGTGCGCAGTCACCTGGAAAATCCATCGTGGTCGGCGTCCAAACTTGCTAAAGTGTTGAATTTTCCTAGAAACACTGTTTGGCGCATGCTCACAACGTACAGGGAAACCTTGACAACGAATCGGAATCCTCATTGTAAACGCCGGAGTTGAACTGCCAACCGAAGGCTCGAGGAGGTGTCTCTGGCAGATTCAAATTTGGTTTTGCGGATAAATTCGCACGCAAATATATGATCCGGCAGGGAATTTGCAGCTGCGGCAAGAAGACAAAGGTTTGTGTCACTGTGAAAATGATGAACTCGGAGGATTTCAAAATCGAATGTCTCCAGATGCAAATTCTGCCTTACAACAATGGTACAATGACAACGGAGTCAACTTTGTTTTCGAAAACCCGCAATCCACCCAATGGTCCCCAGTTCAGGCCCATTGAAAACAACCGGGCAATTATGAAGAGGAAACTGAAGGTAAAAGGTACAGTCACCAAACCGGCAGCTCAGATGAAAAATTGGTGGGATAAAATCGCCAAAACAGTGGACGAGCCCGTTGTGCGCCACTTGATAGGTCGTGTTCAAGAATTGCTTCGAAACAAGAAAAAACTAAGAAATAGTATGCACTAGAAGGAAAGCCGTTTTCAAATACGTAATTGTTGTTGCATTACTAAGTGGACCATGCTTTCGTTCAATTAACTTACCTAGACACACAGACAAGTTCTGTGATCTTCTGGAAAGTCCACAGGTCTTCATGGGTGTTGAAAGATCATCAGAGGTGTTATGAGATTATTAGGCAATTTCATAATTTTCAGGGATGTTCCGATTACTTGAAGGATGATCAGAGAACCCTAAAGTAATTCCATTAATTTATTGAAGGAACTTCCAAGAAATTCCGTGGAACTACGAAAATTTCCAAGAATTTAAAAATATTGAATCCTCTAGTTTTGCGTGTGCTTCCATTAATTAATAAAACAATTATTGGCGCTTCTTAAGGGGAGCGCATAGATTTAACTTGGGCAGGGGAACACATATGCAAAATCATCTAGTAAACAAGTTTAAATCTACCGTAACATTGATTACGTGTAATGTTAGTTAGTTCTGAGTTTGTTGCTTCAGAAAAACACCTCGATAAAACAACATTTGACCAAAGGACGTCAAATATCAACCCACATCAGAGATTCGTTTCCAGCGTGCTTGAATCCTTAAAAAAGTGGTGTAATGCAGATATACCACCGCAATTACATGATTCGTGTGAACATGTTTGTGACATCTCGTCTAATTTATTACATATTTCACGGCAACACAACAAATAACTTTGCTTTGCTTTCCACTCACGGGTCACCAGCTTTGAATCCAACTGTGTGGACACCAGCTTTTATCCTGGTGCTTTCCGCGAGCGACGCGACGCGACATGTGTACTAATTAATTTAGAAATTCACCCACAAACGCGCGTACGGTGGATTGTAAACCCCCGCAGATGACACGGACCAGAAATTATTGCTCTGACAGAAGCAGTAATTTTACGATCGTTTCACTTCACGTGGATTTGCGTTGTCATTGTTGTTTTTTTTTTTGTTTCCAGCATACTGACTGTAAAGTGCATTTATTCCATATGGGGGCGCTTGGGTGACCGGGATCAAAACGTGAATCTGCTTTCACAATTCTCCCACGTCCTGTCGTAGTCGTCGTCGTCGTTGTCGTCATCGGCAACGACATCGTTTGTACCTAGTTGGTGTGGCAACATTTGCCGCGTCCTGGAGTGCAACAACACGGTCGGGTTCGGGTTGTGTATGCTAATTGCATATTACTACTGCCCCCACTCACTACTACTATTTCGGAGATGCGGATTTGCTGTGTTTAGTGGCGACGGGTGTTGCATAAATATATCACCATGGATGTTCACTCATGCTGGAGGTGGGACAAAAAGAAGCATTAGCCGGTCACACCCAGTTACCATCCGGTGGGGATGCTGCTGTGCCCTGTTCATAATTTTGAGCATAACTTGAACGGTTGGCTTCTCGAAATTTGCACTTTCGGTGCACGTCGCATTTTCAGCAGAGTAGGGAGGGATCATTTTCAATTCGCCTCCCTCCGAACAGATGGTTCAGGTTAGCAGGGCAAAATGTTAAAGTGCTGAGCAGTGTTTGCAAAACAAAAAAAGCATCCCAAAGATCTTCACTAAAGCTTGCAGTTCAATTGCTGTGGGCTAAGTCATGCATTGGCAGCACCGCAAAGCATTGTTAAACTATTTGCTTCTTGCAATCCTCACCGAACAAATGTTGAGTTTGCATTTTTCATCGGAGTAATTTCGTTTAGCCATAAAAGCCACCTCGAGGCAGTTAAAACTTGCCCTTCGTTCCTGCAGCAGCAGGATAAGTACATTTCAAAAAACATTATTGCACCGCAGCAACTCTCAACAGCACCAGAGGAACGTGGTTTCACATTCCACCTTGGTCTTGTGTTTTGGAAAAGCATTACCGGGGGTGTTTTTCCAACTCCAACTTGGCATACCGCCTTCCTTCAATTCGCGTTTATTTTTGGCACTCAATTCCTACACTGTACGAAAAACATGTAATAATTCCATGCAGGTCCTTGGAGCTTGCATACATAATTACTTACAATTATTTATCTTGCAAATAAGTTTACATGCAAGGCATATGTAAATTTACAACATATTCGACACTGTGCACAGACCGCACGAAAGCTTCAAAGGTGGATTGAACCGCAAATGGTAACGCGTAACAGTAGGTGCTGAGCTACTGACTAGCCAGGTTTGTACATAGCAGCACCACCCGTTTCCAAGGAACAACCGTAAAATAGAACAACCACCCGCTTTCTGTACTCTGGAAGCTGCAAAACTTTCGAAACAAATTCTCCACTCGCAACTAAAATGAATATGCATGAGTGCAGCAGCAGCAGCAGCAGTCGTTGTTACCATCGCTAGTACTGATGGTGATGCTGCTGCTTTCACGACGACGATGACGACGGTTGCCTCGGTTACTTTGCACTACCGGCCATCCCACACCTACTACGTCTTCTGCCTGTACTATTTGCGTTCGTAGCATTCAATTGAATATGTGTGGAAAAAGTTTCGGCATTCAAGCACGATCCTGATGTGAGATGATTTCTGGGAATATTTTCAGCAAACATACTCGTCAAACTTCGTGTCCGATCACCACCAACTACCATGGAGGGTTGTTTTCAAGCAGTTGAGCGCTATCGGATTGTTCGAAATGTTCTCGGTAATGGTGTTTTCAAAACATGGGGTTTCAATTAGGAGATTTAAAATACCCAGAAAGTTCGGATTGAAGTCAATGAATGAAGGATTCTCGTAATTTAACCTCAGTCCGTTAACGGAGTGCTTCCCAATTAACCACAAATAAGAGCAGTTTGGAGACTACCTTCAACCAGATATTGTAAGGAAATGCGGTATCAATTCACCGTTTTGGCGTAGGACTACGTCTTTGTGGACTATACTGGGGTGCATATCGAGAAATTGTGTGACGAAATAGTGCCAGGTTTTAAGCGCTTATAACTTGGTCATTTATTGATGGATTTCAATTCTTTTCACACCATTTCATTTAGATTTGATGTAAGATTTGTTTGGTATACAGATTATATTACTTTTGGATGTGTCATCCAGACTTAAGTTTTAAAAAAACACTAGTTAACTCTACTGAGGTCTAAAACCAACTGAACTGATTTATTGAATTATATTATAACCAAACCTACTGAAGCCCTATCAATCAACTGAGTAAGATAAATTTAAAGAGGGAACGTGGTCGCCGTGTTGCTGTTGCAAAGGCGACAAAACTGCTGAGGTGTCTTCCGTCGTTGGCGGGTCCAAGGGTTGGTGACATCGTTAGTTGGTGGTGAAACTGCTGAGGTGTCTTCGATCGTTCGTAGGTCCAAGGGTTGGTGA
Organism: Ochlerotatus camptorhynchus; assembly: GCF_037179485.1. Lineage (NCBI taxonomy): Eukaryota > Metazoa > Arthropoda > Insecta > Diptera > Culicidae > Ochlerotatus > Ochlerotatus camptorhynchus. Next base: position 1,748,506 of record NW_027040752.1, on the reverse strand, counting down.
CATCGTTGGCTGCCGGATGACCATTTGCTGATGTAGGAATATGCCTTGCTCGTTACTGAGCTACCTTTGTGTTGCTGGGGAAGAATTGCTGATGTTTGGACTTGGGTGCGGGTTAGTGATCGTGCTGACTGCTATGCCGATTGCTGAGTCTTAGTCGTCGTCATCGGCGTTGTTGTTGTTGTTGTTGTTGGTATGGATGATGACGATGATGACGATAATAGAGATGTACCAATGAAGTGATTGGTTGCTGTTGTTGCTAATGGTATGGATGACGGTGATGATGATAATAGAGATGCACCGATGAAGCGGTTGGTTGTGGTCCAAGAGGGTTCGTTCTTAACTTATTAATTTATCTTTAGTAAACTAATGAACATTGATCAAACTTTTTGGCCCGAATCAACCAATCACGGGCTTGCTTGCTATGACTATCGAGAGAACAGAGAGTCGAGCCGATTGCGAGGATATGGAAGAGATTGCGTCAGTTCGTCTGGTGATTGTTGCATCGTTAGACGTCGTACACGGCCGATCAGACTAACTCAAAATGGGAAGCGAGATGAAACTCCTCACCTGGATTAAGTAATATTTAACGGACAGTCAGCGAATTGATTCAGCTAGAAAAAATCTAAGCCACGTCAGGAGTTCCACAGGGCTCGCATTTGGGACCTCTTATTTTCATTTTGTACGTTAACGGTATCTTTCTTATTTTGAAAAATCTCAGAGTGCTTTTTTATGCTGATGACATGAAACTATTTTTAGAGATAAGAAATGATGATGATGTTCATTTTTTATACGCAGTGTTGTAAAAGTTTGTTGGAAATACATGTTAAAAAAATGTAATCTTTTAACTTACAGTAGAAAACAAATAAAGCCAGATATTCGTATTACATTAGGCTATCAAATTGTTCAAATTTGTGATAAAATAAGAGATTTAGGAGTTATTCTTGATTCTAAATTAACATTAGCGGATCATTATAACACAATAATTCACATAGCAGGCAATATGCTTAATTTTATAAAACGTTTTGGTTTCCACTTTAAAGATCCTAACACAACTTTAACACTATATGTTGCCTATGTGAGGCCAATATTAGAATATTGCAGTGTTGTTTGGTCACCTTATATGAAAAGGCATGAAGAACGAATAGAGTCAATCCAAAAGCAATTTTAATTATATGCACTACGTAAATTGGGATGGATAGAATTTCCTCTCCCATCTTATGAAGCTCGTTGCTTGTTAATCAACATTCAGTCATTGAAAGAGCGTTGGAATTATGCTATGGTCTCTTCCGTGAACAATATTGCTTGGCAAGACTTATAGCGAATTCGTTTATTATTCAGTTCCAACCTGGATCGGGTTGGGTTTGCTTGTTTTATGACAAACATCAGTTTGATCGTTTGTTTTTAAAACCTACCGCAGATTGAGGTTCACACTGACACACTGAGATGCCGCAAATAAGCTGGGTGTATCGTCTACAACCATGCATCGAGCCAAAAAACGAGCCGGACTATCGACTTACAAGAAGGTAGTGACTCCAAATCGCGATGATAAACAAAATACGACGGCCAAAGCGCGATCCCGGAGGCTGTACACGACGATGCTGACGAAGTTTGACTGCGTGGTAATGGACGACGAAACCTACGTCCAAGCCGACTACAAGCAGCTTCCGGGACAGGAGATTTATACGGCAAAAGGAAGGGGAAAGGTAGCAGATGTTTTCAAGCACATGAAACTGTCAAAGTTCGCAAAGAAATATCTGGTTTGGCAAGCCATCTGTACCTGTGGCTTGAAAAGCAGCATTTTCATAGCTTCCGGGACTGTCAACCAAGAAATTTACGTGAAAGAGTGTTTGAATAAACGTCTGCTGCCTTTCCTGAAGAAACACGGTTGTTCCGTACTGTTTTGGCCGGATTTGGCATCTTGCCATTACGGTAAAAAGGCCATGGAGTGGTACGCCGCCAACAACGTGCAGGTGGTTCCCAAGGACAAGAACCCTCCCAACACGCCAGAGCTCCGCCCAATTGAGAAATACTGGGCTATTGTCAAGCGGAACCTAAAGAAGACCAAAAAAACTGCTAAGGGCGAGCAGCAGTTCAAACTGCAAACTGGCTTTCTGCGGCGAAGAAGGTGGACAAGGTGGCTGTACAAAATCTGATGGCAGGGGTCAAGCGTAAGGCCCGGCAATTCGGATTTGGAAAAGCGGAAGCCTAACTGAATATTTTTCCTGAATTTTATACTAATTGAACTTGAAAAAGAAATTTAATTTGATTTTTTAAATAAACGATTTCACCGATTTACACGCGTTTTCCCTTGACCAAATTTTGACCGTATCACCCTTTAGTAGAAAATGAGGTTTCTAGATTTTCCTTAAAAATCTACTTGAATAAAAAAAGAAAAAAGTAAGCAACTCAAAATTGATCGGAATTCGACACAAAACTTGAACAATTTACACACTTAGAAAAAGTCATGTAAATTTAGGTGCTCTGAGAGTGACATATACGAGCGTCAGTTTTGACATAAATTTGAATCATAACAGACGCAAAATATAGTCCAATCAAACGCACTTTTCGTCGAGCAACGAACTTTTCAGTCTCGGAGCACTTAATTTTACATGACATGTTTGTTTACGTCTCATCTTTTATGTCAAAGATGGATTCCGTCACGTGTAAAATTAGTTATTTCTAAGTGTATAGGTTACTCTGTGAAGGAGTAAATTTTTCCTAGATTTCCAGGAAAATCTTCTTGAGTACCGTAGAGCCCCAATTAGTTTAAATGACTAAAATCGCATTTCAACGGCACTCTCTTTGAATTTGTTTAACGGGTTCCCCAATGACGCTACTCAATGAAATGCAATTTTGAGTTTAATTCGACTCAGGTAATGAGGTACTTTTATCGACCGTGGGGACTAGGTAAATTTTTGCTCAATTTTCGTCATATCAGATTTTTGGGGAAAATTTTATTACTTATCGACACAAAAATTTCTCATTTGGCGGAATAAAGAGCAAAAAGAAGAATTAGTACCGCAGTTGTCAAACTGCTTTACACAAAAAAAAATCACAGGAAAATCTAACGCAAACTTGAAATAATGTGAAATGTTAAATGTTGAATTTAAATTTTTATTTTGAAATATTTAAATTCGAAATTTTAAATGTTAAATGTTCAATTTCAAATTTTCAAATGTTAATGTCATATATATATGTTAATGTTATAAATGTTAATATTTTTTATATATTTAAATGATATATTTTATGCCTAATTTATATTTTGAAATTTTAATGATCAATTTATTTTAATTAAAAAATTTAACTTTCAATGCTAAATTTATAAAACAAATAATTAATTATTCTAAGAAATTGGGTTGTCAAATTTGTTATGATTAATGTTAAATATTGAAACATGAATTATAAGTTTTAAGTGCAAATGAAGAATTTTAAACGTCAAACGCTCTAGAGCAATTCCCTACGAATTCGCAAATCGGTTTATTTTTGTATTTTTTGATTTGGTTCATATCGCCTTTTTGAATCCAACCTTATTTTTGAAAAGGGCATACAAAAATATCAAGCTTATCTTTAGAAAAATTTTACCCGAAAACTGTTTGTCCGGTCGGTTTGATGGCTTGGGCAATATTGAAGGTAATAGATGAGACTATTTGAAAAAAATATGCACTCTAAAAGAATTAGCCAACTTTTTTTTAATTTCATTTACAGTTTTAAAAATAATTTTACTCAAATAAGATTTTTTGTATATTTTTATTTATTGATATGTTTTATGGGACAAAATTTTTTATCTATTGCACCATAGGTCAAGATGAAGAAATGATGGACAAAAAAGTTCTGATTTTTTTAAAACAAAAGTTTTTGGAAAAATGTCTAAAACTTGGTTCAATTACTGTTTCGACTTTATATAATGAAAGAACACTAAATTTACAATAAAAAAGCACCTCCGTAAAATTTTTCTAAGACACACCGTTTTCGAGATGTAGTGGTTTGAAAGTAGATATTTTTAAAATATTGGTAGTTTTTGGCCATTTTTAAAAGTATTTCGCGGTTCTCCAGCTCCAAATAAAACTTTCTGATCTTTTCGAAAAAAATACTGCCGGAACTGGAGAACCGCGGCATACATTTCAAAATGGCCAAAAACTACCAAAATTTTAAAAATATCTACTTTCAAACCGCTGCATCTCTAAAACGGTGTGACTTAGAAAAAATTACTTGCATGCTTTTTTATTGAAAATTTAATGTACTTTCATTGTATATAGTTGAAAAAATAATTGGAGCAAATTTTGGATATTTTTCTAAAAACTTGAATTTCAAAAAAATTATAACTTTTTTGTCCATCATTTCTCTATCTTGAGCTATAGTGCAATAGATGGCATGTTTTGTTCCCTAAAACATATAAACAAATAAAAAAAACAAAATAAATCCTTTTTTTATGAAAAAATGTTTTTAAGATTTTAGGTAATTTTTTTAGAGTGCTTTTTTTTTGCAAATAGTCTCATCCATTATCTGCAATAATACCGAGGACACAACACCGATCGGGCAATCAGTTTCAAGTTAACATTTTCTGGATAAGCATGATATTTTTCTATAGGCCCTTTTCCAAAATAAGGCTGGATTCAAATTGGCGATATGAAGATGCAAAATGGCATTATAGTTGGTCATAAAGAACGTTTCTGCGAATTTTCAGTCTGTCTGTCTGACCCCTATAGACTCAGAAACTACTGAACCGATTTGCGTGAAAATATGAATGCAGGGGTTTGTAGAGCCGGGAAAGATTCTTATGATGGTTCGAGACCCCTTCCCTCTCTGTAAGAGGTGGGGGGGGGGGGGGGCTCCATACAAATGAAACAGAAATTTCTGCATAACTCGAGAACTAATCAAGCAAATGGAACCAAATTTGGCATGTGGAGGTATAAGGAGATGGTCATAAGAGAGATAAAATATAGCATACTTTTTTTTAATCAGCGCATAAACTCAAGCTTATATTGAATCCCAAGCAAAGCCGGGCACACTCAGCTAGTGTATTATATAAATTCATCAGTTAGAAATATTTACTATGTAATGGGTTATGCCTGAAAATCAATTACAAATGATTCACATTGCACGTTGAACAGACGTTATATGTAAATTGTTTAAATGTTAAATCATTGCTAAAATTCCAATATATTTAGAAATTATCATTTTAAATTCAATCCTAGAATAATCTTTTTTTTAGTACAGTGCACGCTGGTCAAACTCGGCGGTTGAATTAATCGCAGCCCCATTCAAAGTTATCCTTCTAGCCGTAATACTCACTCAGTGAGTAACCCCACTTTCTAGGATTTTAAGTGAAAGGTTCAGTGATGTCATGATGGTTAGTACTAGTAACCCTCCAGGGTAACCAGATACATATTGAAAATAAACATCATTTATATTTATTTCCTACAAGGTCGCAAAGGGTAATTCTATATGAGTAACCATCATCAAAAGCTGTTCAGAAGGATTGGAGGTATATTGGAAGGTGAAAAGTTGAGATCTGATTTCGGCATCCAGGTGGCACTAATTTGCCATTTGTCTTCAAATTATTTGCTTAACTTGACATCTTGACTAGATAGAAGGTTTTTGCTTTTAGAAAAGTTGTTCAATTGAAAGAGACATATTGGATGATGTGCATTACACTAACAGAAAGTAGTTGTCTTGAATAAAGATGTTCTGATGAATAAAACCTATTGGATGGTGGACAGCTTAGTTCAGAATTCATTCACCACTACCTTCAAAGTGTGCTATTTTATATCTTACTACTTGCTTTAACTTGACAGTACGGCTAGACTTGGTGTCTTGAGTAAAGTTGTTCTGAATGGCAAGACCTATCGTATCTCATTCGAAAAAATCACCAACCACTAGTGCCATTTGATACTAATGGTTTGCTTAAGTCAACATCTCGACTAGAAAGAAGATTGCTGTCAATGCGACCTATTGTATAGTGGACAGCTCAGCTCTGAATTAAATCATCAAACAGTGCGAGTCAACGATTTGACTTATAATTACTTGCTATAAATTAAAAGCTTAACTAGGTAGCTGGTTGCTGTTTTTGGCAAAGTCCTACTGTATGGTGGTCAGTTTAGTCGAAAATTTCTTCACCAGGCGATACTACTGTACGAAGTGACTTGTTGCCGAGTTGTTCAGATGCACAAGACCTATTAGATGGTGTATATTTTGGATCAGAATGCTGTCACCAGGGAAGTAAGTGTGCCTTTGAAATAATGATCCATTAACACTCCGAACAAGATGCCGCCGGTAAAATATGTAACGGAAAATTGGCAATGTTTGAAACATCATTGGTTTGCACTTTATGGATAGATTTTAAATCTGTTGATACCGAATAAATCTTTGAAGTAGGTGAAATGCATAATCTCATAATCTCAGCAATCGACTTAATTTTCAATAGCGACCAAAAATATCCGTTAGTACCATCCCAATGACGCGTTTATCTAGATAAAATTGATCAACAGCAGATTTTTAGCGATGGGCCCAATCTTAGAGTCAACATTAGAGCCATTTCCTCTGTGTAGTTTCAAATAGCGCCAATGGGCTCAATAAGGTAAGATTTTTCAAACATGAAAGTTTGCCGTTACACATTTTACCGGAGGCATTGTGTTGAATCGAAATGTTGATAAGTTCTTCTTATTCTTCATAGTTATTCAACGTCTATTGGTTCTCTGTGCAATTACAGCCAATCTTACAATAACGGAGGTGCATCCACGGGCGGTCAATGATGCTCATGCTCATACTCATACTTATGTCACTCCAATGATGCTTGGGACATTTTTCTAAAATTAAGGAGATTTTGCTGATGTTCTAAGAATTTACGTGGAGTATTGGGTACTTCTCTGAAGTTTTGGGAACTTCACCGAAATTTAAAAAGGTACACTTGAGTTTTAGAATTTTTCCTAAAATTAATAGAACTTTCCTTAAATTCTGGGAAGAACTTTTCGGAAGTAAATGGAAGACTCTTCTAGAGTTCGTAGATGAACTTGTGAAGTTATGTGAGGAACTTTTCTGAAGTTCTGAGACGAATTTTCCTTTGGTGTAAAACGGTTGAGGCAATTTTTATTTGACTTATTTTAATCAAGTTGCTGCATGCTCGTAAAGGGTGTCTCACATCAAATTGCATCACGGAAAAAACGCTGTAGAAAATTACCCATTGGGTATTTTCTCTTGAAAATTTGGGTAGAGTGTATTATTTACACTGTATTTTAATCTTACTTACTTAACGATCCTGCGCACCTCCAGGGGTGCAAAGGGCCTTTGTGAAAGATTTCTATCCTGGGCGATTACTAGCTTTGGCCTTGACCTGTGCCCAAGTCAAATTTCAGTCAACGTTCTTAATTTCACTGTTTAGAGGCTGCCTCTGCTGCGATGTCCTGCTGGATTCCAGTCCAGTGCTTGCTTGCAGATTTCGTTTCCGTTCCGGCGTAGTGTGTGGCCGACCTACCTCCACTTCCGTTCACGAATTTCTGTCTCTATCGGCTTCTGATGGCACAAACGATGAAGCTCGGAATTTGAGATCCAGGCACGAATTATGTACAGCAGGCATCAGTTGATAAACGCCTGCAGCTTCTGAGTGTTCTCCGCTGATACAAACCATGTTTCACTGGCATAACAGCACAGACTTTACGTTCGAGATAAAAATTCGGATTTTGGTGCGTCGACTGATCTGATTCGCTCTCCATTCATTTCGCAAACTGGCAAAAGCAGCTTTCGCCTTTTTAATCTGTGCACTTATGTCATTCTTGGCGCCGCCGTCCGACGCTATCTGGCTGCCAAGATATTGGAAGCTTTCGACTTTCTCCACTGCCTGCCCAGCTACCGTGAAATTGGAACGGTTTTCCGTGTTGACATCCAACGATTTGGTCTTGTTGACGTTGATGGTTAGACCTGCTTCAGAGGAGCGTTCCACAAGGTCGTCGAGCTTACTCTGCACAGCAACCCACGGTTCGGTACACGGTCAACGGCTCCAACCATGATCTCGTCGATTACGATGAGGAACACTAGCGGTGATAATATACATCCTTGCCTCACACCCGCGATTACCCGAATCGGGTCAGACAAAGCTCCGTCGTGCAACACTCTGCATGAGGAGGAAGCCTCGTATTGCGCTTAGATGAGGTTGACGAGCTTATCAGGGACTCCCTTGCGTCTCAGAGCGCCCCACAAGTTTTCGTGGTTTAATCGGTCGAAAGCATCTTCGTAGTCAATGCATACCAAGTACAGGGACTCTTGGAACTCATTGACCTGCTCCAAGATGATGCGGAACGTGACAATATGGTTCACACAGGATCTTCCAGCACGGAATCCTGCCTGTTGTCGTCGGAGAGTCGCGTCGATTTTCTCCTGTATCTGATTGAGGATAACTTTTCACAGATCTTTGAGAACAATACACACACACTAGAAAAAATCATGTAAATTTAGGTGCTCTGAGAGTGACATATACGAGCGTCAATTTTGACATAAAGTTGAGTCATAACAGACGTGAAATATACCTCAATCAAACGCACTTTTCGTCGAGCAACGAACTTTTCAGTCTCGGAGCACTTAATATTACATGACATGTATGTTTACGTCTCATTATTTATGTCAAAGGCGGATTCCGTCACGTGTAAAATTAGTTATTTCTAAGCGTACAGTAACATGATGCCTCGCCAGTTGTCGCATACAGTTGGATCCCCCTTCTTTGGGGACTTTTACCAAGACGCCCTACATCCAGTCGGCCGGAAAAGTCACGGTGTCCCAGATATTGACGAATAGTTGATGCAACATTTGTGAGGATAGCATGGGGTCAGCTTTGTGCATCTCTGCTGATATGCGATCGACCCCCGGGGCTTTGTTGGACTTCATACTTCGGATGGCTGCTCCTATCTCCTGCAATGATGGAGCTTCAGTGTTGACGCGAGTAACGCGCCTCACCCTTGGAGGATCATGCCGAGATGTTGATGGTTGGATGACCGTTGAAACTTCGAGAAGTTGTTCAAAGTGCTCAAACCAACGTTTCAACTGGTCAGTGTGGTCGGTGAGCAACTGTCCAGTCGCGTCTTTCACAGGCATCCTTGGGTTCATCTTTGCCCCGCTCAGGCGTCGTGAAACATCATAGAGGTGGCGGATATCGCCAGTTGCTGCCGCTTTCTCCCTTTCATCAGCCAGGGAGTCCACGCACGCTTGCTTGTCCCGTATACAGGAACGCTTAACTTCCCTCGGGTCTTTGCTCGCTCTATCGCGGTTTTTGCTTCTCTCCGCTCCTCGATCTTCCTCCAGGTTTAATCGGTGATCCACTCCTTCCTCTGAGTGCGCAGCTCACCCTGGTTGTTCTCGCTTGTTTCAATAAAGGCATTCTTGATGCTCGTCCACTGTTCTTCTACGCTGCTTCCTTCTGGAATATTAGCTGCGCGAGCCTCGAGTTCTTCAACGAACGATCTCTTCACTGCTGGGTCTTCCAGTCGCCGTGTGTTGAATTTGCCGCCCGAGTCTTTCCTACCGCCGTTGAACCCGCACAATGCGTAGGCGGATCTCACCGACCAGGAGATGATGGTCAGACGCGATGTCAGCGCTGCGTTTATTCCGAACACCAAGAAGGCTCCGTCTCCATTTTTGGCTGATGCAGATGTGGTTGATTTGGTTCTCTGTATATCCATCACGGGAGACCCATGTGACTTTATGCACTGGGCGATGGGGGAAGAGCGAACCCCCGTTCACCATGTCGTTGTCGCCACAAAACTCTGCAAGCAGCTCGCCGTTCTCGCTCATATCTCCGAGACCATGCCATGGCGTCCCATAATGCGCTCATAGTCCGAGTTGTCGGTGCCGATCTTCGCATTGATGTCGCCTGTGTAAATCTTGATATCACCTCTTGGAGTATTATCCACGACAGCATTCAGTTGACTGTAAAAGTTGTCTTTGTCTCTCATTGATAGGTTTTCACAGGATGAGCGCAGCCTGTGCTTGGGCGCTAAGCAGAAAAACAACTCCACGATGTCGCGGAGCGCTTTCACTTCGCATACCAGAATATAAAAGTACCTGTCCCGAAGGTAGCTTGTGTTCTCCAAAGTTCGGAAAACCAATGCTTCGGTCAGGGATGTGGCCAAAAAGTGGAATCTGGCCAAGTATTTCTTTCAGAGAGTCAAGGGCCGCGAGAGACTGCATACGTACGAAGTGCCGAAGACTCCAAATCGTGACGAACGGCAAAATACGGTGGGAAAGTCACGGGTCTGGAAACTGTACACCCAGATGCTGACGAAGCCTCATTGCCTCATCATGGATGATGAGACTTACGTCAAGGCGGACTTCCGGGGCTACTGTTCTTCACCTCCCAGCCCAGCACAAGTTTGATGTTCCGGAGGAAGTAAGGAAGCGGAAACTTTCAAAGCTTGTCAAGAAATACATGATTTGGCAAGCGATCTGCTCATGCGGCAAACGGAGTGCGCCGTTCGTGACAACCGGGACTGTAAACGGGGAGATCTACCTCAAGGAGCGTCTACAGAAGCGTCTGCTTCCTCTGTTGAAGCAACACGAGGGCCCTACGATCTTCTGACCGGATCTAGCTTCGTGCCACTATTCAAATGTTGTCGTGGAGTGGTATGAAGCCAGCGGGGTCACTTTCGTACCTAAGGACATGAGGCACCGGAACTAAGGCCCATTGAAAAATACTGGGCTATTAAGAAGCAGGCACTACGGAAGCATCCCAAGGAGGTCAAATCTGAGGAAGACATGAACAAAAAGTGGGTTCCCGTTCAGAAGAAGCTGCAGCCAGATGTTGTACAGAACCTAACAAGCGGAGTTAAGCGTAAGGTGCAAGCGTACCGTTATGGTATTGAAGTTGAAGGAAATAAATATGCCAAAAGCTTACTAATGGGTTATATTTTATTGTCTGAAAGTTTGAAAAGGATCGATTAACTAGGTAACTTTTACAGCCTTTATTCCGTGATGCAATTTTGGACACTCTTTACCACAGCTTTGTGTTGCTTGGGTTTCTGAAGTTTTGAGAAGAACTTCTCTAAAGTTTTGAGAAGGACTTCCCTCAAGTTCTGGAATGAACTTTCCTCAAGTTCTTAGAAGGACTTCCCTAAAGCTCTGGGAAGAACATCGTGGTAAATTTTTCCTAATGTTCTAGGAAGAAGTTCCTTAAAGTTCTCTGAGGAATTTTTTAAAGTTTTGGGGAAGAAAACATTCTCATATTCTGGGAAAACTTTCCCTGGAACTGTGCGAAGAAGTTCCCTGAACTTCTAGGAAGGTCTTTTCTGAGGTTCTGGGAAGAACTTCCCTGAATTATTGGGTAGAGCATCCTTTTTTTCAGTTTTCTGGTTTCAGTGGTCAATACTCTTACTGTAGGGTTTTAGTTCTGATGGAGGATTACTAAGGCCCTACAGTAAAAGTATGGACGAATGAAACCAGAAAATTTAAAAAAGTTGTTCCAATTGATCAAAGCAGTGCATTTTGACAGTTCGCTTGGAACAGCTTTTGGCAGACGTCCATACTTCTACTGTAGGGCTTTAGAACTCTTCTTTTCAGAACAGAAGATTTACACTGAGGCAGATAGACTTGAGAATTTCATAAGGCTCGACTTATGAACAACACAATTTCATTTCACAAGCACGACTTATGAAAGATTTTCGTCTAACATGAGGTAGCTCTTATACGCCTTTAGCCATTCCATCTTCCCAAGCGTTTACAGATGAGTAGTCCAAACACAGTACCCGTAATCTCAACGTGTTTCATTAGGCAAATCAATGAAATTCATACCGATTTCTTGTGGCAAAAATTCATAAGTGGTTCTAATGGAATTCTTATGATCTTTTGCCTCAGTGTACAGTAAAAGTATGGACGATTGAAACCAGAAAACTGAAAAAAAGTTTTGCCAATCGAGCAAAGCAGTGCATTTGGGCCTACGGGGACGACTCTTTCTACGGTGCAGGAAAGATTGTGTTTTTTCTGTGGCTAGTTGCGTGCACGCTGAGTAGATAGAAAGAAAATTGATGACGATTCTAAACTTTTTCTACGCGATGCAAGTAGATGCAAGAAATTGAAGAAGATTCTTCGAAGAATGATTCTGTAGTGAATGATTTCTTTAGCATCTTGAATTGAGATTTAGATGTGTCGGCCCCCTCGATTTTGGCAATGAAGAGAATCTATCAATGTAGATAGGACCTATTGAAAAGTGCCTCGAGAATTGCTGCTGATGATGACAGGACTACAATTTTGACAGCTGGATGTATATGTGTTGGTGAAACTTCTTTCACTCATACATAAGCGAGTGCATTTTATTGGCATGTTGCTCCTGAGGTTGTTGTCTTCGCTTCGCGCAAATTTTGACATACCGGAAACGATCAATTATTGCTCTCTGACCCGTATAGATCAACTTTTGTGTGTTGTTCAGGCAAAAGTGCAGGAAAAACTGTCAACCAGTATTTTAGCTACATAGATGTATTAACATACAGGTAACTCTAAGACCAGAAGGTCCCGAAGAAACGTGCTCAACTTTTAGGCTCAGCTCTGGTACACGCTTCGGTTCCAAGCTAATCGATGCACCCCTCGAAACATAGGTAAATCCACGAGCCCGTCCACGATCCGTCGAAAAATTGCTTCGAGCCAAACCGGTCGTATCAAATCGTTGACTTCTTCGGACAATGAAGACGAAGCATCCTCCGCCGGATCGTCGACCGTGTTCGATTTCAACTATCGTGTGAATTTAACCAAAAAAGCAGTGCCGAAAATCGATGGTAGAATTGCAGTCGATCAAAGAGTTCATCCGTTCCGACACGGACACGCTAACGGATGCCTCGGTGGGACAGGAGATCGTGCGTCCCAAGACGCCTGCCAGAAATCTTTTGAAAATCTGTTCAAATTGTAGCTTTTCGGGTCGAAAACCGTCCCACGAAAACGGTCCACCAGCGAGTCTGATCCGGAGTACGTTACAGCGAAGAAAATTAGGTTGATTTAATTTTAATGGTGACCTTCCTTAGACGGTGAATTTTCCAGTACTAGTCAGGTCTTTCCCATGGCGCAGGTGATTACTGCCAACGGTGCCACCTCAAGTGGGAATGCGATTCGAAACCGAGTTGACGTTGATGCTCAAAAGTGAGAAAATGTTCCGGATTTCACTACCCACACAGATTAGTGGGAAAACAAACCGTCCGTTCATCCATGTGTGCTAGATAGAGAAAGATGATGAAACGTCAAAAAGGTCTATGCACCTGAAACCGACGGAGAATCGCAAGTGCTGTGGTGAGGCAGAAGGAAACAAGTTAGCACTTTCATTATCACGACGTTCTTATGCATAATCTAGTGTGACGTAACGTTGGATCATACGTAAGAACACCGTGAGAACGAAAGAGTTGTCAACATTCCTTCTGCCGCACCTACAGTAACGCACACGGTTCCCGCACGGATTGTTCCTTACTTTCTCACTCTAATAAAAATTTCCTTCGATGAGTGAGAAAACAGCACCACGTCTATGCGAGCGAGAACGAGGGTTGCCAGATCATTGCACACAAAACCAACTTGAATTAATTCAAAGCAAAAATACTAGCGAACCTGGCGGTGAAGGGCGCAAGGTGGACTAAAATTCTATTACAGAGAACCACATTATTTTAATTAATTTCTTCGGAGAAAGTCGTCTGTCACTTCGTTTGTGCTATGGTATTATCGTGCCCATGTTTTTAAGTGACAGGAGAAAAGCGACGTGTGAATTAAAATTAAAAAAAGGAAACAGTTGTATCAAGGACACGACCGTAGATTTGACGTAGGATTACGTGCCGGTATCAATATTCGGTAACTGTGTTAGGGAAAACACATTTCCATCACGGAAACGCCTCGTTTTCTGATGACAAAATTCCTCATTTTTGTGCACAATATGCACTGAAGTTTTGGTTTATTCCATAGATAATTAAAAAAAACGTAAATTGATTGGAAGCATTTCTTGCTAAAATTCATCCAATGCGAGATTTTCGCGATCAATCATATAAATTCTAGATTGATTTGCTTTTTCTAGCGTCGTCAAAAAAAATCTTACCTTAATTCGAAGTGTTTCTGATTAATTGACAAGGTCATGTGTTATTTGGTCATTGCGAGAATTTGTATGTACCACTTCAATCATGTTACGCATTTGACCACAAACGTTTGGTTGCTGGGTGCATTATCAAAGAGCTTTGGGGGCGATGTGGCTGGCAGCAAGGCGACCGAACGTTCAATAAAAATTAACTTTTAAACATCAATAATTTATGCTGATCCTGAAAAGAGCCGTATTGTCGTGATGGTTGAGTAATGCAGAGCTATTAGGGTGTACAACACGGATGAGGCTGGCGAGCTGTATGTTGTTTGGAACAAGGGTGACGCACTTGGCATAGATGGCCCACAGCGGCTAACGACGAGCAACTGAATCCAATCAGTAGCGGTGTGGCTTCTTCCTCCTTATTCGGTGAATCGAGCGCTGTTGAGCGCAGCCTTGATAGCTAGCTGCTTGCGGAAAGCCTTTCACCACCACTCACAACACGCGGTGATTGAATAAACACCATTCGGCGAGACCGGATGGAATTTGATTTTGAAATCTGTGTTAGGGAAAGCGCTTTTTGCAGGCAATCGATGATAATTTTGATCATAGTTGCAACAGTAGGACATTTGAGTTATTTTAAATACTAATCTATAACCTATAACCGTAGGAAAATTTCCAATCGATTTGCGTGTTTCGAATTAAAATTCATTTGCTATTGACAGAGTTAACAGTGGTCCAAATCTGACCGCTTTTCGTAACGCGGTCGATTTTGTTTTTTTTTTAATTACACCTCCAATATGTTGCCAAAAGACGTAATCCTACGTAAAAAAAAACTCTATTCGTCAATAAACCCCAATAGCTGGAATAAACATTGGCAGTGTAATACATTTGATACAGAAATGGATAGATTTAGCGTTTTCTATGGAAAAACGTTGCAAAATTAACCTAGTTCCAAAACCAATGATGTAGCATCAATATTGATGGACCATAGCCCATCAACCATGGAGTAACCATTAGAAAACGTCCCAATAGATGCCGACAAGCGACGGCCCTCTATCCTCAAAATGTGAACAACGAGAACTTGACAAATTTAATCTAATCGAAAGCTTGGCTTGTCGCTACCATCAGCTAGGAAGCCACGTCTTTTTAATAGAAATACATCACACCATACTCAAACTATTTCCCTTCACACAAACATACGTCAAACGATGACGTTGGTTGCCACACTGTTGTTACACACCCAGAGCCGACCGACCACATGAAAGGATGTCCCTTTTCTTAACCGCGTTTCAACTATTTCACATATCGTTCACGCACCGACCGGCAACCAACCGTACGCTAGGCTGAATATAAATTTTCAATTTCGAGAGAATAAAGAAATTTAATTAAAAGCTTTAAGTTTTACGCGGATGCCAAAAGCAGCCCGAACCCGAGCACAATGAATGCAAAATTGTGCAACGATGAAATTTCCCAGTGGTGACCTGAAATTGCGAGTGACTCTGCCGGCACCACCCTGGAAAAGGTCGCTTTTGGCTTTCGAATTCACGGGCGGCGACCCCACCCCAAAGCCGGGGGTAGGGGGAACCGAAAATTACGCTTTTCTTTCCGGTGCTGCTGATTACGATGAAAGCACACCACGCTCTACGCTGTCAGTTTCGGATAGTGGGTTGATTTTAGCAAAATTTCGTTATGAAATTGGTCGGTTGGGTTATTTCGCTACAGGGCGAAAGGTGGCGAACCACACTGTGACCTTCCGCCGCATGGAAAAGTTCACCGACGGAACGGAACGGAGCTCGCTGTTTATGATGAAGGACTCCGGTGCTCGTTCGTTCGTGCTCGTTATTTGAAAAGTGCATTTTCGGATTCACTGGAAGGATGGAAGGATTGACTCCGCGCCCTAAGTGACTGAAGCTGATGAAGATGATGATGGGAAATTTTGAGCTGCTATTCAATGTAGAGCTGTAAGCAGCTGGATTTAAATTAATCGTTCAAAAAGGGCGGGTGAAAAGCAGTCAAGAAAACGGAAAATCTCTTAAAGCTTCTTGTTTATGGGCCAGTTATCGTGTTGCCATTTTCCCAAACTCGAAGTGGAACTGAATGGTTTGTTCTATGGGTAGTGGGAGGGGGGAGGAGAGAGAGCAAAGGATGCATTTTATTCCGATGAGTGCTCCTTTCTTTTTCTGTTTGTACTGAAGCGCGGCTGAAAGAAAAGAGCTTCATCACTTGGATCTGAAAGAAGGCAAAAAGTTCCCAAGCTGCTGATTTTGCTTTACGAAGCAAGCAAACAGAGGCGGCTGGCTAGCAGCAACAGTAGGGGAGATGCAACTTGGGATGAAATGGAAAAAGTTTAATTGAATATTTGTAATTTCAATTTCATCTCTTTGCTCTATGCCTAACTTTAATGGCTTCCACTTCCGTCTGTGAGGGTGACTGGAAGTCCAGCTGCTTCGAGGAAGGGAGAACATGAAAATGATCACTTGCAAGTGCACTTTCCGATTCCATTGTCGTCAGCTGCAGACCAGACTTATTCGAGCTTGACACTGGGAATCAAAACGACTGGTCGGCACATTCACTTAGCAATGAGAGTTATAATTGATTGGGGTTTCTTTGTGATGCTTGATTTGATCTTCATTTGAAATAGAGTGCAATCATTGTGTATTGACAAGCATCTCAAAAGGTGTAATTACTTTAAGATCGACCATAAACATTGTCCCAGCCAGAATGCCTATGCATGGATAATCAGTATTTGCTTTGTCAACAGAATTTAAGCTTCTTGCAAAATAACGCTATTATGGGTATACAAACTATATTTTCGTTTCAATTCCAATGCACATCATGCACGACTTGTTCGTAACAAGATGTGAACGAGGCCATGTCAATCAATGCAATTTCCCTCTCAGCTACTTTGGTTTGATTTATCCTGGATATTTCAGAAAATATTACTCTTCCACTCCAAGGCGCAAATAAAGTTATTTTCCCTGGAAAATCTCCCAACCGGAAGTAGAAACGCACTTGACATGCACACAAACATATTCTCCCTGGTTGGTGTGTCTCCTTCCTGCTCACCCGGACAGCAGCAATCGGGTGGTGTTGTTGTAAGCCCGCCCATGCACAGTTGGCACCGTTCCAATCGAATTGTCAGCCGGGCGTAAAGATGCAATTTATGATTCGAAATTGATTTTCTTCCTCGGAAAGAAAACAAGTCCTCGTTGCTGCTTTGTTCTCCCGGCAAGAAGCTTGTCTAGATGCTCCTGGTTCTTGGAGGTGAGGAGACTTTTTAAGGTGCATCCTGGGGAGTTTCAGACTCCATTTTAAATCGCACATGTTTTCATTGGACGAAGCTACATGTGAAAACAACTGTGAAAGGCAAGAACATTGTTTATTGAAGCTTAGCAAGTTTGATCGGGCAAACAGAGCCGGTGAGGGTTGCTTTTTGCCAACTGTTTGGAGAAGATGAGGTGACCAATTGCTTTCGAATCTAAAGGTCCGAGGTTTTCATGCAGTGTAGACATTTTGAAGATATCTTAAATTTTAAGACAGATATGATACCATTTGGGTACTTTGCCCATGATAGAAAAAAAGAAAATGCTAGGATGACATTTGTGTCAAATTGTGGATTGAATTTATTTTTGAGAGCATGAACATTCTTAATAGCTTTTTGGATATCTTCAAAGCTGTGAATATGTAGAAGCGAATATAATCATTGATTGGTGCTGATTCTTTTGTTTTTGACGTAGACTACGTCTTACGGGAAGGTAAGAAGGTAAGGGGGTAGATTGAAACTCTAAAATTGCGACAGTCATGAAAAGGTGTAAGGTTTTGCACACTTATAACTTTGTCATTTATAGATGAAATTTAAATCCAGGTACACCAATCGATAGGAAATAACTCTATAAATCTTCTTAATTTTTTTTTTAAATGTTTGGATAAAAAAAACAACTGCCCTTACTCAGCAGTCATAAGCGAGTACCACTTGGTTGTGCATCATTCTGCCTGACCCTATAAATACATATAAGAAGTAAAGAAATCTTTGCGGTGTGTTACTCAGAACAATACGTTTGTGTTGTAAAATGAAACTGTGTGTATCTTGTCGGCTAAAATTGTCACACAGCAACGAGCTTAAAGATGTTGTGACTGCTCCTCCGGACAGTAGAAACAGGTTGGACCGTTTCACCAATGTTCTCACCAGCTGTAATAAGAGATGCTCCTTCGTTGGTTGGATCCGGTCAACACGCTTCACCACTGTTTTCACCAAGTTCAACGGTGGAAAATGTAGGGTTGGTAGCGAGTTACTTTTTAGTGATTTGGTCACTTTTTTCTAGTCAGTCACTAAAGAGTCTCCTTTTTAAGGCAAAGTTACTAAAGTCATTTTTTATTGTAATAAGGCACTATTTTCAATTCTTTACGTTGTGACGTTTAATCGTCGTTCTCTATATACAGGATGTCTGCTCATTTTTCTAAATAAAAGTACCTGAGTTTTCCAAGTAAGTCCAAGATCCAAAAATATTCAATGTCTCGAAGTTTCGTATTTCATGTACAAGTTCAAGGTAAAACTCAACAGCATATTCACTATCTTTCGGAGAGTGCATCGCTAAGATTTTGGATCACAGATCTTTCTGCATGATGGGTTTGACATATTTGCTCCGCAGTGTTCGGACGGTCCCGGGTCGGGTCCGGATTGGTCTCCCGGGGTTTGGACTCGTTTAGTGGGGGGCTGGCTTGGCGCAGGCCGTTGGAGGATTGTATGGGGGTTGCTGTGGGATATCCGGACTTCTTGTTTATTGCCTTCTGGCCTTTTCCGTGTTGCATTGTTCAAAAGCTCTGTAACTGTTCTTGTGGAGAATTTTCTCAGCTATAACTTTGCAGAATATAGGGATTGATAGTCTTGTGGCATGGGGCTGCTGTTTTGTGGGCGACACTGTGTTCTGCAGTGTGGCATAGTAGCCATGATGCTGTGCTCTATTCTACTTGTCTGAAACACCAGTGTTGCCTGCTGGACAGTTGAATCATGGGGCGGTAGTTGCTTGGATCATTAATAGCTTTTGATGCTTACAGTCTATCGAAAAGTGGTCTTACACAGAGTTGTGGCTGAGAGAGTTTGCTTCAGGCTCAGTTATCGTTTTTGAAGCGGAGCGATATGGCGAATTGATGGATGGATATGAGCAGAATGTTTGGTTTTCCCATAGTAATTTCCATATAGACTTTGGACGGTTGGTGCCGTGTCTTTCTCTTACCGGATGGGTTCCGGTTTTAGGGGCTAGTCGGGGCCCGATCTGGGGCCGTTTGAGCGCTGTGGAGCGGAAGTGTTGGATTTTGCATCAGTCTAATGGGCACTAAGAGAGTAGGTATATACCATTATTCAGGTTCGTCTGGCATACGTCAGGTATAGATTGAGCTTCGTCTTGTGTATTGATGTTGCGTTAATCGGCGGAGCGGCCTTTGATGATTCGAGCAGACGTTTAATATTTTGTGGACAAAAGTCAAACGTTGGTTCCAATCGTTAGGGCTGCTGCGAAGATTACCGAATTTACTTCTATTCATGTCAATGTCAATAGTAATGCTCGTCTGCCAAACAACGACGCTGTCAATGTCAATGTCAATTAGTTATATAATAAGCTTATTAATAGAAATGAGTGTTAGTCAATTCTAAACTTCATCTAACATTACCCAAAACTCACCTTTAAAATTCTATACTAGTTAGTTTGTAATGTGTTTTAAGTAGGTATCATAAGCATAAATAAGAATAGTTAATAATAATTACCAGAATTTACAAATGATAAAAATTAGTTTCGATAGACTTTTGATAGGACGGCCTTTAATCATATGTTCATATGTTGGATTTTCATTTTTTTTTTTTTCAATAACAAGCCTCAAATTTAACGCACTAAAGTTACATCTCGTATTAGATAATTTCTATAGGAACTTACTTATAAGCTTATTAATAGATATGAGTGTAAATCGATTCTAAACTTTATCTAACCTTACCCAAAACTCATCTTTAAAATATTATAGTAGTTTGTAATGTGTTTTAAGTAGGTATCATAAGAATAAACAAAAATAGTTAATAATAAATACCAGAAATTACAAATGATAAACTTTTGATAGGAGGGCCTTTAATAACATGTTTATATGTTGGATCTTCAAAAACAAGCCTCAAAATTAATGCTCCAAAGTTACATCTCGTATTAGATCATTTTCTATAGGAACTTACATATTAATATTAGCAATATTTATGTTTAAGTATCACCTTCTTTCCTAGGTGATTTTTTTTCTCTGCACACGATTACAATCCATCTCACATCATATAAAATCTTATTTAATATCAAATCCAACGTTAAAATAAGATGATAAATAGCATTTTGAAATCATCACCATCATTTACTCTCACATTGACTCCACATAAACAAAACATCAATCATGGTTACACTGTATTTCAGTTTTTGCATACTTTTAATTATGTTTATTGTGATATTGATTAATGCTAATACTAATGTTATCTTTTGTAATTATTTTTATTATTTTTTTATGCAGTATAACTAAATAATTTCTCCTCAATATCATCTACCGTATAACACTACATCGACCAAATTGAATTTGAAATCGGTTGACCATTTTATTATATTTTTACAGAACATTACAGTTTAATTAACACCCTTATTTTAGGACTGCGATCGAGGCCTCAACCCTTCAAGTTTATTTATCTACTTGGTCTTGTTGGTTTGAAAGTTACGCTATTGTAGAATGCAAATATTAGGAAATTTGTTGCAGTATAATTTGTATCTTTCAGATTAATGCCGATAGCGATGGAACCTTGAAGACACCTCAGCGGGAGTTCTGCCATGCCATCTATCGTACATTTCATCCATCATCTTGAATCTGCTAACTTTATTGCTTCCACTTGAAAAATGTTTTATTGTTGAAATTTGTAACTGATTATGATTTAACTTGAAAAGACATAGAGGTTTTGTGCCTACGGGAGAAGAGGTAGTTAAATTATTTTCACTCCCGCGGGTTTTCCCCTCTATCAATAAAAAAAAATATATTCAACACATCATAATTCCTTCCTATTATTCAGCTACGAATGTAACAACGATGGTGAGTTCACCATGTTATATCTTCATTTCATTCCAGCAGACAGCAATTTCAAATTTATAAAAAAAATCTACATATGCCAGCAACACTGACTGAGTGTATCCTATGGCTTACCTTCCCTACTAACATAATTCCTAAATTCCCGAGACATTTATGAGGGGTCGTAGAGTTCTCTGCATCTCTCTTAAGTAAATGTTGGACTAACATACCTTTCCTATCCCTACCAGTTGTAAGGACGTGGCCAGGACAATCCTTAACTGTTGGAGCGGGATGTTTCTTTATCTGGGAGATAGTATTTATTTCCTACTTACTATATGTCCAGTTACAGAAATCCGTCTTGCTCTTAATAGTTTTGAATTCATACCACCTACGATATTGTGCAACTTGTTCGATGCTAATGCTAATGCTAATGCTAAAGTTCAAGATATTGAAAATATTCAAAGTGCCAGAGCTAAGTAAAATAAATAAATGATTTATTTCATGTTCGTGACCAACTTTACCGTATGCGTTATAGTGTTTGCGCCATTGAGCAATGTTAAAATTAAAATAATTCTCAAAAATTTTGTTTTCGAGTTTTTTTTTATTTATTCAAAGGGGGGATATTTCTCAGAGCCTTAAACTATGTTAATCATTGATCAAGTTTCCACTTGCTGTAATTACGGCCTTCACACGCTTCCGGAATGCACGGCAGGTTCTAATAATGAAGTCTGGATCCATTTCTCTCCATGTACGGGTCAATGTTTGTCTAAGGTTTGCTGTACTCGGGTGGCGTTTAGAACAGGCCTTGGCCTTCATGACGCGCCATATTGAGTAATCCAGCGGATTAATATCGAGGCTGCATGGCGGCCACATATCCTTCGCCCAGAACGGAAGATGTTCCTGCAACCACTTCTGAGTGCGGTTCGAGGTGTGGCACGGAGCCCCATCTTGTTGAAATACAACATTTGGCTTCGGATCGTACTGATCTTTGATCCACGGAAGAACATACTTACTTTAAAATCCCGATGCAGCCCTCCGTGTTGACCTTGTCGCCTTCTGGAATGAACACCGGGTCCATTTTTTTTGCCATCGGAAGCCACCAATCCAAACACCATAACGCTAGCAGGATGCTTGGTCAGATACACGTTCTTGTGCTCGTCGGCCACGTCTTTGGCCGGAAGAGAACTAATATACCGGTTGGTTCTGGAATTTGATACGGGATCGACGGTAAACATGCTCTCGTCGGTGAACAGGATTACCGGATTTTTTCGCTTAAGGAAGTTCAAGATTTTCTTGCATCGTTCGACTCGTAGCTCTCGGATTCGGTTGGTAATGTGAGTTTTTTTCGTGCCCTCGACTTCGCCCCGCAATCTTCCTTTACGATCTTCCGTGCCGTAAAGTCACTGATCCCGTGTTCCTTTGCCATTATCCTTATTGATCGCACTGGATTGACCCGAATCTTCCTTTTGATAGCAGCGATAACCCTCGGAACCCGAGCTGACCTCGGACGACCTGTGGCCACCTTCGCGGATAGTTGTCCTTTCTTTTCTCGATCTTAAACCCTTTTGACGGTCCACCGGGACACTCCCACGTAGGACGCGCGTAGGACAAATCACGAATACGCTGCCACTTCGTCATGGTGCAACTGTCAAACTTAGTAAATCATTTTCTTTTATACACAGCCTACTACGGTATGAGCTATAGGTTACGAGAATTCAAAGAAAACCAAGGCATTGTATGCACAGGTGAAACGGGAACCTTATTTGTACGATGGTGCAAACATTATCACGTATACGGTATAAAAGATTAGAGACCATGAATGCAGTCCCATTAACTTTACAACAATTGTAGGAACTTTGGAGAAGTTCTTAGGAATGAAAGGAAATGCTGAGAATTTCAGTGACCATGAACAAACTGCAGGAACATAAGAAACGCTGAAAATATGGGTAACTTATTGGAAGCTGTTAGATCCTCAAAGCAGTTCTTTTAACATTCGAGACTTTTCAGAAACTTTTATGAAGTTCCTAGAATTTCAGAGAACTTCATAGGTGTCAAGCGAACTTGAGAAATTTAGAAAACTTGAGGGGTATTGTGCATTTTTTTTTAGAAATTCTAAGCATCTCAGAAAAGCTAGTTCTAGAGATCTTTGGGGAATTTCAAATCTTAAGAGCAGCTCCCGTTACTTTAGTCCAGACTTTTGGAGCAGTTTAAAGAGCGTTAATCGTAAATTTAGATAAATTCAGGATAGTTCCATGATGTGCTGAAAACAAATCGGGAACCCTTAAGATGTTCCGCAAATTTCAGGGAAGTCCAGAGACCTTCAGAGAATTTATGAAAACTTCAGAAATATTTCAGCAACTTCGCAGAAGTCTAGAGAATTTCAGGGAAATTTAAAGGTGTTTAAGGGAATTCTATTTATTTCCGAGCAGAAACGAGATCTTCAATAGAGAGAATTTCTGGAATGTGATACAAATTATATGAACATCCGGAAAACGTGACATAGATAGACCACAGCGACTCACGAAGAGCTACTGATTCCGATCAATAGCGGTGCGGCTTCTTCTTCCTTCTATGGATGCTCAGCTCATGTGGGCTGCAGTTTGCTGCTTGCAGGCAGCCTTTCGTTGTGTATTGGAGAACACCACCACTCACCACGCGATAATTGAATAAACACCGTTTGGTGAGACCGGATGGAATTCAACTTTGAAATCTGTATTAGGGAAATTGCTTTTCGCAGGCAATCGGTGATAATTTTAATTATCACAGCAACAGATGCACATTCGTGCAATTTTCAACAGTAACACTTTGAAAAATGATAGGGTAAAAATATTTCTGATATACAGTTATTGAAATTGGTCCAGAGGCAGCTGAGTTATTAACGTTCAAAATCTTTCATAATTTTGTTACATGTTCCATCTTCGGTTTTCACAAAGTGTACCCCCATATAGAAATCACACACGTAGTCCTACGTCAAAAAAGCGAGAATCGATGACTCACGAAGAGCTACTATTCCGATCAAAAGCGGTGCGGCTTCTTCTTTCTTCTATGGAAGCTCATGTGAGCTGCAGTCTTTCGTTGTGTACTGGAGAACAATGTTCAACGCCACGCGCCGAAAGCACTGTTGCTGCTGCTGCTGCTGATGCCGACGACCACAGACACGGTGATTGGAACTGAATTCGATCAGCGGTTGTGGGCAGCCTTGATAGCAAGCTGCATGCGGAGAGCCTTTCGTTGTGTACTGGAGAATACCACCACTCACCACGCAGTTATTGAATAAACACCGTTTGGTGAGGCCGGATGGAATTCAACCTTGAAATTTGTGTTAGAGAAATCACTTTTCGCAGGAAATCGGTGAAAATTTTAATTATCATAGCCACAGTTGCACATTCGTGCAATTTTCAATAGTGACATTTAATTTACACAGATTCTTAGAAAAAATCCTGGTGATTGGCGCATTAAGAATTAACATCCATCATCTCTGGATCAAAATCAGACCACTTTCATGTCGCGACCGATTTGGTTTTTGAAATTGCACCCCCAATATTTGCCTTAAAGTTCATGGTATGTTGGATTTAAACATATCTAGAGAGAGCTGGAATACGGCGTAACAGCTTTTGTAAACAATGACTTCTATCGATGATTTTTAGGAATTCAAAGCACGCCTACGCAAACCAACATTACCGTCGGGTAGGGGAAGTCTTACCCTACCTGATGGTTATGTTGATTTGCGTGGGCAAGCCTTGACTATCAAGACATGATCGAAAGAAGTCATTGTTTACAAAAGCTGTTACACCCTAATTTCAACTCTATCTTGATATGGGAACTGACATCCGATTGATGATCTTGACAAATGTCCAAAAAAAAAATATTTTTAAATTAATGGTGGTCCTGAAAAGGACCGTTTTGTCGTGATGGTTGAGTAATGCTGAGCAATTAGGGTGTTAAACACAGATGAGCCTGGTGAGCTGTATGTTATTTAGCATGAGGGTGACGCGCTTGGCATTGATAGCCCACAGTGACTCACGAAGAGCTACTGATTCCGATCAATAGCGGTGCGGCTTCTTCCTCCTTTTATGGATGCTCATAAGGGCTCACAAGCTCGCTGCTTGCAGGAGGCCTTTTGTTGTGTACTGGAGAACACCACCACTCATCACGCGGCGATTGAATAAACACCGTTTGGTGAAACCGGATGGAATTCAACTTTGAAGTCTGTGTTTGTGAAATCGGTGATAAATTTAATTATCAAAGCAACAGTTGCACATTCGTGCAATTTTCAATAGGGAAAATTTGAAAAAAAAAAATGATTAAGTCTTAAATTTAACAGATGCGCAGATATGTTTCTGATCGATTGAAATTATTGACATTGGTCCAGGGGCAGCTAAGTTATTTACGTTCAACATCTTTCATAATGTTGTTACAAGTTCCATTTTCAGTTTTCACACAGTGTACCCCCCAGACGTAGTCTTACGTCAAAAAAGAGGGTGGTTATTTAGGCGAAGGAAGAACATTTGAACTAGACTAAGTCAAGACAAATGTTATAGATATACCAAACAGGAAATACCATGAAAATTAAAATTCATAAAAACTCTTCATTTTCATGGCCACATACTTTACTTATAGGAATTACCACTCACTCTGTACATGGAATGTAGTAAAATTTAGATTTTTTATCTATTAGCTCGTCATTGGCTCCGAATGGTCGCCACATGGTCCGTCAGAAGATTCGGGACAGCTGTAACATTGATTGCTGTGTAATTTTTTTTTTTTATCAAAGTAGGCATCCCTTAGCCCAGACGGTAAAGGCGCAGCTACAAAGCAAACCATTCTGGAGGTGGCCCAGTCCGGTCTAGGCTTTTTTTCGGATTGTTACATTTCTCGACTTCCCTGCGCATAGAGTATTATTGTACTTGCCACAAAATTATACTTATGCAAAAATGGTACAGGCACCGAAAGCTCTCAATTAATAACTGTGAAAGTGCATCTAGAACACTAAATTGAGAGCACGCAATATGCGATAAGGAATAAGCTTCAAATGATGATGATGATGATGATGATGATGATGATGGTCCCACCTCTTACCCCTACAAAGGTTTGAGCTAGACGATTTATCTTTAAGATAATTAAATATGACATTTTAACCAGGTTGGCAAACAAAATCGAACTGGTTTCAGTTACAGATATAAATTCCCTCTAGAGTTTACAGTTGCTTCACAGCGATATACATGTGGAAAAGCTCAGGCGTCCACCTCTTAGTTCGTCTTTTTGTCCACCTGAAATATTCATAAGTATTACAAGCAATCAAGAGTTAATGAACAATCAACAAAGCATCCTATTACACTAGCAACCCCGCAATCTGATGCTATCATAATTTTCAGCAATGTCAGGAATGCTCACGAACCCCTAACATTTGCCAGAAAACTTACTACTAACTCAAGGTATCTTTCAAATAAGCTTCAAAATAGAATTTTTTTATCAAATGATAAATTCAGTCCTCGATATCCGTAATACGTGCGCGCGAGGCTCAAACCTTTGTAGACTACTTTTTTTTTTAATTAATCTACTATTAAATCAAATATTAAAAATCCATCAACAACCTCGTGGCGAACAGAAATAGTTTTTGCAGTGCTACAATAATTGTTAAAAAGTCGTTATGACAGCTATCCATATAAAATAATCCGTTAGAGATAACTTCGTCAAGACACATAATTTGTCAATTCATAAAAAAATCACTGGATAACTGTTCAAAAGACAGTTTTAACGTGTGAAATGCAGTGTCTCTTAAATTCTGTAAGTGTTGCTAAACGTTTGATATGTCTAGGCATCGAATTGAAAACATTTATTCCTTTATAATATAATGAATTTTGTGAAGAACAAGTCAAGAAATGTGGTGTTCTTATTTCAACCGCAATCTATGAAAGTCACTTCCTCTTTCAATTCGATCACACAAATATCGAGGCAGCAAACCGTTAACTACTTTAAAAATGAACACCATAGTCAAATATACAATTCTTTGCTTCACCGACAACCATTGTAAGGCGTCTAACATCAAAGTTGAGGAAGTGAATCTATTACATCTCAAAATCAAACGCATTATTTTATTCTGCAAGCGCTGTAATCTCGATATTTGTGTTGCATTGGCCAGAAATAAAATGGAAGGGCAAAAGTCAAGATGAGGAGAGATGATTGATTTGTATAGCTGTATTTTACTGGCAATAGTTAAATTGTTTTTCAGTCGACATAGAATTCCATACTTCTTGGCAATTTTCTTGATGACATTGTCAATGTAAGAGTTGAACTTAATTGTGTCATCAATAATCACGCCAAGATATTTAATCTCCCGAACGCGATCAATAGTCTAATCATCAATTACAACAGAGACGTTCTCATTTACTCGATTCCGCAAAATTACCATAAATTTAGTTTTACTTGTATTCAATTTTAACTGCTTATACTTCAACCATCTACTTAGAGAACGCAAATCTTCATTCAAGTGTAAAACGGCATCATCTAAATCCTTAGCTGCAATGAATAACACAGTATCATCTGCAAAAAGATTAATGTCGCAAAATCTTAAAACACGTCGCAAGTCATTAATATACATAATAAATAACAGGGGCCCTAATACACTTCCCTGGGGCACTCCAAGGTTATTCCCCACGGGACTGGAAACAGAATCATTAAAAACAGTCCGTTGAGTTATGTCAGATAAATATCTTTCAAACCATTTATATGCAGTACTCGTAATTTCAAAGCGCTTGATTGATCTTAACAATAAGGGACTAGAAATTGTTTCAAAAGCGCGTTTAAGATCCAAAAAACAGCAACAATCGTATCTTTACACTCCAAGTTATTTTTCCATTTCGCTAATACCAAATTCAACGCGATTTCACAAGAATGACCTTCCCGATATCCCGATTGTTCTGGTATCAACAAACTATTACTATTTAAATACTCCAACAGCTGGCCTTTAACAACAAGTTCTAAAATTTTCTCTAATGTGTGCAACATGTTGATGGGACGAAACTCTTCGGCTTTAATCGTTCCAGCAACTTTTTGAATAGGGACCACTAAGGATTTCTTCCAAATTTGTGGCACATGTCCAGTTTGTAATGATTCATTAATAAGGTCCAGCAAGATGTGGCCAATGACATGAAAGCAATCTTGAATAACTCTAGCATTAACATTATCTACTCCAGCCGATTTTCCTAATGAAAAACAAATAACTCTAAGTTCATCTAATGTGATTGGGTGAAAAACTTCAAATCTACAACTACTATTAACTGGCTGTTTTATTTCGTCAGGTTCATCGACCAATTCAATAGATTGATTAATCAATGAAACGCTATCTACGAAATAATCATTAAACTTAGCTGCAATTACTTGTTCTGACTGTTATAATGTGCCATTAAAAGTTATGGACCGCGGTTTGCAATTACTAGTTTTTAATAAAGATTTCAAAATTTTCCATAACTCTTTGCTGTTGTTTTGATGCTGATCAATCTTCCTTTGAACATATTCACAACGAGTTTTCTTTATCGATTGTGAATACTTATTACGCGCGATTGTGTACCTAGTCCAATGATTGCCATTATTAGATCTACAAAACTTTTTGTACCATTTGTCCCTTTTTCCGTTTAAGACGCAAAAGATCCAAATTGTTCCAGCTGTTCGAGTTTTTCAAAGAAACAAACTAGTTGATTGATACACGTTTTAAAAGCGTTATTAAGAACAGCTGTAGATTCATCTAAGCTACCGGCCGGCAGATTGCATTTGATGTTTTTCTGAATGATTTTTTTTTTCCCAGAGCTCCCTTGGAATGAGGTCCTTAGAAATTATAATAAAATTCCTCGAGTCTTTAAAACTGTTCATAGAATTTGACTCCAGACTATTGAAAAATTGTTTAGGTATTATAAATTTTAAGTCCAGAATTAGTTCAAATTAACTGCATATTTAAAAAAAAACATTTCAGGCCTCTGTAGTTCTTTAAATTAATTTTTACAAAGAATAATCCACTGTGAATCTATAAAGTTCAAAGTGTGAATGAAAATAAAGAGCAAAATCAAATGTATGAATTTTAAAATTCATTATTTTCCTTGAAACATCCTGGGGAAGAAAATTTTGCATTTCTTTGAGACTCAGGTGTTTTAAGGAAACAAAAAAAAAATCCTGAGGATTCCCGGTTTTCCAGATTTTTGACGTTAGTAGACACCCTGACTTAAATCGTGGGTTTGGTTTTAACCTTTCTATTGAATCTTTCGCTTTAAAGGTTCATATCGATACATAAGTGTTTATGAGATACTAATTGAATTTGTAAGCATCGAGGAATCTTGAGCTCGTGTAGACGTGAAAGATAGTCCTGCTATGCGTTCCAGCTATCGCGTAAATGTTCTGGAATCAACTCGTCCCAGTTCGCCCCAGCTCGCCAAGGATATTGCCGTGTACGATGAAATGGGCTATCAACCCCAACCAGGCCAGTGACAAGGCCTATACCAACAGCAGCGTTTGACAGTAGGCAGCATGTCCCGGGCTCAAATCGTTTATTTTGCTGTGCTGGGCCCGCTATCACCGTATAATATGTTGCCTACGCGCCTGCCACTGGGCTGACCCCAACGGATCAAATATGCTCATAATCATACGAAGTACTTGTCTTTTCGTCGGAATTGATGGTTGGTTATCCGGAGGCAAAACTTCCGAGTTCGATGGATATGTGAACGTGAATATATCACTAGCGGGTACTTAGAACATTCCTAGAACTCGTTCAGACTCCGAATCCAGATTCAGGCTCTTGTTTGTAACTTCCTGCAGTACTCCCAGATTACGTAAAACTTCCTTAGAATTCAAGACCAACTGCCTGATCTCAAATTCTCCTTTGGCATGGATGTATTTCACATACTCCATCAGCTCAACCGCTTCTTCCACAGTGTCCAAGGTAATCATCGACATAATCGTTATCGGTAATTGCCTTCGCGGCTGGTGGATACTCTTCTGCGAATTCCTCAGTTTTCCTGTTCTTTACGAACTGCGCTATGCACGGAGAGCAGAATGCATTTAAGATGGCCACATCCATGACGTATACTTGCGGTAGATCAGCGGTGGCGATCTCTCCATAAAAATCTCAAGAACTGTCTATCTGTTGCTCGAATCATGATTTGATGAAACATTTCTCGCAGATCTCCACCGATCGCTACATTTCTCTCGCGGAATGAGCGCAACCATCAAATCCGGACCTTTCAACAAAAGATCGTTGAAACTCAAGCCCTGTACTGTTGCTGCTGCATCCCAAATTAAACGAATCTTGTTCGGCTTTTTGGGATTTTGCACCACTTCAAGTGGTAAATACCATGTTTGTCGCTGGTCCACGGATTCCATCTCTGACTTCGATGCTCGATGTGCGTAGCCTTTCTCGATGTAGCTCTGAACTAATTCGTTCACCTTGCACAGCAAAAAAATAATTTTGATATCACGTCAAAGTGGATGCACTACAATTATGTCGAAAATATGGTGTAATATTACTTGCTAAAAAGGACAAAATTATCATTAATACAATTACGCTGCTTTTACTGCATTTGTTTATTTATGTGGTCATAAAAATTACATGAAATTTTCGACATGATTGTAGTGCATTCACTTTGATGTGATATCAAAATTATTTTTTTGCTGTGTGGCGTACAAGTCCGGGCTCCGCATCAAACGCTTTTCCAAGCATTTCAAACGGCGAAGTGCAAGCGGAGAGGAGTCGGGAAGGTTATGTTCATCCTCCTTCCACAGAAGTTCAACTTCGAACCCTTGGAACGCAAACAGTTGTTCTCTCAAGGACATCAGCAGCTCTCTTGTTGTCTTCCGATTCAGGTCTCGTAGTGATACAGGACTCATCAATTTTAAAGAATGGCTTCGTCAGGTCTTGCAGCTTTGCGTTATCTGGAACTTGTTTTGCCTGGTCCACGTGGAAATTAAGATGTTCTATGCCTTTCGATTCTGAATGCTGGCCGTAAATGCTCCAACCAAGTCTGGTTTTAGCGGCTATGAGTCTTCCATAACCTCCTTCCCGTATCTTCAACACGCTGATCAATTTCACGTTTTTTTTTTTTTTTTTTTTTTTTTTTATAATTCGTTTATTTTTCCAGGCTCATTTGCTGTAGCTTTGCGGAGCCGATATTCATTGTTTAAATAACAAAATTACTTAAAACTAACGTTAGTAAAGCGGAGGCCGATTACTCGCGGCTATCTCGAGGTTAGGGGTAACAAATTGTAACAAATGGATGGCAGGGTAGGGATTGTGAACACAAGGTTTGGAGAGCAATGTGCTCTTGATCTCGAACTAGGCGACACTCTGATGAAAAAGACAAACATGGGGGTACACCGATGGGCAACTAACAACTTGGGAGAACACAAGATGACACTAACTACTAAATCCTCAAATCTATCCGTTTTAAAAACACATAAATTAAATTCAAATAGTCGAGGTCTCGGCTCGCCAAGACATCTCTAACGGGTATCGCGGGTTGTTTTCCTCGGGCCCTGAGGGATATGGATAACTCAGATCTGGCAACACAGTGTAAGGTACATGACCAAACAACGTGCTCGATATCGTGATAACCACTGCCACACGCACATAAATTGCTGCCTGAGAGCCCAATTCGATAGAAATGCGAGTCTAACGAGCAGTGATTGGACATAAGCCTTGATATAACGCGTATAAAGTCGCGGCTCATGTCCAACCCTTTGAACCATGGCTTGTTCGACACCTGAGGGAGAATAGAATGTAACCATCTTCCCAATTCACCATCATTCCATTTTTGTTGCCAACTGATGAGGACTTGCTGACGAGCAATGGAGAAAAATTCGTTGAAGGCGATTTGTCGCTCAAAAATATCGCCTTCCATAGCGCCCACCTTAGCCAATGAGTCCGCTTTCTCATTACCCGGAATTGAGCAATGAGATGGGACCCAAGCTAAGGTGATAGTATAGGAGCAGTTAGATAAAGCACTCAGTTTAGATCGTATTTCAGGCAGGAAATACGAGGAGTGCTTCATCGGCCTCATTGAACGAATAGCCTCCAATGAGCTAAGACTATCCGTAAAAATAAAATAATGGTCAGACGGTAGTGAGGCAATTCGCTCTACTGCGTAAAATATAGCTGCGAGTTCCGCAACGTATACTGAGCATGGTTTCTGCAGTTTATAAGAGGCGCTATGAAATTGATTAAATACACCAAATCCAGTGGAAGCATTTATGGTTGACCCATCTGTGAAAAATCTTTTATCGTTACTTACATGGTGGTACTTGATTGCGAAAATTGAGGGAACAACCATCGACCGATGGTGATCTGGTATTCCATGGATTTCTTGCATCATGGTCAGATCAAAATTTACAGAGGAACTATAGAAGGCTTGAAAGCAATCACGATTGAAGATTAATGAAGAAGGACCAACCTCCAGCGTCATGTACTCATAGTACAAACTCATGAATCTTGTTTGAGGATTTCTGTCGAGTAGCTTCTCAAAATTTTCTATTACCAATGGGTTCATTACTTCACAACGGATAAGAAACCGGAAGGACAGTTCCGCGAAACGATCTGTCAGTGGGAGAACACCCGCGAGTACTTCGAGGCTCATCGTATGCGTCGAGTGCATACAGCCAAGCGCGATTCGGAGGCAACGGTATTGAACCCGTTGCAGCTTCAAGATATGTGTTTTTGCCGCGGATTGAAAGCAGAAGCTACCGTACTCTAGAACCGACAAGATGGTTGTTCGATACAACCTGATCAGATCTTCCGGGTGTGCTCCCCACCAAGTTCCAGTAATTGTACGAAGAAAATTAATTCTTTGCTGGCATTTTTGTTTCAGATACGCAATATGTTTTCCCCATGTGCATTTGGAATCGAACCAGACACCTAAATACTTAAAAGAAATACTTTGAGTGATTGTTTTACCCATTAGCTGAAGCTGTAACTGTGCAGGATGGTGCTTCCTAGAAAAAACAACCAACTCAGTTTTCTCCGGAGAGAATTCGATACCCAGCTTCAAAGCCCAAGTAGACAAGTTGTCTAAGGTATCTTGCAATGGTCCTTGCAGGTCCGGTGCACTTGGCCCTATAACAGACACAACGCCGTCATCTGCAAGCTGCCTTAGCGAGCAATTTTCATCAAGACAACCATCAATGTCTTTGACATAAAAATTATAAAGAAGGGGGCTTAAACATGAGCCCTGGGGGAGACCCATGTAACTAATTCGTGAAGTTGTCGAGTTTCCATGAGAAAAGCTCATATATTTCTCAGACAACAAGTGGCTCAAATAGTTGTTCATAATTGGTGAAAGCCCACTATCGTGGAGTTTATCCGAAAGGACATCGATACAAACAGAATCAAAAGCCCCCTTAATGTCCAAGAAAACTGAACCCATTTGCTGTTTTTGCGCATAGGCCAGTTGAATTTCAGTTGAAAGCAACGCAAGACAGTCGCTCGTTCCTTTGCCTCTCCAAAATCCAAATTGTGTATCTGAAAGTAAACCATTCGACTCGACCCATTTGTCTAGACGAAAAAGAATCATTTTCTCCAACAATTTCCGTATACAGGACAGCATCGCGATGGGACGGTACGAGTTAAAATCCGACGCGGGTTTACCGGGTTTTCGAATGGCGATAACTCTTACTTGCCTCCAATCATCCGGAACAATGTTGTGCTCCAGAAATTGATTGAATAAGTTCAACAAGCGTCTCTTCGCGACGTCTGGGAGATTTTTGAGCAAGTTAAACTTGATTCTATCCATTCCTGGAGCTGAGTTGTTACATGAGAGGAGAGCAAGTGAGAATTCCACCATCGAAAACGGATAATCTATTTCGTTATTACCCGACGGACGATCACGAACGTTGGTTTGAACCGGCACCGAATCCGGGCAAACTTTCCGCGCGAAGCTGAATATCCAACTGTCTGAGTACTCCTTGTCTTCGTTGACCGGTGATGACGCGTTTCGCATTCTCCTGCCGACATTCCAGAGTGTTCTCATGGAAGTCTCTCGCGACAAACCATCGACGAACCGACGCCAGTAACCGCGTTTCTTGGCTTTAATCAAGCCCTTGAAAGTTTTCTCGAGGTCGGTGTACCGCTCGAAATCCCCGACCTTACCGTGTTTGCGGAAGCGTTTAAACGCGGCGGACTTCTCGCTGTTCGCGTTGGTGCAATCCTTATCCCACCACGGAGTGAGAGGTCGTCTGCGAATGGAAACACCCGGAACGCGTTTCGTCTGTGCTTGAAGAGCGCAGTCAACGATAAGTCGCGATAAAAAGGAGTACTCAACCAGCGGAGGGAGTATCTCAACCGATTCAATACCACCGAGAACCGTGGCCGCAAATTTTTTCCAGTCGATGTTTTTCGTGAGGTCGTACGCGATGTCAACCGAGCGAGTGGAAGATGAACCATTGGTAATAGAAATTTTGATTGGCAAATGATCACTACCGTAGGGATCTTGGATTACTTTCCACGAGCAATCCAACGATAGTGAACTCGAACAAAGTGAGAGGTCTAATCTGCTTACTCTTGCTGGAGGTTTGGCTACTCGTGTTGCTTCCCCGGTGTTCAGAATTGTCATTTTGAAGATGTCGCACATGTCGTATATCAAGGTTGAGCGGTTGTCGTCGTACAGTTCCCCCCAGCCTGTACCGTGAGAGTTAAAATCTCCTAAGATCAACCGAGGCTCAGATAAAACTGAGCAGATATCTGAGAGACCTTGGCGAGAAATCGCAGTTCTCGGAGGAAAATATACTGAGGCAATACTGAGGCTTTTACCTCGAATATTTACCTGACACGCGACAACTTCAATGCCTGTCACGGAAGGCAGATCGATTCTATAAAAGGAATGGAGCTTATTAATCCCTAGAAGCACCCCTCCATACGAATCTGCTCGATCAAGGCGAATAATGTTAAAATCGTGGAAAGGGAGATCGGTGTCTGAAGAAAGCCATGTTTCACAAAGAGCAAATGCGTCACAAAGTGAGTTGTGAACTAAAAATTTGAATGCGTCAAGTTTCGGTATAAGACTTCTGCAGTTCCACTGAAGAAGAGAGATCATATCTCCGACCTCATTCGGAAAATTATCCATCAAAAGATATGATCGATGCAAGGAAGGACCACCTAGAAGCTAGTTGCTTCAAAAGAGTTTTCACAAATGGAAGCACTAAATTAATAATGTTCCT
Source organism: Ochlerotatus camptorhynchus (assembly GCF_037179485.1). NCBI lineage: Eukaryota > Metazoa > Arthropoda > Insecta > Diptera > Culicidae > Ochlerotatus > Ochlerotatus camptorhynchus. The sequence goes on along the minus strand of NW_027040752.1, from coordinate 1,713,228 downwards.
AGTTGAGTCAGAGACGTTGAATATATTGAAGATGCTCTCCACAATTCCAGAAAACGTGAACATGGCATCATGTTCTTGCTGGTTATTTAGCTGATTTTCTGGCTGAAAAACTGGGATATCTGGGGTTTTAGATGATCCCGGAAGTGGCGGAAAGTCTTTGTTAAAATTACAAACTTGAAATCCCGGTGGTGGGGGTTTTGCTACATTTCCGCTACCTCTTAAATTTGTCAAGGTAGGTTGAGAGTCCGTACGAGAGGCCTTACGAGGTTTTTGGGTGACGTTTGTTTTGGACCGCTTCCTCGTGTTGCCGTTAAAGACAAAAGGACTACTCTCACCAACCTCTGAGTCAGAGCCCTGATCATCATCTGGCAGGAGGTGGAATGTGTTGTTGCTTTTTGGGGTGGTTTGGGAAGATGAAGCGGTCGTTTTCAAAATTTCTGCTAACGAGCGCTTAGAGCGAGCTTGCAAGGACCGCTTTAGTTTTTCTCCCTGCTGTTTGTACTTCGGGCAATCACTCAGAGCATGCGGAGCATCCTTACAGTAAACGCATATTGGTGTAGCATGACAAGGACCCTCCGTATGCTCCTCCCCGCATTGATCGCACCGCGGTTTGTTGGAACAAAAGTCCGCGGTGTGACCTAGTTGTTTGCATTTCAAGCAATTCATTACCCTCGGTACAAACAAGGGTACAGGTAGTCGAACCTTCCCAATTGTGACGTAGTCAGGTAATGCCGATCCTGAAAAGGTCACACGAAACGAATCTGAGAGGGTATACTTTTTGTTTGTGCCTATGTGCGACACTGACTGCAGTTGAATGCAGTCCAGTATCTTGACTTTCGGAAGGGCACGGTTTTTGAAAATGCCGAAAGATTCGACTTGCAGGAAATCCTCACAAGTCAGACTCGAATCGGTGACCACTCCTTCAATTTCTACGTCACAACTGGGGACGTAGACTCGATATTCGATCGAAAAAAGCTCACAGGCAACAATTCGGTTTGCCTGTTTCAGGTTATCAACGGTAACGCGCAGTTTGTTTGGCGTCACCTTAAAGATATCGGTTACGGCCGAAAAATGTTTTGTCAGATCCTTCGAAATCCGAGAAATATTCAAAGGTTTTTGTTTGGGCCGGAAGAAAACAACCCACGGACCTTTCGAGTCATCAGGGTAAGCCTTGTGGCGGGGGGTCGCTGATATTTTCGGGGGAAGGAGTGGAGTAGGGGGCACATAAGGACAAGGCGGCGATGGAGGAGAAGGGGGCTGTGGTAGAGATTTCACTTTTGGATAGGCTCCAGTGTTCTTACTGGTGGTTTGATCAAGGTGCTCTTCGAGGGTATCCATTTCCTCAGAGCTATCAAGCTTTTCAAATGAGGGAGACTTTATTGACTCATCATCAGAGATGTCAAGCGACAGACCCCCGCCTTTATTTGTATCATCCATTGCGGTGACTTAAGATACCACCGCAACGGAATTGGTTGCAATCTTAGTTATTTAATGTTTATATTTTCCACAAATTTCAAATATATGGATTGAAATTGGAAAGGAAACAACAAGAAAAGGAAGCCAACACTGTGAGTGAATTGCTCAGTGTTAAAAAAATAAAAATAAAATAAAATATGTGCAAAAAAAAACTAAATAAGATAATGAATAATAATAAAAATAATAATTTGTAAGAAAGGAAATTCAACGCTGCAGGGGGATTACTTAATATTAGCAAATCAAAAACCAAAAAAAAAAAATTATTTACAAAAAAAAAAAAAAAAAAAAAAAAAGGAATTAGGCTGAGAAAAAAAATTAACTTATCTCTATATGCCGGGATGGCGCGTTTACAAACTCCACTGTGCGATGAAGCAGAGATGATCGCTCTATTGTTGCAGCACGTGGCTTAGCACAAAGGGCACCGTCCGGTCTGGATAGACCGTATCTGCAGTTCTGCTGCTTCGTTGTACGGTGTATACGGGTGATGACGTTTTGATGCCGTATGATGCGATGTCTAGGTGGTGGTTGATAGTTTTACCGTTGGACAATCCAATCTTCAGACTCGGCTGAGATGGTTGCTTCCTCCGGGGAACGTTTATGTCCGCCTGTGGCACTGCACACCTGAAGGTGTAAAAAAAAACTCCGATCGGGGAGAGAAAAAAAATCCACTTTTTTCCGAAAAACACTTTTGCGGCGACGGGAGAGTAGCGTAAGCAAACTTGCTCTGTCGAACGTTCGACGAGGAATGAATTTCACGTTATCGACCCCAATGATGATCCTTGGTCTGACATCCGAGTTACTTGTTATCGGCAGGTCCTTGAGGTATGGATGTAAATTGGGCCCTGATTAGCCTTCCAAAATTTGAACTCATTTAGGGAGAAACTGACTTGGCACAAACCATTTGAAGTTTATATGGAAACTACTATGGGAAAACAAAACTTTTTGTTCATTGTCTTCTAGCCTTTTTTTTTTCTTTTGTTTTGTTTTTTCCGTCGATCTTGTTTTCCGTGCTGAGCACCAATGCTACCGACGTGCCAGGAAGGCAGCTCCCACACCTGGACCCTACCTATCGACCCATCAACTCATGAACCGGAGACCAACGGCTTTACTTCCCATCCGAAGGAAGGCGTGATCAGAGATGTTATGCCTCAGAACATCCCGGCGGCGCCGACTGGGATTGAACCCAGGCCTTCTGGGGTGAGAGGTAATCACGCTTACCACTACACCACCGGCGCCGTTATCTAGCCTTTTTACGAAGTGCTGATTGAACCAGCGACCGAAACGGATGTGTTTTGTTTCTTCTGTGCTTTTTTTTGCTGCTGAAAACCTTTTCGCATGCGTTTTGTTCTCGAGTGACTGGAGGTGAACTGGTGATCGCATTCAAAAGTTTTGAATACCGTGCGTGATTTTTTTTTTGATCTCTTGTTGCTTATGCAATGGTGCTTGGTGTGGTCTTGCGTTTTTCTTTGTTGCCCCGTACAACCTCTATCACGCTGATATATTTTTCTGTTGCTGCGATGAGCAACTTCTTTGTGTGGTGTTAAAGAAGACAGTCCGAAAATACATGACCTTGATTATGCGTGGAGTGCGTTCTTTTGTACGTACGAGCTAGAAGAGCGTTATCAGTGATTGCGGTGGTTCAAGGAAAATTAAATAAAGCATTTCTGAAAACATGACGCTGCAAAGTCTCTAGGCCAATCGGGTGAGATCTTTCCATTTTATCTATTTATATTTTATTTTTTTTGTCACTGATTTATCAAATGCTCTATATTGACGAATAGAGTTGCCAAATCATTCACCCTCCTACTAAAACAACTCTTTCCTTCCTGTGACACCTATGAAGGTAATATGGGTTCCCTGCACCTTCTTAAGTAGATGTTGGATTAACTTTCCCTCCCTTCCCCTGCGATTGTAAGGATGTGGCCAGGTGTATAATGTGATGCTTGTATTGTAGATTTTATTTTCGTGTGGGGAAAATCACTAATCCCAAGTGATATTTTCTGCGTCAACACTCGATATTTTCTGCAAAACGTATTAGTTGACCATTATATAGCCACCCACGATTTGTACAATCGCATATGCTATGCTATGCTATGCTATGCTATGAGATACTAATTGAATATGTCTGAAACATCAAACATTTATTTGATGCGCTTTCTCTTAAAGGGTGTCCCACATCAAATTACATCACGAAAAAAAAACACTGTAGAAAATTACCCCTTGGGTATTTTTTCTTGAAAATTTGGGTAAAAGTATTTTAGAGTATATTGTTTACACTTTATTTTTATCGCTGTCAGTTTTCCGAAAGTTGAATATATGGCGTCACCTGAAAAGCAACGTCGCGAATTGATTTTACGCAAGCACCTGGAAAATCCTCAACTCTCAGACAATGGGACAAACCTTCAGGGTGCTAGTCGCGAGCTGCTGCAGGAAATCCAAGCCATCAACAATGGTCTAGCTGTCACTTTCACCGACGCCAACACGAAGTGGGTCTTCAACCTGCCTTCCGCTTCACACTATCGGGGAGTGTGGGAGTGACTTGTACGTTCCATTAAGGTTGCTATTGCGTCGCTGTCCAGCTTGGTGAACCCGGACGACAAAGCCCTTCGCACGATTATTGCTGAAATCAGTGTCTTTATCATCTCACGGTCGCTGATGTTTATTCCTCTTGAATTAGTGGAACAAGAGGCTCTTAAGCCGAACCACTTTCACCTAAGTTTCGATAGGGTTGTCTGAGCAAGGAAACTACTGGTGGAATCCCAAGGAGTTTGTCGTACCGACTGGAATATGGCACGACAAATCAGTCGTGGTCGATCAGGTCTGGAAGAGGTGGACATAAGAATGCTTGTCAAGCATCTCGAAGCGGTCAACATGGTTTGAAAAGGCAAAGGCCCCGGAAGTGGGTGTAGTCTTGGTGGATAAAAACGTACATAACGGGTGGACCAGAGGTCGCATCATCTCAGTGGTAGCAGGACGTGAAGGCCGCGTGCGACAAGCCGTCGTACATACAACCGATGGAGTTCTTCGCTGTACCAACAATCAATTCGAAACTAACTATTTTAAATTGGCTCACTACTACAGCCTATTGGTCCCAAGCAAACGATTAACGTACCCCATTCTAGTCAAAATTCTAGTACTACAATGTGTTTGTTTTGATTCACTATGAAAGTTTGACAGATAAAATGAGGGGTTCGTGGATTTTCCTATGTTTGGAGGGGTGCATCGATTAGCTTGGGACCGAAGAGAGTACCAGAGCTGAGCCAAAAAGTTGAGCACGTTGCTTTCCGACCTTCTGGTCTTAGAGTTACCTCTATGGCTGTACTGTGTGCAAGCTTGTTATGCTGTACGTGCAACCACGTATGTTTGTAGGGAGGATCCGAACGAAACTCAACGATCCAACAAAATGGTTATATTATTAAGATGGACTATACCGTGCCGGACCGAAATCCGTACATCTCATACAAAAGGCCTACCTTTAAGCCCTATACGAATTTCGGTACCCAAAGGTTAATGTTGATGGCTCTTATATGCCAACCAAAGTTATGCTCATGTCATATAGAAGTAGCCAACTCCAAGACTGAAAACTGAATTTCGACAAATGAGTAGATGTTTGTGAAAAATAAACACGGTCTACATCAGCCTAAATCAGTTCGATGTTAATCGTATGACAGAGTATGCATCTTGCCTTTTGTCAATTTATCAAATATTTATGCAAATTTAGAATTTTCACATTGATTGTACCGTCAAGTAGCCAGTCATCGAGGGTGCTTCATTTACCTTGATTTTTTTAAAAGTTTTATTACTCTTTCGAAATAGTGCATAAATACTACATATATTCTGTTCCAAATTTAGTGCAACTTGTTTCAAAAGTCAGAAAAAAATTAAAGAAAAATAAAATGGTATTGAAATTTCTGCTCTCAATTATAATGAGGACAACATCTAAAAAAATAAAATCAGCTGAACAACAGAATTGAGTGAGTTCTTCAAATCTTATACAAGCTGCGTTGTTGATCGCTATAAGCGTTTCGAAGAAACTATGCATGCATACATTTTTACAGCCCCCACGTGAGCTAGGAAACGAACACGTGTTCATAAAACGGGATCAGAGTTGTTTGAAGCTCCACCTCCACAAATGCACCGCCACGAGCGCAGTTTTGCTGCTACAACATTAACAGCTATCACACCTTTTGAGCTAATGTCGCAACGTCTAGGTGTAACAACAAGAACCACTGTGTAGTGAGGGCATGCGAGCCATCCAACCACCACGAAAAACTCTTACGATTATGATAATGCTTCATGATGGGAGTTTTGCGGCGAACTAGTATCAACTCGATACTCGCTCGCGTTGGGAACTGGAACACAATTGAATCAATTTGTAGTCGAATTGCGACAAATTTGCTAGCATATTACGCTGAAGTTGTTGAGGTCAAATGGGATATAGTTTACCTACCGAAGACTTCCGAGGTAGCCATTTTTCGAACTGGATCAATTCTATATTATAAACTATCTGAAACTATCTGAATGTTTGAAATTTTCAAAGCCACAAACAGTTCGATTTGAACAATACCGCAATAATTTTCAAGTTCCTTTCGAAAAGCGAAAAACTTTGCTCGCTGTGATAAATCCTCCAACTCGAAGTCGCGCCAAGCTTCCTTACAGAGCTTACATATCCGCTCGGGCAAGCATGACACTCACACACATGTTCCTCTGGCCTACCTCAACTGCAACTGCAGCCAGCAACAACGAACGAATGACACCTCCTCAGCCTGCCCCAGAAAGCCCGAATACGAGAATGAATATTCATGTCGCAAAACGGCGTTTGCTGGCTCAGTGTTCCAAAAGCCCCCATGATTGTTCGCATGAGATACCTACCTTCCTACGTGCGCCAACATGGTAAGAAGAACTTTCCATTCCGTTTATCACTTTGGTTTCACAGATCCCTCAACGCCCCAGGCCGCCTGGCCCGGCGTATCCAAGAATGGTTGTCGAAAATGTTCCCTCCCCTAAATGAACAAGTTTCAACTGCGGGCTAACTAGTGTCACATACAAACGTGCCCCCACGGAGGAGGAAGAGGAGGATGCATCCGAAGAAATGGTGCCAAATGGCAGAAAAACGATCCAAGGAAACCTTGGCCAAAGTTTCAGGCGCGGGCTACCAAAATTTATGTCCCATATACCTGTTTCCTCCGGTGGCTGCTGGGAATAAGATCTATTGAGCGACCAAAACCCAACAAAGTTTGGTGGGACCAGAATATGTTGTTTTTGTCTGACGCTTGCTCGTCGGCCGCCACACCACCACACCCCCTCCACCGTTCGACCCTGTGGGACATTTCTCGTTCCGTGTGGGAAAACACAATGAAGAGGAAAATGCTGTCTGCTAGTCTGATAACAAACGGCTTCTGAACACGACAACGACGACAATGATGCCTCTCGGTGGTCACAGTTGAGGGATGGCGATAAGGCTGGGAAGGAAGGTACCAGTAGTGAGAACATCTTCTTCACACATGAATCAGTTCTTACAACAATATTATGTAAATTATCGTTCATCTACTCTTCGGGCAGTTGGGTCTCCGGGATGACAAAGAGAACTATTATTAGTTGGATCGCCCGGGGGGTTGTGGCAACATAGGTAAGAGTCAAGGCGCATGGGGCGACCAGGTATGATCTGGGGATACCTGGAAAAGGTCGAAATGGAGCCTTAGCTTGAATTTTTGTTGGTTATCGCATGGGAACCCATAGGAATCTATTCTTTTATTTATAGTGGATCTAATTATATGCTATAGATACATCCACAGCCATAGCATGTTTCCCATTTTTTAAATGAAAATCATGTTTGTGAATAAATTAAAATACTAACGATCTACGTCCTGTCCATTAACGTTTCTCTTGAGTGATTCCGTTTGTGCGGGTGCACCTACCGCATAACATTTTCAGCAAAATTTTATAATACTTTTATTAAATTCGAGTAACGGGATTTTCCAATATCCACCAATCGCATTTTTTTGTTTGTCGTGATATTGGAGCTCTGCATGAATGTGATCTTTTACTTGGATCATTTTTATCGATCGAACCAACAAACGATTCTGACGGCAACATTTTAAAAAACAATCCCGATTTGTTCTCATTGTTTAATCAACTAAGGTATAATCTCACGACGGTTAATGTCCTCGCGAAATTGTTCCAGCAAACCCTCAATACTTTTTGTGTTACTGATTAATACTGAGTAAGGTTGCCGAAGAAAAAGACGTTGCCGACAACAGTCACACTCACCTGAGAATTTTAGTGCGATGTAAAAACGTTTTCGAACCGTTTTGGACAATTCTATCAATAGAATCAGTGCCTGTTTTTATCACTTACCATCAAACGCAAGGAGTAGCGTCTTCTCTGTTTCGTACTAGCGAAATTAACTAATTTCATTATACATCAACGAATATGCGTTTGTTGGTATTCTCCAGGGCTTGATTATCCAACCCCAAATTGTCAAAATCAGAAATGATTCTCAAAAGCAAAATAATCAAATTTATTTTGGGCAAAATTATTATTTTGAATATTGGCGACTCCAGAGTCTTAAACCGGGATTTTATCATCAATTCAGCATGAGGCAATAATTTCCCAATGTGCACAGATAAAAATTCTGAATATTAATTGTGATGTAAACATTCTTTGACGTAGACTTGTATTTCATTTCACGCAACCGAGCAACTTGCAAACAATATTGTTTAGAAAGATAGGCTTTTGTATACAATATTTGCTACATTGCATGAAATGTGTCAGAACTTTACATGATATGTAATGTAAATGTATATGATATGTGACGCTCCATTTATGTGCATCATATTGAACAGAAATCTACGCTACTTTTTTGAACTGTGTGGGTAAAAACTAACACGACACGTCCTTCAGTGCTATATTTGTGTGGAATGAATATAATCATTTTGAATTTGATCCTCAAAATCATCCCCACCATAATGAAGACAAATATTAATATTGACAACAACGGAGGCGATAGTAGAATCCAAATGAAATGTATGCGTCACTAGTGGCGGGAAATAGTACTAGTCGATGGTGATAAATATATGACGCCGGTTCATATTCCAGAGTTTGAATGATAAATTATTAAAAAAATAAGTTCAAAATAGTGAGATACGATCATTTTTTATGAATGATACATGTAGGAGATTTGTCGAAAGGGTGTCCACGATGAAATTGCCACACTATGAAATTGCTCTAACTTTTTAACCGTTGGGTAGAATTTAATGAAAATGTGGGTGGATTTAGTTCATAGTGAATTATTTACATCCTGCAAGTTTTAAAGTCCTGTGATCAAAACTCGCGGAAATGGAGTCGAAAGAACAGCTCGTGCGTGATAAAATCTTGCGCATTCATCACGAGAACAAGGATCTCTCGCATCGTTCCATCGCTAAAACGTTGGGAATCGCGAATTCCACGGTGTCGCGAGTGATTAAGCGGTTCGAGGAACGGTTGACCACCGATCGGAAGCCCAGAAGTGAAGGAAAAAGTATTCCGTACAACACCAAAAATCACAACCGCGTAGTTGGGGCCTTCAACCGAAATCCGAACGCCTCCGTTAGGGATGTGGCTAAGAAGCTGCACCTAAGCCGAAATTTTGTCCAGAAGGCCAAACCTAAGGCTGGGCTTCGAACGTTCAAGGTACAAAAGGCCCCTAATCGCGACGAGAAGCAGAACAAGTCCGCCAAAACCCGTGCCAGGAAGTTGTACCTCAACATGCTGACGAAAGTTGAATGCTGCATCATGGACGACGAAACATATGTGAAGGCCGACTTCAAACAGATCCCCGGCAACCTGTTTTTCACGGCCAAGGATAAGTTCAGCGTTCCGGAGCATGTCCGCACTCAGAAGATGTCCAAATTTGCGAAGAAATTCCTGGTTTGGCAAGCCATCTGCACGTGCGGGAAGCGGAGTGCACCTTTCGTGACCCAGGACTCGATGAACGGACAGGTGTACATAAAAGAGTGCCTCCAGAAGCGGCTGCTTCCTCTCCTGAAGGCCCACAACGTCCCAACAATCTTCTGGCCGGATTTGGCCTCATGCCACTACTCCAAGGACGTGCTGAAGTGGTATGCGGACAATAAGGTCAATTTCGTGCCGAAAATGTTCAACCCTCCCAACACTCCGGAGCTCCGCCCCATCGAGAAGCACTCGGCGATTATGAAGCAGCACCTTCTTAAACGACCTAAGGTAGTGAAGACAGTCGAGGAACTGAAGAAAGTATGGGTTTACATGCAAAAAACGGTTGATTCACAGGTTGTGCAGAATCTTATGGCCGGGGTTAAGGCCAAGGTGCGGGCATTTGCGTATGGACTGTAAATAAAATACGAGTAAAATGGTAAAATGAAGTTTAATAGTTATTTCTCAATCCCTGAAAATTTGATGGAAATCGGATGAAAACTCGAATTTTGCGAATCAATTTTGTGTATGGCAATTCCATCGTGGACACCCTTGCAATTTTATGTGATTTTTCATAGCAATGTGATTGAAAGTTAATGAAATTTCGTTTTTTGATGCACCGATATTATTTAGGTTATGTTTTGTATGACTGCAGATTTCCATCCCAAAATTGACGTCAGCGTCTGCTGGATATACTGGATTATGCTGGGACTCCGTGCGACGTATACGGGAAGGACTAGCGGTTTTAGAGCCCCAGCATATTGTGTGCCTGGGCTACACCAGTAGAATGGGTTTGTACTTCAAAGTTCGCATCCCGGGTGGCCACTCGAAATTAATCTCAAATTACCCCACGACAACAAACTTATATTCAACAAAGTCTGCTTCAACCAAATGATGGCAGTGATGCAAAATTTCATGACACTCACGTGACACTCGTCTTCGCACCAACCGACTATCGCTGACAGATCGTTTTGTCACGCAGTGAGAGTTAGAGCCATGGCAAACAACAATCACCAGTAATGGTCGCTGCTTACAAGCAAAACACTACACTCGCTGCTGATGATGAAAAGCACAACGAAAACAGTGAAGACTTCTGCAGTACGATCATGAGAAAAAGCGAAACGACAGAAGAAAATGAAAACAAAGCCTTTGCATTCCAAGTTACTCTCGGCAGGCGCGACTGTGTGAGTTACAAACAAAGCAGACAACATGAAACGGAAGCTGTTGGGCTCACTCACCAACACAGTCAAATAAGCAAGCAAAGCAGTAACTGCTTCCAAATGAGCACAGATGAGTGTCGTGATTGTCGGGAATGACCAGATCGGTGATGGATCACAACAGAAGACGACAGTCACCAGTTGCTTTTTACTTCTTTCGTCAACTTGATGGATGGTCATGGAGAGAGCTTCGACGAGCACATTGATAGGAATGTACAAAGCGTTACTACCATCAGCTGTTTGGCGATCGTGATTGTGATAGGTCGCAACTCTGAATGATGGGACATATTCGCTCTGTCCCTGTGAACAGCGGCAACCTTTCTCCACTGCGCGAATTTGTTGCTCCCTGACTTGAGAATCCGAAAAAAATGAAATTTGTTCTCGGTGCATCCCGGGATAATGCATCGATCTTGCAACAACAATCAAAATGTTAACCGGTGGAGATTAACGTTTTATAAAAATCAACTACTTTCCTGGTTGCAAGCAGAGATATCATTGAAGTTATTTGTTATTTTGAAGAAGGCTACTTTTACTACAATTTTACAAACTTTTTGATCGCCAAAAACGGCAAAAAATATCCAATTTAAAAAGTGAAAATTCTGATATGAGTCACGTTTGATAGATGTTTTACATTTTTATCATAGCTACGACAACAGCAACACTGGTGGCCGGTGGTTGGTTGGATTTGACTATAATGAACATCCAGCCACGAATAAAGAAAAACAAATCTGGATCAACAATAGAAAAGGGCCCATCAACATTTGTAAACAAACCGTTCCAAAGCCCTTTACTCACAAAGCGAAGGCCACCCACGTAAACCAACACCATCATCGTGTAAGTAACCACAAAGCCTTAGCTTTGTGAGTAAAGGGCTTTGGAACGGTTTGTTTACAAATGTTGATGGGCCCTTTTCTATTGTTGATCCAGAAATGTTAACTACGATACTCAGAGGTTGCTTCGATCAAGAGAATGTTGTTACGTCAAAATTCAGATACATGCAGGTAGTTGTTCTATCTGTTAGGGTTGTATTCATTTTCAGCTAAGTTGAGTGTAGAAGAAATGATTTTGATCAGCACTCAATAGAATAGCAAGCAGCAGATAAATGTAAACAAACAAACGCGTCATATGTGTGTGTGACGCTGAGAAATTGATAATAGAAGTGCGGACGCTGCTTAGATTGACGAGAATACGTAAATCCCCCTACTTGGAACCCAAGCAGAATAAAGCAGTGACAAAATGTTGCAGCAACATTATTGTGCCTGAAATATGTCACTTAAAAGTTCCATAACTGTACTGCTAGGGTATGAATTTTGGGTGTATTTTGATGTTTTAAATATTAAAAGTACCACAAAAAAAAAAAAATAAGTGAACCACCCTCAGTCCGCATCATGCTCTCTTGCCGCGGGGATCTATCTGCTTTTTGCTGAAGGAAGTGTTACTACTACCTAAAGCTACAACTAATTCAGTGCTCAATATACCTGTAAATTTTCTAACTTTTTGACTTTTATTCATCTTTGATCCTTGTTTGGACCCTACCCGAGGAAATCTTTCTTGGATATCGATTTAGAGAATTCCTCTTCGATCCTTTGGATTCTTATAGTAATCTGTTTGGAAGTCGGTTTGAATAAAAAATTACTGCTGCCATGGCGCCTAAGTGCAAAACAAAAGGGCAATCTCTTGATTCCCCTTCTGATGAAATTAATTTGAGCAATCAATTTGAATTTTCTCACTTATTAGGAGAATGATCCATCATACAGGCAAAATTCCATTAAACATTCCCGGCTTAATGCCAAAACGGAAAAGATTCCCCCTATTGTTATAACAACTACCGGTTTCCATGCCTTTCGCACGAAACTTTTGAACTTCGGCGAAGAACATCTTTTCGCTTCTGTCTACTTTCCTCCGCACTTTTCCAAAAAACCTGCTTACGAAAAGTTTTTCACTGCTGCAGAACTGAAAATTCAAAGAGAAGATCCAAGAACCAAAATTAATATTTATGGAGATTTTAACCAGAATACTGTTAATTGTATACAGGATAGTGATAATGATTCTCTGCTGTTACCAATTGTAGGTGAAAACGATACTTTGCAATTCATCTTTGATAAAAGCAGCCACTTGGGACTTCATCAAATTAACCATGTTCGTAACCAGCTCAATTCCTATTTGGATCTTATGTTTACTAATTGTACAGAAGATTTTTGTATTGTAGAAGCAGCAGTTCCATTATGGAAGAATGAAAAATTTCATACGGCGATTGAATACTCAGTGTTCGCAGACTCGCATCGGTCACGCCCAAGCGTTGTTGATTTTGAATTAGTTTATGATTTTAAAAATGCAAATGTTCCTGAATTTAACAGCAGACTGAATAACATTAATTGGCAAAACCTTTTAAAAGATGAAAACGACATGGACAAGGCTGTTGACATATTTTATACTAATCCAGCCGGCGCCGGTGGTGTAGTGGTAAGCGTGACTGCTTTCTAACACCCCAATGGGTCTGGGTTCAATCCCAACCGAGGTCGGTGGGATTTTTCTGAGGCATAAAAATCTCTGGTCACGTCTTCCTTCGGAAGGGAAGTAAAGCCGTTGGTCCCGGCCCATGTGTGTTGAATGGGTGCGATATCCTACGCAGGTGTGTGGAAGCTGCCTTCCTGCACATTCGATTGCCATCAATGGATGGCAATCGATGTCCGTCGGTGATTGGCACTAGATTGCGGAACAGAGACCGACGTTAAATAAAAGAAATGATATTTTATACTACCTTATTCAATATCATTTAAGTATTCGTTCCTAAAAGACTAAAAAGAATAATGAACAGCACCAAATATCCTTTGTGGTATAAAGGATGATACGGTCAAAATTTGTTCAATATCAACTTGACGTATTTCTTTCAATTTTGCATTTAAAAAACCTGAACACCCCTCATTTTGAAGGTGTGTGTGTGTAGAATGTTGCTCCTATTTTGATTTTGGAATTCACTCTTCAGTTGTCAAAATGCCGTCCAAGCAAGAAGAGCAGCGTATCAAAATTTTGCTCGCGCATCGCGAAAATCCGAGCTACTCGCACGCAAAGTTAGCAAAATCGCTAAAAGTTGCCAAATCAACCGTTACAAATGTAATTAAAGTGTTTGGGGAACGTTTGTCGACAGCCAGGAAGTCTGGATCGGGGGGAAATCGAAAACCGGAAGCCGCTGAGACGACAAAGAGAGTTGCCGGTAGTTTCAAGCGAAACCCTAACCTCTCTCTCCGAGATGCCGCAAATAAGCTGGGTGTATCGTCTACAACCGTGTATCGTGACTTACAAGAAGGTAGTGACTCCAAATCGCGATGATAAACAAAATACGACGGCCAAAGCGCGATCCCGGAGGCTGTACACGACGATGCTGACGAAGTTTGACTGCGTGGTAATGGACGACGAAACCTACGTCAAAGCCGACTACAAGCAGCTTCCGGGACAGGAGTTTTATAGGGCAAAAGGAAGGGGAAAGGTAGCAGATGTTTTCAAGCACATGAAACTGTCAAAGTTCGCAAAGAAATATCTGGTTTGGCAAGCCATCTGTACCTGTGGCTTGAAAAGCAGCATTTTCATAGCTTCCGGGACTGTCAACCAAGAAATTTACGTGAAAGAGTGTTTGAATAAACGTCTGCTGCCTTTCCTGAAAAAAACACGGTTGTTCCGTACTGTTTTGGCCGGATTTGGCATCTTGCCATTACGGTAAAAAGGCCATGGAGTGGTACGCCGCCAACAACGTGCAGGTGGTTCCCAAGGACAAGAACCCTCCGAACACGCCAGAGCTCCGCCCAATTGAGAAATACTGGGCTATTGTCAAGCGGAACCTAAAGAAGACCAAAAAACTGCTAAGGGCGAGCAGCAGTTCAAGGCAAGCTGGCTTTCTGCGGCGAAAAAGGTGGACAAGGTGGCTGTACAAAATCTGATGGCAGGGGTCAAGCGTAAGGTCCGGCAATTCGGATTTGGAAAAGCGGAAGCCTAACTGAATATTTTTCCTGAATTTTATACTAATTGAACTTGAAAAAGAAATTTAATTTGATTTTTTAAATAAACGATTTCACCGATTTACACGCGTTTTCCCTTGACCAAATTTTGACCGTATCACCCTTTACACAAGAAATCAGAAATATTAAAAACAGGAAGCAAAAAGCACACAAGGCGTATAAAAAGTTTAAAACGTCACAAAATTTAGAAAAATACGTTGAAATTTGCGGAGCACTTGAGGCAGAAATTACAATTCAAGAGTAGAGAACAATATAAAATCTGATCCCAAAACGTTCTTTAACTTCGCGAACGAAAAAATGAAGTCATGCACATTCCCATCACGCATGCAGTTTGAAGAGTGTGATAGCACTGATAGTGAGGATATTTGTAGCCTATTTGCTCGTTTTTTTTTTTCCAAAACACATATAAGATATCCAGTAATGCTCTCGATTTGAACTATATTTTTTACCTACATGCAGGGGAAAATGACGTATCAGTTAATAATATCACTGTTAAAGAAATTTTTATGACTCTTTAAAGTCTTGATGCCGGCAAAGGACCTGGTCCTGATGAAATACCTCCATTTTTATTGAAAAAAATAGCACCTAGGTTTGTTAAACCATTGTTTTGGCTTCACAATTAGTCTCTCAAAACAGGTGTTTTTTTTCCAAAAATTTGGAAGAAATCATTTTTAGTCCCAATATTTAAATCTGGCAAACGGTCATATATTAAAAACTATAGACGTATTGCAATTATGCCATGCATTCCTAAAATGTTTGAAGCAATTGTTAACCAGAAAATATTTAACCAGGTTGAGCACCGCATTTCAAATAATCAACATGGTTTTTTTTTTAAAGGTCGGT
Organism: Ochlerotatus camptorhynchus; assembly: GCF_037179485.1. Taxonomy (NCBI): domain Eukaryota; kingdom Metazoa; phylum Arthropoda; class Insecta; order Diptera; family Culicidae; genus Ochlerotatus; species Ochlerotatus camptorhynchus. The sequence goes on along the minus strand of NW_027040752.1, from coordinate 1,697,750 downwards.
CAACGTCTACTAATCTGTTGGAATTTGTAAACTTTTCTATTGAAGCAATGAATAGAGGTAATACCGTTGAGACCTTATACACTGACTTCAGTAAGATCTTTGACAGAGTAGACATTCCCTTACTTCTTTTTAAATTAAAACGTTTAGTTATAACAAGTACACTTTTAAAATGGATTGGATCATACATGACAGAAAGAACACAGATGGTCCGCTTTAAATGAAAAATATCTTCGCCAGTTAATGTTACCTCGGGAGTTCCACAGGGATCACATTTAGGTCCTTTATTATTTATTTTATTTGTGGATGACGTGAAGTTTGTGTTAAATCGTTTAAATGTGCTCATATATGCTGTCGATATGAAACTGTACATGGAAATATTTAACAGTTCTGATTTGCTACATTTTCAAAACGAAATTGATGTTTTCTACAATTGGTGCGTTAAAAGTCTGTTGGACATTAATGTTAAAAAATGCAATAATATATCATATTCCAGAAAACACACTACTCTAGATTTTACATGTACTCTAGGAAACCAGCTGGTTGTAAGGTGCGATAAAATTAGGGACTTAGGAGTAATTCTTGACTCGAAGTTGACATTTGTAGATCATGTGAATACCACAATTCACAAAGCAAATAATATGTTGGGATTCATAAAAAGATTTAGTTATCATTTTAAATACCCATATACCATCAAAACACTTTATATAGCTTACGTGAGATCAATTCTCGAATATTGCAGTGTGGTTTTGGCTCCATACCATGAAACTTATATAAATCGTATAGAATCAGTTCAAAAACAATTTTTGTTATTTGCTCTTAGGAAACTAGGCTGGACCTCTTTTCCCCTTCCTTCTTATGAGTCCCGTTGCATGTTGATAAACATTGAAACACTTAAGAAACGAAGAGAAATTTCCATGATTTCCTTTGTCAATGATATTATCTCACAACGCGTAAATTCAGAAAAAATATTAGCAAGATTAAATTTTTACGTACCATCACGCATGTTAAGAACTCGAAATGTATTTCAACTGTCACCTCACAGAACGAATTATGGTAAAAATGGACCAATTAATAGAATGATGAGAGTGTATAATAATTATTGTGAGCATATAGATCTAACGATGTCTAAAGATACAGTAAGGAGAACACTAACTGCTAGGATTTCATCTCATTAAGTTTAAAACAATTTTTGATTTTTAGATATTTGTATATGCAATCTACATTTACTGACAATTTCAAATAAAACGTATGTTATAAAATAGCATGTAAGACAACAGCCCTATTGTTAAACGGTCTACACTGATTGACGACAAATAAATAGAAAATTAATAGAAAATTTAAGTTTTCACTCCAAATTGGCCGTTGGCGTGATTGCCGTGCATTGGCTGAAATCTTGAACGGATTCATTCGTCTTCTCAAGTACCTCACTGAGAAGCAACACACATTTTTTTTCTTATGACACCAAAACTGAACGTCTGTTCAAGGTTGTCTTGAAAAGTCTGCCCAGTGGTGAATCCCATCAAAGTTGAATTGACAAAACTATTTTGAGTTGATCCTGTCCTTTTCTCTCGGGAAAATATTTTTGATGATTCCTGCGGGACTGATTTGGATGAAATAAGATCTAGAACTAAAAAGTTTCAACATGTGAAAGTTCCAGATGTTTCCATTTGGCATACTTACCTGATTAATGGAAAAATGCAAAAGTTGCTCCAATTTTGAAGGCGGATAAAAATCCAGCTGAAGCTTCTAGCTACCGTCCAATAAGTTTGCTTTCTTCAATAAGTAAACTTTTTGAAAAGATAATTTTAAAAAGAATGATGCTTCACATCAATACGAACTCAATTTTTGCAGATGAGTAGTTTGGATTTCGCCATGGGCATTCAACTACTCACCAACTCTTAAGAGTTACCAATTTAATAAGTTCAAACAAATCTGAAGGCTACTCAACTGGAGTTGCTCCTCTAGACATAGAAAAAGCATTCGAAAAAGTGTTTGGCATGAAGGTTTGATTGCTAAATTGAAAAAGTTTAATTTTCCTTACTATATTGTGAAATTAGTCCAACATTATTTAACTAACAGATCTCTACAGGTAAATAAGCAAAATTCCAAATCTGATCGACTACCTGTTAGAGCAGGAGTTCCTCAGGGTAGCATTCTTGGGCCTATATTGTACAACATTTTCACTTCGGACCTCCCTGATTTGCCTCAGGGTTGCCACAAATTTTTGTTCGCCGATGACACAGGCATTTCCGTTAAAGGAAGAAGTCTTCGTGTTATTTGCCGCACCACGCTTCCAAAACTCAAATTATAATATTTCCACATAGGCCTAGAGCTTCGTAGAAGTCACATAGTCACTATGAACGGAGTTTCAATTTCCTGGTCAACAAGTGAAATATCTTGGATTAATACTTGACCAAAATTAACTTTTAAAGATCACATTGAGGGCATTCAAGCGAAATGTGACAAATATAAAGACTGGAACGCGCAAAAATTGGTCTACAAAAAAAATCGTTTCATTCCTTCAAAATTCATATCACAAAAATCTTCTTATTTTGCTTTTGGTAGTTCAATTCATATAATTAAACGAAACAAATGCTCGTTTATTCTTTTGGTTTGCCAAATCCGATCTGCCATGCCTTCCGCTTAACTCCTTCCATTGAATTTTGCACAGTGGTCTCATCGATCTTATTCGCCACCGAACGCCAGTTAGATTTAAACTGCTGCTCGTTTTCCATGGATTTATTAGTTGTTTTTAGATTTCGTTTGACCAAGGCCCAATACCGTCCGATAGGGCGGAGTTCTGGGCTGTTGGGAGGGTTGTGGTCTTTGGGTACCACAAACACGTTGTTCGCATCGTACCACTCGATTGCCTTTTTCCCATAGTGGCAGCTCGCCAAGAACGGCCAGAACAGCACAGGATAATAGGCTTTAGGAATGGTAGCAGCAGCTTTTCCAGGCACTCCCGGACGTAGATCTCTTGATTGATGGTTCCCGTAGTAATGAAAATTCCGCTTTTTAGACCACACGTGCATATGGCCTGCCAGACAAGATGTTTCATTCACCTTCCCTTTTCCTGATGCGGTATTAAACTCCTGTCCCGGAAGCTGCTTGGAATCCGCCAACTTTGTGAGCAGACTCGCATACAGTTTTCGGGATCGCTGCTTTGCCGACGTGTTTTGTTTGTATTTTCGGTTCGCCACCTTCACCTTCTTAAACGTCGACAACCCGGCTCGTTTCTTGGCCCGCTGCACAGTAGTATAGAAGACATTGAGCTTGCCAGCGACGTCCCGGATGGAGAGGTTAGGATTCCGCTTATATTTCACCGCCACCTTCTTTGTCGTCGCTGCCACGTCCGGATTACGATTGCCACCGCTTCCAGGCTTCCTGACGGTCGACAGACGCTCCCCGAACACTTTTAAAACGTTTGTCACGGTCAATTTGTCAATTTATTTTTAATTTGAACTTCTAGTAGCCCTACGATCATCAGAAATGCGAGTTTCTGGTAGCCGTATTTTATGTTTTCTTTTGATTCTGCGTTCCATTTCGTAACGGTCCATTTCGTTTTTCTCTGTTCCATGTGTTAGATGACTTTTGAGCAATTTGAATAAATAAAGCTTTGATTGTTGAGACGCTGCATTGCTCATTTCAAAACGTTTCAAAATGAGAAAAGTATTTTTTTTTTTTCAAGTGCTTTCATTATATTAACTTAGATTTTATTTTTTCAGCATTTCGTTTTGCCGATCTTACATTTCTTTTCATGAACAGAGATAAGGTAAAAGATTTATTGGAATTTGTAAAGAAATAGTTTACTGAAGAAGAGTTGGACCTAAGTTTGGTGCAAAGGAAGCTTACTCTGATGATGCTGAAGTTTTAGAAACTTTGGCGGGCAGCTGGAAGGAAACGTGAACGAGTTTTGAAGATCTTCGGTTGGCTTGGAGGAGAATTTATTGTCGATGTCCTTTTGCCCTCAAAATCATCCGTTGGTCATCCTTCTATGCCGTTCAAAGATGCACAAAGGAATTCAAAGTAAAACATGTTCCAATCTATTCTCAATCAATTCTCATTAGTTCCTTTAAGGTTAACTGGACATCGTGAATTAGAAGAAACGCAAGAACTTGTTTGGAATAATGATGCACCATCGTCAATTTCGCTTTGCAGACCGATGAAATTGAAATTCACAAAAGAGTCAACCGAGTTGACAAAACGGGAGGTTTCGCTTATGAATACGCAAATACAAAATTGGATGAATGTGTAAGTAATGTAGGAGAACCGATCTGTTTGTGTAAAACCCCAATTGATGCTCACAATGATGGATACAACAGTCGTAAATCATTTAACTTGAACGAATAACTACTAAGTGAGCTATTAAAATACGGTGGTGAAGCACTGGCTAGAGCGCTGCACTGGGTAATTGCCAAGATTTGGGAGGAGCAGATATTACCGGACGAGTGAATGGAAGGTGTCGTATGCCCAATCTACAAAAAGGGCGACAAGTTGGATTACTGCAACTACCGCGCGATCACACTGCTGAGCACCGCCTACAAGGGACTCTTCCAAATTCTATGCCGCCGCCTGTCACCATTTGCAAAAGAGTTCGTGCGGCAATACCAGGTGGGCTTCATGGGTTCATATTCGCGATTCAGCAGGTTCTGCAGAAATGCCGCGAGTACAACTTGCCCGCACATCATTTTTTCATCGATTTCAAATCTGCATACGACACAATCGATCGAGATCAGCTATGGCAGATACTATGGCGAGTACGGATTTCCGGATGAACTGAAGTGATTGGTCAAGGCGACGATGGATCGAGTGATGTGCGTTGTTCGATTATCGGGGACACTCTCGAGTCCCTTTGAATCTCAAAGAGGGTTACCGAAAGGTGATGGACTTTTGTGTCTGCTATTTAACATCGCGTTATAAGGTGTGATAAGAAGAGCTGGGATAAACACGAGTGGCACGATCTTCATGAAGTCCATCCAGCTTCTTGGCTTCGCCGATGACATCGACATCATGGCCCGGAACTTTGAGACGATGAGGGAAACGTACATCAGACTGAAGGCTGGAGCTAGGCGGATTGGACTTGCCATCAACACATCAAAGACAAAATACATAAAAGGAAGAGGTTCTAGGGAAGACAATGTTAGCCTCCCACCCCGAGTTCAGATTGACGGTGACGAAATCGAGGTGATCGATAAGTTCGTGTATTTATGCTCACTGGTGACCGCCGAAAATGATACCAGCAGAGAAATTCAAAGACGCATTATGGCAGGGAATCGTGCTTCTTTGAACTCTGGAGGACGCTCCGGTCGAATAAAATTCGACGCCGCGCGAAGTTAACTGTCTGCAAGACGCTGATTAATCCGGTGCTGGGAGAACCATCCATCGTCCACATTGCAAAAATTGGGCGACTACGGTAGGCTGGGCACGTCGTAAGAATGCCACACGATGACCCAGTGAAAATGGTTTTGGAAAGCGACCCAAAAGGAATAAGAAGAAGAGGCGCGCAGCGGGCCAGGTGGATCGACCAAGTAGAAGGCAACCTGCGAACCCTTCGCAGACTACGAGGCTGGCGAAGTGTGGCCATGGATCGAGTAGAGTGGAGACGACTTCTTCGGACAGCAGAGGACAACAAGGCCTTAGTCTGATTGCAAGTAAGCAAGCCATAAAATTATCAAAGAGTTCCACGGTTTTTTCCGAAAACACGTGGAACTGTGATATTAGAATGAATTTGGGGTCTTAACATAAACATGGACCCGAATGACCATGGAACCGTCCTCCGGAAGATCCATAAAAATGGTCCATCCATGATACTGATTCTAGAGCTCTGTAGTTTTGTCGAAAACACTTGATATGTGAAAGAATTTAGAGTCGAGACATCAACATGAACCTGGATGGCCATTGGACCGTCCTCCAGAAGATCCGGATCATCCGTAAAAGTGGATCATCCATGCAACTGTGAAAAAACCGTGGTATTTTTTTTTCGAAAACACTGGAACTGCGATTTAAGATAGAATTTAGGGTCGTGACATAAACATTGCTCCGGATGGCCATGGGAATGTCCTCCAAAAGATCCGGAACATCCGTAAATTTGTCAATCTGTGAAACTGATCCTAGAGTTCTGCAGTTCTTTTTTAATGACTGTGATATAAGAAACCACTGGTCCACTTTTACGGATTTTCCGTATCTTCCGAAGGACGGTCCTATGGCCATCCAGGTCCATGTTTGTCACGACCACAAATTCTGGCTAATATCACAGTTATTAATGTTAAAAAAAAAACGCGGACCTCTAGGCTCATTTTCGCGGATTGACCACTTTAAGGCTATTCCGGATCTGCCTGAGGACGATTCTAGTGTCTCCACTATCCTTGTATAAGAATCATGAAGGTAGTCTAGCTAATTATGAACATATGTGCCCATTAATGTAGATTATAGATCTTAAGCCATTTGCAAAAGCCATAAACACACTTAAAAAAAAAAACGTGTAACGACTCTTTTCGAATGATTTTACAATCAAAATAATCTACAGACCTTAGGAATTCTAGAGATACCTCAATTTTTAAATTCACCAAGAAATGGTTAAGCTATGCCATTGCCAACTTGACGTTACACGTTTTTCTGAGGCATCTTATTCGGAGTGTTAAGCTTCCTTACTTGAACCTAATTATCTTTGATTCGGGCGAGACTCTTTCATTTTATTTGTTTACATTATATTAACATTAGTATTCCCTAAAACTTTACCAAGGCCTCAACATTTCAATTGAGGAGCTCGGCTATCTTGATGGCTGCCACTTTTGCTTACTGAGTAGAAGATCGTGGGTTTACTCCAAGGCTCCTCCAAAATAAAATAATTTCTAGGTTACCCAAAAAGAATAAAAAATAATTACCCAACTAACCATCTATGGGGGCGTCGATGAGTCGCTGGCCTCCCGTTAAGCAGATTTTACATCCACAATAACTGTCCTTTCCCTGTAGCGAAGAAGATGAGCGTGGCCGGCAAGGGTTATTGTCATGTTTTTCCTGTTGTGAACTCTGATTGGAGAGCTATTCACTCCCAAATAGTTTTCCTGAAGCAATTAGAATAAGAACGTTGGAGTAGATGCATGAGAGTTGCCAGTATGCAATCGACGAATCACTCCGTTACAAACACAACGCAACGCAAACCGAGATTTTGGTAATTTATCGGTTTTCAAAAATCTCAAACTTTGAAAAAAAGTCAAGTCATGTTTTGGCTAGTATAAGTTTATAAATAAAAGTTAATTTTCGCATTGACCTAACGATTTGTTCCCACCAGCCCCTTCCCATCTCTGGCACATCAGCCCGGCTAGACCTTAAACAGTTGCTACCCTTCCGATTAGTGGAACAAGTTTTCTTTTGCGTGCATGAGTGCTAATCCCCTGGCATGTTTAGCCTTAAGTAGATTAAATGTTTGTGTTCCTTAGGATCACACGCAAGCCGTCCGTAGGAGGGGTCATTTAACCACGAAGTAAGAGCACACGCCATAAGTCGTGAGCTTATTCCCATAAATCGCCAAACACCGCTCTAGTATTATTTAGGTGCGTGCTCGCCGTCGGTTAGCAGAAAAATGCCGGTTTGTTTTTCAATTAAAGTCCCACGCCTACCCATGGGAATTGGTTGTTTTTTTTTTTAATTGAGCTAGGGAGTTTGGCTGTACTTACTCGATGTGAATCCTGCGCGAACCCGCTTGGGAGATAGTGTTTCTGTACAATATTAGGAGCTAGTAATTGTCTGAAAAGAGAAGAAAATGGAAACGATGTCAGATTCGGACTGCCACAACAAAAATCATTGTTCACTGCTCCGGTAAACCGCATCTAGGCATGATGCAATTACTTAAATTAAAAACTCAGTGTGCCACACCACCATGATCCCGCAGCGGTCCAAATTGAGGTTGACCGAACCTATGTTGACTGCAACTATGGATTGACCACAGCCGAGCTGGGACATCTATTATTGACTCGTTGGTTGATGGCGGACGATGATGGGCCAGTTCAAAAATTAATAAATAATTTCTGATTGAAACCGATGAAAGCTTTTTTCCCCAAACTGATCAAAGCAAACAAAAAAATGGAAAAAGAAAGGATGCCTCAAAATTCAACAACCCTTTTCATCAGAAATTCCACAACCACATGACGAGCCCCGAACGGAGCAAATAATGTGAAATTTCATCGGGTTGGTTACAAAGTTTTGCGTTTGGTGAGCGCGTGTGTTTGTAGATGTATGTGAGAGTGGGCAAAAGGAGTTCGGAACAGAAAAAACTAACTGGAAAATTCATTACCCTGGATGGGATGTGAAAGTGTCTGTCTTTTGCGTTGCCACTGCTGCTGCTCCTACTTTTGCCAGTCAGTTTTCGGTCGGGGAGAAAACTTTTACACCTGTCAGCAACTTTCCACCCTGATTTAGGTTACAATTTTCGACGATCGGAAGTTTTTACCCGGTTTCGACTTTGAGGAGAGGGAACAAAAAAAACCTGTAGAGACATTCTCCAAATGGGGGGAAAAGTTTCGTTTCAAGAGAAATTGATTGAAAATAGTTTTATGCTAAAGCGTAATTTCTACCTGGGTGAATGGCGTGTACGAGTGATGTTCTTTTTTTTTGCTGGCTTCCAGAAAAGGAAGGTAGATTGTGAAAGTTTTCATCATGGTTAACTGAATATTTGAGTCGTTTGCAGCCAAATGTGTGTTTGTCGTAGTTGTTTACAAGCTGAGTTTACGGAAGAACGATACGTGAAGCTGGTGGAAAGTTATTTTGCAGTTGGGAAAATTTTCTTTTAATGGCATAAGGATTGTATTCGAAAAAAATGCAACATTTTCTTTTGTGTATAACTTTTTTTATTGCACGGGTAAAAATTGATGAAATTTTGAGAAAAACTAGTTAAGAGTGTAATGTTTACATGTGCAACATCTCGTCAAATTCTGTCAAGTGGTTATCGAGAAGGCTTCCAATTCCACAGGTGGACCGCGAAACAGTTTGAAATCTACCATTCGACGGTGTCCCGTGTGGTAAAATCGTTCAAGGAGACTCAGACGACCCAGCGGTGAGCTGGTAGCGGAAGAAAATCAAAGACGGCCGACCCCGTGAACGCAAGGAAGGTGAGGGATTACTTCAAGCGCAATCCGAACCTTTCGATTCGGGACGTGGCCAAGAAGGTCAATTCTTCCGTAAGGAAGGCGCCTAACCAAACCAATAAATAGAATACGGTGGCCAAATCCCGCGCCAGGAAGCTGTACCACGAGTGTTTGGTGCAGCCGAAATGCATCGTAATGGACGATGAGACGTACATTAAAGTGGACGCCAAGCAGATCCCCGGCCTGGACTTTTTCGTCGGCAAGTCCTGCCTGGATGTTCTGGAGAAGTTCCGGAAGAAGAAGGTCGACAAATTTTCCAAGAAGTACTTAGTGTGGCAGGTGATCTGTGAGTGCGGCAAATTCAGCAAGCCGTACATAACGACCGGCACCATCAACGGCCAAATAAATAAAGAATAATGCATCCAGAAGCGCCTGCTGTCCTTCTTCCGGTCCCACGAAGGTGACACACTGGCCAACGCGGGGGCAGCTTGACAACTCCAGTATATTTCCTGTGTGCCCCGAAAATTTGGTGCTGGTGGTTCTGTCAATCTCACGAATTTCAAATGTGTTATCTGCATAGGGCGAATGTGGAAATGATGTACAGTAAATAAAATTTTAGTTTAAAATTCATCTTCATCGCCTAACAAAACGGGACTCGCGTGTCAACATTAGTGACATAGGAAATCCAGTGATGCCAGCGAGCAATGTCGTTTTGATTTTCAGTCATATGCACATAATCATAATTCATAATCGTTTATGCAATTTTTTTTTTTGTGTAGCCTCGTATGTTTTTGAGCAGTACAGAACCAAATGCTTAAACATGCACTCTTAGTTTTTTTTTCTACCGAGCACGGCTGTGCAAATCTCGGCAAAAATAAGTTTCACTGAGATCTCAGAAAAAGTGACATTTGATTGCTGAGTCTCGGATAATGCCTAGCTGAAATGTTTGCTGAGATCTCAGTAAAACTTTTTTTGCCGAGATTTTCCCAGCCGGGCTCGGTAGAAAAAAAAAACTAAGTGGTTTGATAAACGAAAATATGTGATTGTATCGAATTAATCGAAACAAAGGAGAATTGAGCGAGGATACTTTCAGCGTTTTCTACGCTATTGTTATTATCGTCGATGATGAACAATGAAATAATGGTTTCGCAGCAAGTAAGAGCGTACTAATTATAAGCTGCTAGTACTCCTAAATGTACTATTTGATGTACTAGCATAAATTAGTACAATTCTAGTACAACGGTGTTCGGTGTCGAAGGTCTCAATTGCAAATGCAAAGTATTTGTATTGCCATTTTATTATATAGGAAAATGAACCACCATCAATCGGTTTCAATTCGTTTGGATTTATTTCATTTCACCTCGAAAATCGTAAATTCACTCTATTCATATGGCATTCTTGCATGTTGTTTGACACATGGTGAAACAAAATGTTGATTTCACGTAGAGAAATACCGTTGCGGCAGAGAAGGACAATCCCTTTGTTTACGTTGTGTGGTGACATCTAATATTTTTTGCTGTGTATCATTTATCGCTATCATCATATTAATAACGTGAAATCACCGACAAACCAACATGAATGAACATAGCAAAAACAATAAAATTTCTGACCAAAGTACACTACTGACATCTGGCTCCGTGTTCGCGCGAAATAATTAGCTAAGCCATGAACTCGCATGCAAAAGTTATGTATTGGTTCATTTCTGATCTATTCTGGACAAATTGTTTTTATCTAGATCAAAAAATCCTATGGTTTTGACAGTTTGGATTGCTGCACATTTAAATCGGCCATTTACGATTTTCGGGCATAAGTCAGAGTTAAGCGTCATGTGAATTTGTCGCTGGTTTAATGCTCAATAAATGAAAGGGTTGTAACAAGCACATGACATACTTTTCTAAACAAATTCCGCATGCACGGCCAATGAGAATGACTCTAAATTGAGTAAAAGTTAGTCATATTTGAGTTCAGGTTACTTAAATTCGTGAAACCGTTGGTCACTCATTGAATGACTAAATTTTCCGACGCTTTTCCGGGGAAAATTTCTCGAATATGAGGAAAACTGATTGTGGTTTTAGTCTGTCTGCTAGTACACTTCTAACCTGTCTTAACTTTTCCCCATATTCGATTTTTTTTTTAATTTATATATTGCGAGGCTGTCAACAAACTGTAAAACAAAAAAGACATGTAAATTTCAGTGTCCTGAGACCGACACATGCAAGCGGCTCTTTTGACATAAGAATCAGTTGAAAGGACGAGAAAATCAATTCAATCAAACGCTCTTTTCGTCGAGTTGCATGTGTTTCAGTTTCAGGACACTTAATTTTACATGCCATGTTTATTTACGTTCCATAATTTACGTCAAAGCTGAATTACGTCTCGTGTAAAAATAGTAAATTCTAAGTGTGTACATAGCATTACGTTAGTTTGTTGAGGAAAAACGTTCTCTTTTAGTTTTATTATCTGAAACTCATATTGTAGAAACTGAAGCTTTTGATCAGTATAGTATTCCGGGATATATTGTTTTGTTTATCACATTCTAGACACACTGGCGGTGTTGCTATTTATGTCAAATAATCAGTTCAATTCAACCTTCGTACCAACGAAGTTATTGATGGCAACTGGTTCTTGGGCATTGCAGTTGTACGTGGCATGAAGATGGGTAATTATGGTGTTTTGTATCATTCTCCCAGTTCTACTGACCAGCGTTTTGTAGAAGTTTAGAGAACTGGCTCAAGACATTTTTTGAATCTAGTAAATTAAATATTTTGGCTGTTGAATTTAATATTAGTTGGCGTGATAACTATAATTCGAATCATTTGAAGCGTTTAGCTGATTTTTTTCAATTTAAAGCAAACGGAAGATGAATATACGCGTATTTCCAGGCACAGTAGAACTTTAATTGATCGCCTTTACTCCAATTTTGATTCCATTTGCTCAGTTACTGATACTGATATGAAAATAATCGATCATGAGACCTCAGAAATTAATGTATAAGATAATATCAATAACAACGATGAATTAGTAAAATTGAAGCGTTGGATCTTGTTGAGAGGAGCGTGGATTTTCCATTCGCGGCCGGTAACTTAGATGAATCTTTAGTTGTTCCAAATAACGCTTTGAACTCGTGTACCAATCAACTAGTTGAACAAAAGTATGTTTCTTTGAAGAACTCGAACAGCTGGTACAATTTCGATATTTTGTGTCTTTATCATCATTGGAGAAGGTACACAATCGCGAGTAATAAGTATTCACAATCCATAAAGAAAACTCGTTGTGAATATGTTCAAAGGAAGATTGAACAGCATATGGAAAATTTTGAAATCTTTATTAAAACCTAGTAATTACAAACCGCGTCCATAACTTTTAATGACACATTAGAACAGTCAGACCAAGTAGTTGCATATAAGCGAAGACAACAAATCATGAAGACTGGCAACTCTTCCATTTTCTCATACGAACGCCATGAGACGGTTTTTTTTTCCTTTGTTCGGGACCAAACACTACTGCGACCAGTAAATTGATCTATTGTTGTATATCCCGTGTTAGTTTAATGCATGTCGTATTACTCCATCACTATTGAGAAATGATGAAGTATTCGATTTTTTACAGTTGCCACTCTTGCATTTATCGCAAGGATCCGACTCTAATTGAAAGGTCCCGCTATTTATACCCTTCGGAATGTTGAAACACCCTAAAAGGCGGGCCTCTTTGTCAGTCAAAATTGGATTCCTTAGCAACAAAATTAAGGTATGACACCGATAATGACCATGCATCAGAACCCTAGTCTTAACCACTTCAAACTAGGGAACAACGAATAGAAGATTAAGAATCACATAGATGAAGACAACTAACTCATTTTTTTCCTTGTTTCAAGATCATCCTCGGTAGACAAGGCCGAGTCTTGTCACTATCAACAAGGCATAAAAAGTAACAAGGACTAAGATGTGTTCCTTGGATTACTGAAAAATCCTGTTCCCCTAGTTTGAAGTAGTCAGGACTAGGAATCGGTGGTAGATCTTACACCCCGTAACGTAGCACGAAAAGGTGATCTACCCACGTTACGGGGCATGAGACGGTTACAATCGCTTCATCTGCCGCTCAAAGGTAAATGCTTCGAATGAATTTGATAGGAAAGATTGCATCCTCAGAAGAAGGTATTTGCTAATTTTTCTATGCGTTGCTTCCACCTTCACTCAAGCGCAGCGCCATTGTATCTGTCGCTTGGATTCTGGCAAAGTTGCCAGTCTTCTTGATTTGTTCAGAGTAGGTTGGAAATGCTAACATGAAGCTTTAGTGTGATAATTTATTAGCTAGAGAATGATATTTACAAGAGGGTAGGTGGATAGTTCCGTTAGAGTACGGCAGTATGAAAATTGAATAGAAGTTGAAAATGAGCGAAGGGCCATTAATGCGACAGTATTGTTGTCTACGACATAAGTTTAATGATTATTTTGTGTACAGTGTTTCATTGATTAATCAATCCATTGAATTGGTCGATGAACCTGACGAAATACAACTGCCAGTTAATAATAGTTGTAGATTTGTAGGTTTTCACCCAATTACATTAGATGAACTTAGAGTTGTTTGTTTTTCATTAAGAAAATTGACTGGAGTAGATAATGTTAATGCTAGAATAATTCAAGATTGCTTTCATGTCATTGGCCACATCTTTCTGGACCTTATCAATAAATCATTGCACACTGGACATGTGCCACAAATTTGGAAGGAATTCTTAGTGGTCCCTATTCAAAAAGTTGCTGGAACGATTAAAGCCGAAGAGTTTCGTCCCATCAACATGTTGCACACATTAGAGAAAATCTTAGAACTTGTTGTTAAAGGCCAGCTGTTGGAGTATTTGAATAGCAACTCTTTGTTGATACCAGAACAATCGGGATATCGGGAAGGTCATTCTTGTGAAACTGCATTGAATTTGGTGTTAGCAAAGTGGAAAGACAACTTGGAGCGTAAAGATACGATTGTTGCTGTTTTTTTGGATCTGAAACGCGCTTTTGAAACAATTTCTAGGCCCTTACTGTTAAGTACAATCAAGCGCTTTGGAATTACGAGTACTGCATATAAATGGTTTGAAAGCTATTTGTCTGACAGAACTCAACGGACTGTTTTTAATGATTCTGTTTCCAGTCCCGTGGGGAACAACCTTGGAGTGCCCCAGGGAAGTGTATTAGGGCCCCTGTTATTTATTATGTAAATTAATGACTTGCGACGTGTTTTAAGATTTGGTGACATTAATATTTTTACAGATGATACTGTGTTATCCATTGCAACTAAGGATTTAGATGATGCCGTTTTACACGTGAATGAAGATTTGCGTTCTCTAAGTAGATGGTTGAATCGATTTAATGAGAACATCTCTGTTGCATTGATGATGAGACTTTTATTTGCGTTCGGGAGATTAAATATCTTGGCGTGATTATTGATGCCAAACTTAAATTCATCTCTTATATTGACAATGGAGTATGGAATTCTACGTCGACTGAAAAACGATTTAACTATTGCCAGTAAAATACAGCTATACAAATCAATCATCTCTCCTCATCTAGACTTTTGCCCTTCCATTTTGTTTTTGACCAATGAAACACAAATATCGAGATTACTGTGCTTGCAGAATAGAATAATGCGTTTGATTTTGAGATGTAATAGATTCACTTCCTCAACTTTGATGCTAGACGCCTTACAATGGTTGTCGGTGAAGCAAGTTATTGTATATTTGACTATGGTATTCATTTTTTAAAATAGCTGACGGTTTGTTGCCTCGATGTTTGTGTGATCGAATTGAAAGAGGAAGTGACTTTCATAGATATAATACTAGAAACACGGTTGAAATAAGAACACCACATTTCTTGACTTGTGATTCATAAAATTCGTTATATTTTAAAGGAATAAATGTTTCCAAGGTTTTTTTTCTACATCATTAAAAATAAACTCACGCCGACCCACGCCGCCAAAAGCAAACGGCGTGATGCCGCTGCGCCGCCGCCGCCGGCAGAAAATAACATATCACGCCGCCGCCGAAAATATTTTGATCGGCGCACAGGTCTAAAGCAAACAACGCGAATGAAATGGGAGTAAAAGTTCCCGAACGAGATGTGCGAAGCAGGGCAGCATACGATTCCGAAAGAGAAGTTGATTTTCGGAGTATGTATGAAATCCTATCGCTGGATTTCTGCCACTCAGCTGATGGTTTCTTTTTCTAGAATAGGTGTGTTAATGGCTAGCCAGATGGGCTAGTCTAAGGGGATTCTCCTGATCTCTGGTCTAGCCACGGAGATCGTCTTGGGTGGGCTACACTCAGTTTTTTTTGTTGGCTAGATCGAACTCAAAACCCTAGAGCTTCAAGGTCGGCTCCTGGGTTGTCGACACTAATCAGAAGAACAAAACACCTATTCTTCACTTTTAACTCGTTTATTATATTACTCACTCGGTGTCTGTAGTGTGGATGTGTAGTAGACTGATGCAAAATTTGAAATTCCAAATTGGATCCTGCTTAGCCTCCCACAATTTGAACTACTTTAGTAAGAAACTGACTTGGCACAAACCATTTCAAGTTTATATGGGAATTACTATGGGAAAACTTATGTTTTTGTTCATATCTATCTAACAATTCACCACATCACTGTGCTTTGTTGAAAACCACTTTTCAATCAAATGTAAGGAGCAAAAGTTATTAATCATTCAAGTCACAGATGTCTTATGATTATGCTCATTCAACTGTTCATCAGGCAACATTGGTGTTTCTAATGCAAAGAATAGAGCACAAATATCATGGCTACTTTGTCTCACTACAGAATACAGTGTTGCCCACAGAACAGCTGCATGATCATGCCATAAGATTGTCAATCTCTTAAACAATTAATAACAATTTAATTTGACATTTGACTGTAAAACGATATTCTGCTAAGCTGTAGCTAGCTTCAGTGTTCACTCGGATGTCGACAAAAGCAGACCACTCTCGATGTGTGCTACGCGATCGGCTGTTTTCTCGGCAGCAACCATTGTGTGGTCCTCCTCATTGTTCTTCATCAGCAGTTCTTTCGGTCGATGCGTCGTCGACTTTGGAAAGCAACCGTTTCGTGATGAGTGTGTGAGTGCTGACCACGTTTTGCGTCCATTGCTGCAATGGACACGCTCTGACCCTCGTTGGCGTATAACAATTTGCCATACAATGAAACTACTGGAAGCGGCTCCAGTTCTGATGGAGGAGGCTTTTTGGATAGCGGAAGATAAAGTGTTTATTGTGTTGTACCTTTTGACTATATTTTTAAGATGTATTGTATAGTGACCAAGAATCCTTGGCTCTGTAAAGTTAATTCGGTTGAGCCTTACCAAATAAATTAATAAACAAAAAAAAAAAAAAAGCTGTAGCTTGGAAAATTTCCCGTTAGAATAATCATTGAAAATTTTCGAAAAAGCAATATGGAAAATGGGCAGAAGACAATGAACGAAAAGTTTGGTTTTCCCATAGTAATTTCCATATAAACTTCGAATGGTTTTTGCCAAGTCAGTTTCTTACCAAATGAGTTTAAATTTTGGGAGGCTAATCAGGACCTGATTTGAAACCGTTTGAGCACTTTGGAGCGAAAATTTCAAATTTTACATCAGTCTAGTGTGTACAGTTTGGCAATGGATGCCGATGCTCGACGGTTGTCGCAATTTGGCACGACGAATGTCGCACCGTGGCTCAATTGACTGACCGACGGTGGTCCCACAGTTAACTAACGGATGCTGGCGGTTTAACCTTTGGTTTGTTTTTTTTCCGTCGATCTTGTTTTCCGTGCTGAGCACCAATGCTACCGACGTGCCAGGAAGGCAGCTCCCACACCTGGACCCTACCTATCGACCCATCAACTCATGAACCGGGGACCAACGGCTTTACTTCCCATCCGAAGGAAGGCGTGATCAGAGATGTTATGCCTCAGAACATCCCAGCGGCGCCGACTGGTATTGAACCCAGGCCTGCTGGGGTGAGAGGTAATCACGCTTACCACTACACCACCGGCGCCGTTCTGGCGGTTTAACGTTTGCTTTTGCAGTTTCCAACCAAAGGTTTCTGCCGGATACCAATGGCTGTTTAGCCCGTAATTATATTTCCTCTATACCCATGATTGTATGCAATTTAGAAAAAAAATCTCGGATCTATGGGTCTACTTTCAGAAATCGACTATTTTTGCGGTGAATCCGAATTTCCGCAAAGCCGCCTGTCATGGGTTTTCCCGACCAGCCAACCAGAAGTCCAATCGGTTCCCTGTCTGTTTCCTTAAAAAGTAGATAGTCATACCTTTCAAAATGTGCTCGGGACTCTGTCGAGACCGTTCCGGCTGGCGAAAAATTGATCCAATCGGGTTTGTACCAATTTAAAATGAAAGTAGATAGCCATACCTTTTAAATGGTGACTGAATAATAACGATTGACCATAGCTTTGTCGAGAACCAGCCATGTTAACTATGAATCGACACGCTGTTTGCAGCCTTGGTACGTTGCTGAAGTTTTGATGACTAGGGGTTCTATCAGTTAATCAATAAAACTGAACTAAACTAATCCGGTCCTGGAAGACTGAAGTGCAAAGTAGCAAACTATATGTATATTGAATATTCTTGCAATTGTATATTGCTATGACAAAATAAATTCTCGAACAACACCAATTACGCAATTACACTCACGGCGGCCCCCCGAAAATCGGTCTCGCAACTGGAATGCCTATCTTCTTTGCCAAAAGGGTTAGAAAGTTTCGCAAAACAAAGTTGGTTTCAATTTTCAACTGTTCCAGTTAATTTCTTCTCACTTCTGTGGAATTTCAAGAGAGCGTTTATCCTCCTTTAATAAAAGCATCAAAGTTTCCATCCTAATCGAAATATCTTAAATTCCACCATAAAGTTAGCCACAGGTGTGCGGCTCCAGTGATTTACCGCACACATTCTCCGACCCGGCTGAATCTCTCTCGTCCGAAAATCCAAAAACATTGCAATCACCCTTCGGAGGGGACGGTGATTTTAATTAATTTAACTTAATGTTCTCCCAACTTTACCGGCAGTTTTTCTGCCGACCAGTCTGGTTGTTCCCCTAACGAAAGCAATTCTACCTTTCCGTGGAGTGTTCGCCGTAGCACTTTGACGCTTTCAGTAGGTTCAATATTTTCTCGTCTAAGAATACCATTTTGCTCCTTTTTCACTCGCCAAAACTTGTTTAAAGCGGTGCGAAAAATGTCATAAATTTGAAAATTACCCGTATTTCGTTTCCACGGAGTTACATGAAGTAACAGTCGCCAACAAATTGCCTTCCGTTACTCTTCGAACTGTGTTGACTTAGGACATTTCTGGGTGCATTGTGCCGAGGGCAATCATTGGTACCGACGCCATATAAATTAAATTCACACTCTCCTCGCAGTGAAGAGGTTTGTCGAGCTGGGGTTCAGGAAAGAGAACAACTTGTCGTTGCTACTTGTAGCAAGACCCGAACAAACGACTCCCCGGATGGCCATGAGGCTTTCACTGTAAAATGGCAAACGCTGAACTTATCGCTTTCGTTTTAGAACCACAACTACTTTAATCGATTGGGGGTGTTTCAGTAGCAACTAGCTTCACAAATTTAGCCAGTTCACGAAATTGATTGCCATCCAAATTAATCAATGGAACGTTTTAAAATTAAATCAGTTTGCCGTCGGTGCAGAAAACTTTTTCCTAACCCATTGAAGCTCAATCCTATCTCCTAAGACAGTGCCTAATCAGACTAATTTGATCGGAAGACCCCTCAGCCCCCGGGGGCTTTTTGCATTCCAAGCTGATTTTGAGAGCCAAAGTTCAGGAAAAATTGGCGCATAGCCTTCTCCTTTGTCTAAATCAAACTCCGAACATAACCTTCGTTCAACCCAATCTAGATTGATTAATTCACCCGAACCCAGCCAGCCAAGCCAACGGTGTCGACAGGAGCTCTATTGGGAATTATAAAGCGCCGTCGTCGCTGGCGAAATGGAAGAACGTAGGCGGATGAAGGGTGCGCTTCGTTGGAGAACAATTTACTTAATTTGTTTTAATCTCAAATGACGACGACGCACCAACTGGAAGAGCTGACTATGTTGACTCTTTCAACATTTCAACATTCTTGGAGCATTTGTCGTCGTCGTCGTCGTCCTCTGTCGTCGGTTGCCCATAGTTACATTGTTTGGGTTTCTGGAAGTGATTAGAAAGAGTTGCTGGATGTTGGATGCTGGAAATTGGTGTCGTGTCGTTTGTCTCCATTGGGAACAATTAATTATGGATGCTCTTAGTGTAATTGCTGCTGGAGCGCAGAAAATGCTGATAAAGTACGAAGGCTGCTATGCGACGCTCACCCGATGACCCTGGGAGAGTAATTGTGATTACGATGCTTCGCTCGTGGGGGGTTAAATCGTTGCTTCGTACCAGGATGAAGATGGTGTGGGAAATCTTAAGGTCAGGAGGGTAGTATTTCCGCAGGACTCGAAAAACGATTGAAGGTTTGGAATCTTGATTTTAAATAATGTAGGGCATAGCATCAATGTTGCAGCTGACCTCTGGCTTAACATGTCATCATTGCGATACAACTTTTTTGGGGCAGTGGAAGTGACTACTTAGCCAAACAATGATACACTATAAAATCGTTGCTATGAGATGCGTGCATTAGGGTGGGTAAATTTTACAACCCCCTGCTCGCTACTGCTCTTTGATTGCCTTTGAAGGACCCCAATAACTATGCAAAATTTGATAGAATTAGGTTGTAATATCGATTTGCGGGAGAATTTTTAATTTTGCATGGGAAACGCAACTTTTGCTTGCCAAAACCCCAAATATTACTTGAATGTCACCAAATCTCGGCCATAGATTGAGAATAATTTACAAAACATCTCTTTTGAAGACTGAAATTCGATTTGATCTGTGTACAAAGCTTACTAATCTTTCACTTTATGGCAAGTGTTCCACATGTACCTACAACTTTCTGCATATGTAGGTATGGGTGAAGTATGTCTAAATTAATATAATAATTACTATTTTTTCAGAAGTCTTATCGATTTGCAACGACAAAGTTGTTCTGCATAGCATTCCCAATATACTTCTGAGATTTAGTGAAAGTGAAGCTGTATTTATTTTGTTGGCGAGCAAATAAATAGGTTCGATTCGTTTTTCCATGAAGCATTTAAAATTGTTTCGCATATTTAGATCCTAACCAAATTCTTTCAAATTTAACACCGTTGTTTGGGAGCTCAATGCACATCGGAAGAGCAGTGGGGAACAGGAAGTTTTGATCTATCATACAAGCTTGATCCACCCTGTATTTAAACCACAGGACGTCATGGCAGTTGTTTTGTTTCGATTCGTAATTTCCCGTGGAATGCCGGCGCCGGTGGTGTAGTGGTAAGCGTGACTGCTTTCTAACACCCCGATGGGTCTGGGTTCAATCCCAGCCGAGGTCGGTGGGATTTTTCTGAGGCATAAAAATCTCTGGTCACGTCTTCCTTCGGAAGGGAAGTAAAGCCGTTGGTCCCGGCCCATGTGTGTTGATGAATGGGTGCGATGTCCTACGCAGGTGTGGAAGCTGCCTTCCTGCACATTCGATTGCCGTCAATGGATGGCAATCGATGTCCGTCGGTGATTGGCACTAGATTGCGGAACAGAGACCGACGTTAAATAAAGGAAAGGAAGTAATTTCCCGTGGAATGATGATCCAAAGTTCCTTCTTCCGACGCAAATATATGCAAATTTAACCAACACATTGCATACAGATAACCGCAAAAAAAGGAAGAAGCGCCATCAGCAATACCGGAATCTAAGTGGCTGCGTTAACACCCCAAAGATTGAATATTGGCTCCGCAAATGAGCCTGGAAAAATAAACAAATTATATAGGAATATATAAAAAACCGCCCAAAGAAGTTCTACGAGAAGTTTGCACAAGTTTACTAAGGGTTTTGCATTTTTGAAATAAATAAAATATAATTTTCGTGTAAGGCATTGTGTTTCTTATTATTGAGTCACGATGAACATTCCTCCTATTAAACATGACTTGTCGCGCAACACGAGAAAAGGGCCTATCATTGTTGATCGATTCTCTTCATCGATTTTCTCTTTCGCGAATTACCCGACTGCAAATGAATTTCCCGTTGAATGTGTTGTTTCAGGCGCAAGCTAGCATCATCTTCTGTCGAACTGTGATGGGAGCTTGGTAAAAAACTCGTTTATGTTGCTGTGGTAAACCAAAGAGAAAGTCGATGAAGAGAACCGATCAACGATGATAGGCCCTTTTCAAATGTTACACGAGACTTGACTTTTGCTTGTTTCGTTCGTCAAGTGCATTAGTTCGGCGCCGGTGGTGTAGTGGTAAGCGTGACTGCTTTCTAACACCCCAATGGGGCTGGGTTCAGTCCCAGCCAAGGTCGGTGGGATTTTTCTAAGGCATAAAAATCTCTGGTCACGTTTTCCTTCGGAAGGGAAGTAAAGCCGTTGGTCCCGGCCCATGTGTGTTGAATTGAATGGGTGCGATATCCTACGCAGGTGTGTGGAAGCTGCCGTCGTGCACATTCGATTGCCGTCAATGGATGGCAATCGATGTCCGTCGGTGATTGGCACTAGATTGCGGAACAGAGACCGACGTTAAATAAAGGAAAGAAGAAGAAGAAGTGCATTAGTTCATTTCATTTGAAGCAAAGACTTGTGACGCAATGAACGACTCGAAAACTGCTTCCTTCGTTTTTTTCCACTTTCACTTCAATTCGGGGCTCATTCGACTCGTCACGCGTCGTGTCGTTGATCATAAAAAGGTAGTATCCGGATAGTATCCGAACAATATGAGTTGCCAATAGGGATCTGGATTATATGTACAGTCAAGCTTCCTATAGTGCGGTTAATAGGGACCGTATTATAGGAACCGGCATTAACGAATACACGTAGCATATGGGATTAGAGCTAATTGGGACCAAACACTGATTCTACGGCAATTTGAAGAGATAACTTCCTGATGTCTTCTGAGAAGTTGTTAAGCAGAAAGTTGGCTACCTTTTGGGACGATTCAGTTTCCTGTAGGACACAAGTCTGATCCTGTGGAAGATCCGGAATATCCGTAAAAGTGGCCAATTCATGAAACTGATCCTAGAGCTCTACGGATTTTTCGAAACCACTCATAAACGTCTTATCAGAATGAATTCGGAGTTGTGTTCGGAATATGGACTCTGGGGACCACGGAATATCAGTAAAAGTGGTCAATTTCATGAAACTGATCATAGAGCTCCGCGGTTTTTTTTTTTTTGAAACCACTCATAAACGTCTTATGATAATGAATTTGGAGTTGTGGCCGGAATATGGACCCTGGGCACTACAGGATGGTCCACTAGAAGTTCCGGAACATCCGTAAAAGTGGTCAATGCATAAAACTGATCCTAGAGCCACGCGGTTTTTTTTTTCAAAACCACTCATAGACGTCTTATCGGAATGTATGCAGAGTTGTGTTCGGAATAAAATCTCTGGAGACTACGGGATGGTCCACCGGAAGACCGGGGACAACGCGTAGATGCCGAAAATCTATATGCGACGCGATTTTGAAATTCAATATGGCAGCCATCAGTTTACAAAAAAAGTGGCAAATACTCTAAGATATGGGTATTTTCGGAACGGGGCGACGCGTAGATGCTGAAAATCGATATTCACCACCAATTTGGAATCCTAGAGCCGACATGGCGGCCATCAAGTTTCAGAAAAAGTGTCAAATACCCTAAGATATGGGTATTTTCGGAACCGGTATGGCTCGTAGATGCCAAAAAATAGACATTCGACGCCATTCCAACGGCTAAGTCGCGAGGAGGTTTTCCACTTTGTTCGCATGATGTACGTTAGAGCGGATGAATCCGTGACCAGTACAAAATGGCTTCCCTCAACATACCCACGAAAATGCTCTATGGTAAGTTTTTTTTTATAAAATACCCTATTACCCGCTCCTGGTCATCTATTTTTAGCGTAAGCACTCCGGCGATGGCGTGATCACCCGCATCGGTGTGAATAATAAATTCCCGATCGAAGTCAGGGCTGGATAAAATGGGTGCCGTTATTAACTTCTCCTTAATTGCCAGGAAAGCATCCTCCGCCCCAGGATTCCATCTCACAGTCTTCGTCTGACTTTTGAGAAGCTCTGAGAGGGCCGCAGTCGGCTTGCTATATTCAGCGATGAAACGCCGGTAATAGTTTGACATCCCCATAAAAGGACGGAGTTTTTAAGCGTCGTGAGACGTTCATAATCCACAATGGGCGCTATCTTCTCAGGGTAAATTCTCTAAGAGGATTCAATATAGCCCAACAATGGGATTTCATCGCGGAAAAAATTGGATTTCTCCAGCTTAATCGAGGGATTCGCCGTTCGGAGGCGTCTCGCAACCTCTTTCAGAAGCCATACGTGCTCCTCGAATGTCTCTGATACTATGACGATGTCGTCTAAGTATACGAAGACAAACGGTTCCAGTGCACCATGACCTAACACCCGGTTCATCAGTCGGGACAGTGTCACCAAACTGAATAGAAGGCAGGTGAACTGGAACATCCCCTTCCCTTGGACACTGAACGAGCAATATTTTCGGGATCCCCGAGCCAGAGGGATCTGCAGAAAGGCCTCTGTAAGGTCGACAAAAAGTTCGCTCGAGGTAAGTGACGTAAAATTCGTCCAGGTTGGGGAAGGGGATAGAGGTCACGTACGGTTCTTTCATTGAGTTTGCGTGCATTGAGACAAAGTCGGATGGCTCCGGTAGATTTTCGAATTGGAACTATGTTTAATGACCAATCCGAATTAGACTTCTCGATGATCCCATGGTCTAATAGTGGGTCGATCTCGGCAAATAAACCGGCCTGTATTTTCGGAGCAAATATGGATATAGTCTGATCGGTTTGCTCGACTTAAACTTCTCTTCGATGTTATGCTCATAAAGCGAAGTGGTTTCATGGCCTGAAAGATTCCAAATATCCTCCAGAAATCTATGCCACAAATACACTCTTTGGTCAAACTGGACTCGAGTTTTACCATTGAAAGTATAAGGGATAAGAATTTCCCCAAGGACTTCCAGACGAAAACCGTCGGCCGTCTGCAGTCACACCGCCAGTACCAATAGACTGAGTGAATCCAATCTTCACTTTTCTCAAATTCGAGAATTTTTCCCTGGAAAATCCTGGAAAAACCTGAGAAAACATGCGGCAAATTTACTCATCGCTGAGTTCCTGCACTTTATTTCTTATTTCTGAGTTAGCTAAACTCAAATTTGGGTCGTTCTCATTCGCCGTGAAATCACCTTAAAAGATATCGGCGCCGGTGGTTAGCGTGATTACCTCTCACCCCGCAACCGGCATTTGATTTGATGTCTTTATTAAAAATAATATATGAAAATACAGTTCTCGGCATGTTCTAAGGCATAACATCTCTGATCACGCCTTCCTTCGGGAAGTAAAGCCGTTAGTCCCCAGTTGAGTTGGTGGGTCGATTGGTAGGGTCCAGGTGTGGGAGCTGCCTCCCTGGCGTCGGTAGCATTAATTGGAGCTCAGTACGGAAAACAAATCTCGCGTCACTTTTCAATAGGTCCTATCTACATTGATCGATTCTCTTCATCGACACTCTGTTTCGTAAATAACTCGGCTTCAAAAATGTTTCCTGTCGTCTTCGTCGAATTAGATGCTAGACTGTTGCTTCTTCCATCGAAAATATCCGGCCGTAGCGATCCAAAGTTGATCAAGGTTGATCAAAATAATTTGTACCCCTGCTTAAAGTTTGATTACATGAGCATTTTGTGAGGTCGTTGGTTTTGAATATGGACAAACAGGCAGATGAATTCTATTCCTACTCTTTACTGTAATAAGTTTGGTGGCCCTGAAAAGAGCCGTTTTGTTGCCAAAGTTGGTGATGATTTAACCTCCGAAACCAAACAGAGTGCGTCTCTGTCACTTCAAAACGTAGATGACATCCATGGCCGCTTACGCTTGGCGTGTTTAGTATAGGTGACAGCATCACGTATCTCATTTTTCAAGAACACCTTCAGCACACCTCGTAAATCAAACCGGAGATACGTCAGACACCGCCACGGCGAGCCAGACAACGGATGGTGGTTATCTTGAAGAATTTGCGTTTGGTTCTGAATATGGCGATGAGTGTGCAAAATATTACGCAATTCCATCCTCCCTATTCGCACGCGCCCGAGGATCGGAGGCGAATGCCACTTCGACTTGTTTCGTCTACTTACTACTCTCTGACAACTGTGCTGGGGAAGCAGCATATGCATGTAGGTAATTGGTGGATTTGTTAGTTAATTCGACGCTTTTGGACAATGCTGGACATTTACCAGTTTTTCAATAGTTTCTTGTTGAAAATCAACGTTCGGAAGCATTGTTATCGATGCGTAGCCATATTTCTGATCGATTAGTGATAACATTATTGAAACTGGACCAGGGGCAGCTGAGTTATTAACGTTCAACATCTTTCTGAATTTGTTACATGTTCCATTTTCGGTTTTCACAAAGTGTACCCCCATATAGAAATCAAAGACGTAGTCCTACGTCAAAACTCTACGGGGAATCGGGCAATCGGCCAGCTCGGGATGGTCCCCGCAGTTGAAACATTCGCCTTCAGCTGGCGGAAAATAATTTGAAACTAATTTGAGTAGCGAACTCGGTTTACTGGTCCCTACTACTGGCTACTATCAGGCTTAACCTCCTTATCTGAGGGATTCGCCTTGGAGCTCGAAACATGTTTGGAGTTCGGCTTAAAATTATTAGTAACTGGCTTATTTCCTTTCGAAGGAGGTTGGGTACCAGCGGAATCACTTTGGCGATTCCGATTCGAAAATGGTCTAGCAGCCGAATCCGTTCCACTGCCTGTATTGATCGTACAGCTCTCCCATTTGTTTGTATCTAACATCTTCGAAAAAGCTGAAAAATCAGTTGCGTCTAAATCCCTACCAATAGCCAACAGATCCTTGAGCGTGGTTACCCTTTTACCTACCATCTACCAAAGCCTTACGGACATCGTAACGTAAGTTGGTTTTGAGGACCTCGACCTTTTCGGCCTCCGCCATGGGATAGCTCATGGCTTGGAATAGTCGATTAATTTGAAGATAATATTGTTGAAAAGTCTCTCCTCTTTGTTGACGGATTTGGTAGATCTTGGTTTGAAGTACCGAGTCAAGATCTGGATGTCTGAATTCCTTTTTCAGTTCCCGAACCAAATGCGACCAATCTCTCAGCGAGTATTGGCTTCTTCTCGAGGCCTAAAGCTGGACCGTCAAAGAGAAGGATTGCCGAATCGAATAAATCAGCGTCGGTGGCATGTTCTGAAAAAGCCAGTTGCTGAACATGGGACAAAAAATAATTGAACCCCAACCCCTGGTTCGTGTCGGAATACTTTCTTATTTTCCATTGCGACACTGGCGTCACTTTGCGCGGTGGAGCGATAGGTGGTAATACCGGAGCAACAGGTTGTTGATGTGGAACATTGGGATAATTATTGTTGGGATTCGGAAATCGGTTGTCGTCCACTGAACTAATGGTCATTCTCACCCGCCCCGTGTGAAACCGGGGCCGGATATGGCACGCTTCCCATAATGGTCGCGGTGGTTACTGTTGCGTACCAAAAATATTCCGAAAATAACTGTCTCTCTGTGTTTTTAGCTCACCACCAGTCGGTGACCCAGGTGATCGTCACTTTCGCACAGTTCGTGATTTTTTTCAAGCACTAGCAGTGACTGCCCGCGGGACGACACACGAGCGCACGTCTTGCGACTTCGGTGGTTGGCTCTATACTTCCCCAGCCTCCGTTATCTGCTCACTCTCCTCCATCGTGGGCTCAGTCACTCTCTTCAGGGAGAGTTTCCGCCCACAATCTCTTCGAGTTCAGTGGATATCACCCCCACCTACCCAGGCCCGGATTTGGGGGGTGGGGTAAAGGGGGCAAATTCCCCGGGCCCCCCGACCGCAGAGGCCTGGCAGATATTTCCTGTAATTATAAAATTATCATATTTTTATGCTAATACAAATTATTTTTATTTTTGCTTTCAAGTTTTTCGTTCACATTAACATATGTACGTAAACATTAAGGTTCTTTAAGTTCAGTTCATAGTAAATTTTTTTTAAAGAATATTGGACGTACCTACATTGAACATCACTACTTTCGAATGAACCGTCTAAGTGA
Organism: Ochlerotatus camptorhynchus; assembly: GCF_037179485.1. NCBI lineage: Eukaryota > Metazoa > Arthropoda > Insecta > Diptera > Culicidae > Ochlerotatus > Ochlerotatus camptorhynchus. The sequence continues at coordinate 1,670,492 of NW_027040752.1, read as the reverse complement.
TGGCATTGCAAGTAACTTGAATGAAAAATGCACATCTGCGCCACCTCTCTATGTACCTCATTGATTAGGTTGAACACGAAATGAATACAAATGAACATCCTCTTCGGTTTTTTGACAAAGTGTGAGCAAGAGGGAAATAGATCAATGGGAAAATAATGAATCCATTCATCCTCGTGTGCTAGTGAAAGAAGGTTAAACGTCAGAAATCTCTTAAAATGCAAAAAGAAATCAGCTCTCAAAATCAAAACGAAGCATTGCAAGGGTTGCACAATGGGGAAAAATGAACGGAAAAATACATTTAATTGTGTATCACTGAAATTCGCTGGATCAAAAATATAGTTCTTATCATTTCTGTAGGTAAACAGCTTGCGGGATCGAATGGAAATGGTTTCATACTGGGGAGAATGCAGGATGTTTGTGTTTTTTGCTTTTTCAACCTAAAAAAAAAATTCCCTTGAGAAAAAAGCAAAAAACTCACACTTCCTGTATTCTCCCCAGGATGAAACCATTTCCATTCGATCCCGCAAGTTGTTTACCTACTGAAATTATATGAACCATATTTTTGTTTCAGCGAGTTTCGGAAATGCTACAAAATAAAATGTAGTTTTTCGTTCATTTTTCCCCATTGTGGGTTGGTTTAATTGCAAGCTGATTATTTTCCTGTGAGGTCGTGTTAAGTGTACTCGAAATAGTCTTTCAAAGAACTGCTTTTTGCAACCACTCATAGGAAGGAAACATGAAAACGTAAGTTTAATAGGCGTCATCCAGAGAATCTGGTTTATTGTTTTTAACGAAATAATATTATTATTTCAGCTGTTTTTGAAAAATGCCTCGAATCATTCAACCATTTCGAGCTCAGAAGAAGGACAGCTTCGAAGCAGAAGGCAGAGAAAGATGCAGTAGTGCTGGCTAAAACTCCTCGTCTCTCGAAGTTTTTCAGTAGTGAATCAAAAACTGAAAACGATCCTGTTGCTCCTACTTCGCCCGATAAACCAGCTGAAACACCTAAACAAGGTTTAGAATCTTCTGAGGTTGTTGCCTTTCCAAAGTGTACTGAAAATGCTGATCAAATTGAAGCTGGGTCTTCGAAAACATATGATGGAACAATGTCCAGCGATCCTTCTACCTGCACAGCAAAAAAATAATTTTAATATCACATCAAAGTGGATGCACTTCAATCGTGTCAAAAATATGGTGTAATATTACTTGCCAAAAAGGACAAAATTATCATGAATAAAGTGCATGAACTGATATTACGTTGCTTTTACAGCTTTTGTTTATTTGTGTGGCCATAAAAATTACATGAGATTTTCGACATGATTGAAGTGCATCCTCTTGGATGAAATATTAAAATTTAAATTAGCTGTGTGGTTCGAAATCACAGAAAACCGTGTTTCTTTATTGGCTTAATCTGCAGTGAACCAACATAAAAAGGAATCTGACTCGTACCCGGAATCTCAACGCTGCTATCAACCGACGGTTGTACTGGCAGTATTAATCGCTTTTTCAAAAACTCGATGTTTTACACCAGACACGACAACGGAGAACAGCGTTTGAAGAAATGGCTCATCTACAGTTTATCAAAAGGTATGATTTTGCCATTTTTTATCAATTCAGTTTAATAATTCATCACTGGCTCATCAGGTTCCGTTTACTGCTTCTACTGCACACTCATGACAACAAACCGCGATGCGTTTTCCAGAGAAGAAGATTTCAATAATTGGAAGAAATCGGAGGAAAAAATGAAAACACATTTGCAAGGTCAACCACATCGAGAAGCGGTACTGAAGTACAATTTGCGATGTTCAGAATCGAGTCACGTAGATAAGGAACTGGAAGCTCAGGTCAAAGAAAAACGGTTGTACTGGCGAGAAATTCTGCGTTGTACTATTGCTGTCATTATCTTTTTGGAGGAGAGAGGTCTAGCGTTCAGAGGAAGTGACGAGATCATTGGCTCCAAACACAATGGCAACTTTTTGGGAATAATGGAACTCATTGCTCAATTTGATCCACTTTTGATGAGTCACCTAAAGAATTTTGGGAATCCTGGAAGTGGTCGGGAATCGTATTTATCATCCACTGTTTATGAAGAAATTTTGCTACTAATGGCAAAGAAGGTTAAAAGTTTCATCATAATGGAACTGAAAGCATCCAAATATTTTTTTTTTTCATTTTTTTATTATTATAGTCACTTTAACGCTCTTGGGTCATTCGTGACTTGCATCCAAATACTTTTCTGTGGACTCAACACCAGATCTCACTCATACTGATCAGCTCACAGTAATCTTGCGATATGTTGTTTCTGGCAGACCAGTGGAAAGATTCTTGACTTTCTTGCAGCCCAACTCTCATAAAGCAGGTGACCTATCATACACTTTGCTGGAATTTCTTAAAAATCAAGGAATTAATTTCGATGACTGTCGTGGACAGCCATATGACAACGCGTCTAACATGGCTGGTCCCTATGCAAGCTCGACTTCTTGAGAAGAATCCATCTGCTGTTTTCGTTCCCTGTGCATCTCATTCGTTGAACCTAGTAGGTCATGCTGCTGTCTCTAGCTGTGTAGAAGCTGTTAGTTACTTCAGCTTCGTTCAAAAACTGTATACATTCCTTTCTGCATCTACCTGGCAATGGAATATTTTGAACGGATTTTTGAAAGGCAATGAAAGGAAATTAATGGTTAAATCTCTCTCCGATGTTCGTTGGTCAGCACGTGCCGATGCAACTGAAGCTCTCCTTGAATCATATGGAAGCATTAGGAAGGCGTTGAGACATATTGAAGCTGCGAATGACCAATCTCCTGCGACCATGAATCGCGTTCACTAGCTGATAGAATGGATCTCCTCGAAACTGCTTTGATGACCAAGATCTGGTGTCGCATTCTGTTACGCTTTAACGAGACAAGCAAAGCAATGCAGGGCATCGATGTCGATTTGAAGTAGGTGGTTGATTTGTATGATTCACTGGATTCATTTTTGCAAGGAGAGTGAAACCGTTTTGACGAAGTAGAAGGTGAAGCTGTTGCTTTTTGTGACACTGCGGAATACAGACCCACCAAAGGAAGACCACGGAAAAATCAACTCGAGACATCCAGTACATGCAAGGAGAACTTCAAGAGTCTTACATTTGATGTCATACTTAATCAACTTTCACAAGCATTACAAAAAAAGGCGAGCAGCATATCAAGTGGTTCACGATAGGTTCAAGGGCATTGTTGATCTATGCTGTCTGTCGGAAGCAGAACTACGGTTTGAAGCTGAAAAGTTAGTTGGCATGCATCCGCATGATCTGACAACCCAAGTAACATTGAAAGCTTTATAGAGGTTTTGTAGCATTCTACAAGTCCAAATCATGGTCTACAGAATCCTCATAAAACCAAAATTGTTACTTGGGAAGGCTACTTGCTGATGAAATCGTACAGTTTGCAGTATTTGCCAAGATAAGGGCATGTCTAACAGCATCTGCACAGGCTATTCTGCTGAACGATGAAGAGTTAGCTGATACGTTTCCGAACGTATGCATTGGACTGCGAATGTATCTGAGTTTGATGGTTACGAATTTCTCAGGTGAAAGATCGTTCACCAAATTAGCTTTGATAAAAAGCAAACTGAGGACATCGATGGCTGACGAAAGACTCAGCTCTCTTTGTTTACTGAACATCGAAAGCGATGTTCTAAAGAAGATCGATTTTGAAAAGTTTATTAAAGATTTTTCAGAAGCTTCACATAAGTTTCTTAATCCTTTTAATGATCTGTATTATTTTATGTACATTGAAACAAAGAGAATAAACGCAACTCCAAGCAACCGTTACATTTTTTTAACTTAGAAAGGTTTTGGGGGTACCGTATCTTTTATCAATTAACTTATGATTTGTGTTAATACTAATTGAACCCGCATATTTGAAATTAAAACTTCGAAAACAATTTACATTGGGGCCTCCCAAAGATAGTTGCCAAGGGCACCCCGAGTCCTAAATCCGGCACTGCACCTACCTGCACTCACCGTTTAGCTGCTCGATCGTCTAACTCTTCACTGAAATGAACTTGGTAGCCCTGAAAAGGGCCGTTTTGTTACGTTGGTGATAAGTTGTAACCTCCGAAACCGTACAGAGTGCGTCCCTGTCGCTTCAGAGCGTAGACGACATCCATGGCCGTGACGGTTTTGCGCTTAGCGTGTTCAGTGTAGGTGACGGCATCACGCATATTTTCTAGGAACAACTTCAGCACATCTCGGGTTTCTTCGAAGATCAGACCGGAGACGCTTGACACAACCACGTCGAGCCAGACGACGGATGGCAGGTTTGGGAACACCCTGGATGTTTTCATGCAGAACCTTCCGATGACGCTTGGCGCCTCCTTTTCCAAGCCTTTGCTGCCCTTTGCTTACTTGATGCTTTTTTTGTCGTCGAACGGGTGAATCGAAACTAAGTCTAAAGCGTAGATAGCAACCTCTGATATAGACAACCAGCTCTGCCGGTACCATATCTTCTCGCTTCCCATTGGCTATATAATGTAGCCAATGGGAAGCGAGAAAATATGGTACCGGCAGAGCTGGTTGTCTACACGCCAAGCGCAAAACCGTCACGACCATGGATGTCGTCTACGCTCTGAAGCGACAGGGACGCAATCTGTACGGTTTCGGAGGTTAAAACTTATCACCAATGTAACAAAACGGCCCTTTTCAGGGCTACCAAGTTCATTTCAGAAAAGAGTTAGAATAGAATTTATATAGAGTATCTCCTGCTTCCAAGTTTGGTTACAAGATTACAACTCTAGAGAGCAGCGGCGCCAGTGGTGTAGTGGTAAGCGTCCCAGCAGGCCTAGGTTCAATCCCAGTCAACGCTGCCGGGAAGTTCTGAGGCATAACATCTCTGATCACGCCTTCCTTCGGGGTGCCCGGTTCATGGGTGGTCGATAGGTAGGGTCCAGGTGTGGGCATGCACAGTTGTACATACCAACTGCTCATTTGGTAATAACTTTTCACTCAGATGTTGAAATTTATTTTTCTTTTAAGTAATTGATAGATTAGGCTATAGATATGCGAAGATTAGGTAAAGCTTAACATTTGAATCGACACTAATCAATTTAACACTTAAATTCCGAGATGTGTAGTGAGCATTTCTCACCTCATTTTTACAACGCAAAAACAAATACAGTTTACTACTAGCATTAAAATCTACTTTATTTTACATATCTATAACAAGCTTACACTCTATTCTATCTACTGCTTCAAAAAGAACTATGTTCCGTTAACTGTGTGCAAAGTTATTAGCAAATGAGCAGTTCGTGACCAAAACTGTGTATGCCAAGCATGGGTGTGGGTAGCATTGGTGCATGTAAAAAAATCCAAGGAAAAAAACAGCAGGCTTGTGGTTCTGAATTGGCAACAAAATGTTCCGCAATTGTATCCTCCATATTCGTACACGCCCGAAGATCGGAGGCGAATGTCACTTCGACTTGTTGCATCTAGGAACCATTATCTGATGACTGTGTTGGGGAAGCAGCACATGCATGTACGTAATTGGTGGATTTGTTAGTCATTTAGAACCTTTTGGACAATGCTTGACATTTACCACTTTTTCAATAGTTTCATTTTGAAAATCAACAGTCAAGAGCATTGTTATCGATGCGTTGAAATGTTTCTGATCGATTGGTGATAAAATAATTGAAATTAGTCCAGGGACAGCTAAGTTATTAACGTTCAAAATCTTTCATAATTTCATTTTTCGCTTTTCATAAATTGTACCCCCATCTTCCCGAAAAACGTAGTCCTACGTAAAAAAAAAAACAAGTTGAAACATGTTGAATTTAAGATAACATCCACAAGTACAGGTACTTAATAAAGCATAGGTTTTAATTAATAATAGGTAGATTAGAGATTTCAATTATTTATTAAATTAGGCTAATGAGATATCATAATCATCAAACGAACTTAAATAAGAAAATTTAGACAGCCTAATAACATTAAGTAGATTAACAGAAGAGTTAGGATGCGGGGGTCCGCTTAGGGAGGCAACTAGCTTTTAAAGTAACTGGCAACTAGTCTTTTAATATATTGTCTGTTTATTTTGATGATTGTTTTAAAATATCAATTTAGTATGTATGTGAAAGTATGAATCAGTGGGAGATGGATTTTCGGATTCTTTACATTTTGCAGCACAAATCTAGTACTATGTGTCAAATCCTCAAAACCCCCCAATAACCGACCTCTTAAATCCCTTCCTTTTCCCATGGCGGCAAGTGGTCCGCATAGACATAGACAGCCATTACCCTTCCTTTATCCTCGGCATTGGATTGATTTTCGTTCTCATTGCGCCCAAACGCTGCAAAATGAAAATGAAAATGAAAGATCTTTTGTTAAGTTCCTACAATTGATATAGAGTAAATGGGATTTCACGGAACATCTCTAACTTTTCACAACCGAAGACGATCAAGCTGGAATATCTTGCTTCCGATCTTCAAGTGGCAGATATCTTTACGAAATCAGTAGCCTAGTTTCAAACAAAATTAAGGCAGGAACCCGAGCAAAGCTGAAGATCAAATTGAAATCAAAATTTGCTGTTATGATGTAACTTATTTTGAATACTCCAGTTGACATAACGGTTAACACAGCAAAAATGAGAGCAAAATTTTACACTGTTGAAGCAAACGGAAAACTAATCCTGCTTTCAATGAAATCAATTTGATTACTGATTTTGCATTCATAATGTTTAACTGAATACGGGCCTGGAGTAAATGGTTACCATTCATGTTTCTCAAGCTGAAAGACTTGGGCTCCAATCTCACCCCGGGCAAGTCACGAATGACCTAAAATGTGTCAAACAAATCAAATAAACAATAATCATTAGTTCAACGACAGATGAATTTCAATTAAATTTTTAACAAGACGTAAACAGCACAACTTCAAGTTAAGTTGCTTTCATTTAAAAAGTCTTGACTGCATAATGAAAGCACAATATGATATCAGACTTATGTCGTAACATATGAAATCAAAATGAGTTTTCATTATGATAGGAACTGCACACTTTAATATCGATTTGCTTTCATTTTGTTAACCGACTTTGCTCGGGAAGCTACTCCATGAGCCATAATTTCAAAAAAGCACACATTCAATGATATCTTAAAGACTATACAACACACAAAACAATTCCCCATAATCATTTACGCTTTCATTGGCTTGAAAGAATTATCCCATCCCGTATAAAAATAATACATTCAGCACTCTTAACTCCACGCTAATCCCCCGCTCGTCTGTCGGGAACAAACCTACTTGAAATAAATGCGGTATATGTCTTTCCCCGGGAAAATTACGCAATTTATGTTAATTTCATTTCAAAGTTTCCATCTTAAAAAATGAGTAATCTCCTCACTTTTTCTCCTCTTCCATCACAAAACCTGCTTGAGTGTGGCGTGTGGGAGCTTTGCTAAATGGAACAAAATTTGTTTTGCCAAAAGAAACTGGAGATCGAGCGAAAGCGAGACGGCTAAGGTGCGTCAGCTCTGTCTGATGGGTAATGTAGCTACCAATACTACAACTGCACCATTTTCGGATGGGATCCATACATAAAAATAGAAGTAAAATATGAACAAACTGCTGGGAGTGTGCGGGGGAGCGACGAAATGAGAAACCGAACCCCGTGATGCTCATTTATTCAAATTCACGTACCCGCGAAAGCTGCTCCATTATAATTTCTAAAACCACTCTCATTTGCGAGCGTGGAAAAGAGGAAGAGGAAATGGCGTCCACGGTTGGGATGAGTTGTTTTGGGGAAAGTAGACAAAGCGGATCGAGGGGTGGTGGTGGAGGTGGTAGACGAAAATGAGTGCATTCAATCCAGGGTTCGGGAAAAAGAGGGGGCATTGGATTCCTATTTTGACGTGAACAGCATATTTTTCGTGGGTGCTAAAATGTCGGATTTACGCTTTCCAGAGCGACGAAGAGCAGCACATAGATTTTAGAAGAGAGATTCTCGCGTAACATTTGAAAAGGGCCTATCATCGTTGATCGGTTCTCTTCATCGACTTTCTCTTTGGCTTACCACGGCAACATAAACGAATTTCTCGCTAAGCTGGCAGCACAGTTCGACAGAAGATGATGTAGGCTTACGCCTGAAGCAACACACTGAATGGGAAATTCATTTCCAGTTGGGTTATTCGCGAAAGAGAAAATCGATCAACAATGAAAGGCCCTTTTCTCGTGTTGCGCGAGAGATAACATTTAGCATAATGAGTGATGGTGACGAAGGCGCCGTCGTTGATCGAATATTTTACCACGCATTGGGGGGAGGGAAAAGTTTTGCTCGAGCACAGCCAGAAAGGAAAGTTTGGGTTAATGTGCATTTTAGATAAAGCATTCTGGTAAAGCCCGGTGGATTTGATGGTTGAAAAGTGGATGGTTTTGAATGAAGCGATTGCTTCGTGGAGTTGTGGGCGGTTACCGATACCGTTCTTGCTCAAATGCTGATGAAATTATTCCGAAGGATCATATTTTCGCAATTATTAAATTCAAGCTGCGTGCCTTCAACTTTCCATCGAAGAAAGGACACTTAAGTTGTTCTATTTTGAAAATTCTGGACGCTATGAACTCTCTAGGATCCAACGTTTTGATGAGCTTGAAGAGAGTTAACTGGCTCAGTTGACACAAAAAACAGTAGGGATTAACTACTCAATGGTACATTTCGCTTCATATGTATGTAGACATTGGACTACGACAGTGGGGGGTGCTTCTCTTAAACTGAAATGATTCAGTATTGCATTGTCATTGAATAGAAGGGCGCACTGTACTGGATCTGATGGTGTGGTTTTGGATTATTATAAATCGAAATACTTCCGTAATAAATGTTGTAGTACTTACGTATTTAATTCCAAATCTAACCGAAATTTATGATTAAAAGCTTTTATCAAAAGTGATGTTCGATGAAAGTGTTTCCCCGTCTGAAAAAGAGAAGAGAAAAGATAAACAGATATTAAACTTTTGTTAGCACAGCACTTTGCTTTTGTTACAGCGTTCTTTTGTCGACTGGAGCCGTATGAAGCAGTGGATTATAGAGATTTCCATTTTTAATTAGTTATAATTGTTCTTGCACTCGTAACCTACAGTACTGTGTGCTCGTTTTTAGTAACCATCAAGCTAATTTATCACGATAAGCAAAAAATTACTGCACTGGATTATGCAGCTTACCACAGCTGTTCAAATGTTTAACTATTTTTCTCGTAATGTAATTAATCGTGTATCCGCAGGATAAAAAAAAAATAAAGTGAATTCTTTACAAACACTTTACAACCCCTCCTTATTACGCTAGCCCTCTTCAACTCTTCCTGTCGAAGACCACTTGGTTAAAGGATTTTATAATAAAGGCTTTGTTCTGCCTTTCCCTTTTCGTTCTCAAGTTTGGTTTGGCCACTTGAAAATCCCATCACTACCAGCGATTTTTCGTGCCACCGTCGATATCCCGAGCACCGAGGACGACGGAAGCTCAAACCTGTCCGCAACCCTTATCACTTGGTTGAAAAAAAAAAAACGCTCCTTTTCTGAGATTCACTTTTGACGAAGGCCACAACCATCCATTCCGGTTCTTTTCCTTTTCTTTCTGCTCAACAACTTGGTGTCATTCCGTTTGAAACATAGGACAAAAAAATACCAACTGGGATATTGTATAAGCTCATTAAATCGGTGTTGAGGCGTATTAAATCCGTGGCGTCCGGCTGAAGACCACATTGAGTTACCGTTGGAACGGCGAGCGTCCGTTGGAAGTTCAAAAGGAAGTCGAAGAATGTGGGGAGGGGGGAAATTGAGGGTCATAAAAACAAGCTCAAGTCAAATGAATTTCATCGCGATTTGTGTTGGCTGCTGGGAGGATTTGGCTTTGGATAACAAATGGACATCTAGTTTGTCAGCGAGGAGCTCAGGTTTATTTCCCGGTGGATTACTCCGTACTTCAATGAAAGGCTTCATGGAAATATTTATGGTTTTTTCGATGATTCTTTAAACTCAAACATAAATGACAGAACCTTCTAGAAATGTTCTAAACCCTCTCTTACAAAGTTTGCAGAGCTTTCCAAGGAAGTTTCCTGAACCTCACTTAGTTAATGCTGCAAATATACAGAAGTTCCCTGAATTTACAAGCGAAATTTCCCCAGACAGTACCCAGAATTTCCCTAAAAAGTTCACAGAACTTCTCCTATTAAGTCAATGCACTACCCCAACAAAATTATTTGAACTACCCCAAGGAAGTTTTAAAACTATGACTAAGAATTTCCCAGATCATCCATTGGAAAATGTATAAAACTAGTCCTAGAAAGTTTTCGGAACGTTCTCTAGGAAGTTCCCTGAAATTCTTCCGGGTAGTTGCAGGAAGTTCAAAGGACTTTTCGGGCGAGTTCATATGACTTATTGACTTTTCGGAGAAGCCTATCGAACTTCTAGGAGTCCTCTAGAGGACTTTTAGGAGACAATCATAAGAATTCTAAGGATCGTCTCCAGAACTTCTCGGGGAAGTTTATAGAATTTAGTGTAATAATTTATTAGCTAGAGAAAGGTCTGAAGAGAGTAGGTAGATAGTTCCACTAGAGTGTACCGTGGCAGTTTGAAAATTGAATAGAAATTGAAAATTAGCGAAGGGCCATTAATACGACAGTACTAGTCAAACGCACACTTCTTTACCTAACTGATACATATGGATGAGGAGACTTGAAGTATTTCTTCAAGTTTACAGGCAAAAAGGGCTAGTTTAACTTGCTGCGGCTGTGGAATAGTTCTAGCGACGTTTCATCACTACCTAAGAGATCATCTAAGAGAGAAAGCAGTAGGGTGGTTGTTGCGTGCTGTGCCAACATCAGCAGTGTTGACGGTTACTTCCACCTTGAGTTGTTACATTCAAAGTGTTTTTATGTTACTTCAAACGTGAAGTTTACGATTTTTAGAGTTGGTTGGTAATGCTATCTAAAATGAAGCTTTAGTGTGAAAGTTTGAAGGGCTGGTTTTCTAATAAGTTCAAAGGACTTCTAGAGAAATTTCATGGAACTGCTCGGGGAAGCAGATGGCGATTTCAATTCATAGAACTACTTGGGGAAGTGCATATCATTTCTAAAGCAGGTCCATTAGACTGTTGGAGGATATCAACAGGACTTCTAGGAGACGATAAAATGACTTCTCGGGGACATCCATTACACTTATCTAGAGGAGGATATCTAGCGGACCTCCGTAGTACTTCAAAGGGACCTCCGTAGGACTTCTTACTGAAGTCTATTGCATTTATTGGGGAAGTATATAGGACTTCTCGAATGAGTACATTGGATTTATAGGGGAATTTCATAGGATTGCTCTGAAAATCCCATTCGTGGAAACTCTTCTCGTGAAAACTATAGCTCATCTCAGGGAAGTCTATTGAACTACTCGCTGCAGTTCACTGTTGCTCTTTGGTAGGTGGTGTAGGGCCTACATAGGACTTCTAGACTTTGATATTTGGACTTTTCAGGGACCTCCATAATACTTCAAAATTAGATCCATATGACTTCTTGTGGAAGTTGATAACGTATCTAGAGGATTTACATTCTCGGGAAAAATCACAGGACTTATAGGACTTCTAGGAGTAATCTATAGGAATTATTAAGGAAGCCCATATGACTTATAAAAGTCCTCTATATGATAATAATAAGATAAGAAGTACATGGGAAAATTTTCTTAGGTCCAATTTATAGACATAAAGAGGAAATAGATGTAATGTCGGCCTACATGCCCTTAATTTGGGCCCATACATAAATTCAGCAATCGACAAAATTTTCAATAGCGACCAAATATATCCATTAGTACCGTCCCAATGACGCGTTCATCTAGATAAAATTGATAAATAGCAGATTTTTAGCGAAGGGCCCAATCTGCGATCCATAGGCCAACATTAGAGCCATTTCCCCTATTGCACAAATTGCAACAGGAAATTTGAAAATATTCTGCATGAATCAATGATCAATAAAAATAATAAAATGTTCCCTACCGAAGCTATGGAATGATTCTTTGAAAATACTGAAACGATCCATTTAAAATATGAAATGCTCAAATAAAAAAAATCAACTGTTCCATAGATTTCAGCAATTTTTATGAAACATATCATCTCTTTTATTGGCACATTTAAAAAAAATATTTGTCGCATTACATACTTTCCTTACACCGTAGATTTACTATCCTGCCTGTGTTTTTAGTAAGAGGAGCGGAGGGACGGGCAAAGGTCCAAAACAACCTTCTAAAATAACCTTCCAAAAGAACCTCCCAAAATAATCTTCTGAAGAACCATCCAAATGAATCTTCAATAGGATTTATCCCACAGAACCTTCCAAAACATCCTTGCAAAAAAAACCTTCTTAAAGAACCTTCCAACAATACCTTCTTAAAGAACCTTCCAACAGAACCTTTCAAATCACCCTTAAAAAACAACCTGCCAAAAGAACCTTCCAAAATAACATTCCGAATGAACCTTCCAAAAAAAAATCTTCTTTAATAATCTAAAAGAACCTTTCAAAAGAACCTTAAAAAAGATGCTTTCAAACGAGCCTTTTAAAAAGAACCTTCAAAAATCTCCTTCCAAAAGAACCTTCCTAAAGAACCTTCCAAAATAAAATTTCAAAGTAAAAAACAGCATTCCAAAAGAACATTTCAAAACATCCTTAAAAACAACCTGCCAAAGGAACCTTCCAAAATAATCTTCCAAAAGAACCTTCCAAAATAACCTTCCAAAAAATCCTTCCAGAAGAACCTTCCAAAAAAATCGTCCTTAGTAATCTAAAAGAACCTTTCGAAAGAACCTTCCAAAACATTCTTCCAAAAGAACCTTCCAAAAGAATCTTCCAAAACATCCTTCCAAAAGAACCTTCCAAAAGAATCTTCCAAAAGAACCTTCCAAAATAATATTTCAACAGAATCTTCCAAAAGAACTTCCCAAAGAACCTTCCAATAGAACCTTCCTAAAGAACCTTCCAAAAGAACCTTCTAAAACAACCTTTCAAAAGAACCTTCCAAAACAACCTTCTAAAATAAAATTCAAAAGTGAAAAACAGCATTCCAAAAGAACCTTCCAAAAAAATCGTCCTTAGTAAGCTAAAAGAACCTTTCGAAAGAACCTTCCAAAACATCCTTCCAAAAGAACCTTCCAAAAGAATCTTCCAAAACATCCTTCCAAAAGAACCTTCCAAAAGAATCTTCTAAAAGAACCTTCCAAAATAATATTTCAACAGAATCTTCCAAAAGAACTTCCCAAAGAACCTTCCAATAGAACCTTCCTAAAGAACCTTCCAAAAGAACCTTCTAAAACAACCTTTCAAAAGAACCTTCCAAAACATCCTTCCAAAAGAACCTTTCGAAAGAACCTTCCAAAACATCCTTTCAAAAGAACCTTCCAAAATAATCTTGCAAAAGAACCTTGCAAAATAATATTTCAACAGAATCTTCCAAAAGAACTTACCAAAGAACCTTCCGATAGAACCTTCCTAAAGAACCTTCCAAAAGAACCTTCTAAAATAACCTTTCAAAAGAACCTACCAAAAGAACCTTCCAAAATTACCTTCCAAAAAGAACCTTCCTAAAAAACCTTCCAAAAGATCCTTCCAAACGAGTTTTCCAAAATACTCTTCAAAAAGCTCCTTCCAAAAGACCTTTCCAAAGATCCTTCCTAAAGAACCTTCCAAAATAACCGTCTAAAATAACTTTTCAAAAGATCCTTCCAAAAAGACCATCCAGAACATCCTTCCTAAAGATCCTGTCAAAAGAACCTTCCGAAATAACCGTCTAAAATAACCTTTCAAAAAATCCTTCCAAAAGAACCATCCAAAAGAACCTTCCAAAACATCCTTCCAAAAGAGCTTTCCAAAAGAACCATCCAAAAGAGCCCTCCAAAAGAAGCTTCCAAAAGAACCTTCCAGAAGACCTTTTCAAAAGAACCTTCCAAAAGAACGTTCCAAAAGAACCTTCCAAAAGAACCTTCCAAAAAAACCTTCCAAAAGAACTTTAAAAAAGAACCTTCCAAAATTACATTCCAAAAGAACATTCCAAAATTACCTCCCAAAAGAACCTTTCTAAAGAACCTTTCTAAAGAACCATTCAAAAGATGCTTTCAAATGAACCTTCCAAAAGAACCTTCAAAAACCTTATTGCAAAAGAGCCTCCAAAAAGAACTTTCCGAGGAACCTTCCAAAAGAACCTTCCTAATTCACCTTCCAAAGTATAAAAAAAAAACAAACTTCCAAACGAACCTTCCAAAACATCCTTAAAAACCTACCGAAAGAACCTTCCAAAATTGCCTTCTAAAAGAACCTTCCAAAAGAACCTTCCAAAATAACCTTCCAAAAGAACTTTCCAAAAAAATCTTCCCAAATAATCTAAAGAACCTTTCAAAAGAACCTTTCAAAAGAACCTTCCAAAAGAACCTTCCAAAACATCCTTCCAAAAGAACCTTTCAAAAGAATCTTCCAAATGAACCTTCCAAAATAACCTTAAAAAAAAACCATCCAAAAGAACATTCCAAAAAAACCTTCCAAAAGAACCTTTCAAAATAATATTTCAACAGAATCTTCAAAAGAACTTCCCAAAGAACCTTCCAAAAGAACCTTCCTAAAGAACCTTCAAAAAGAACCTTCTAAAACAACCTTTCAAAAGAACCTTCCAAAATAACCTTCCAAAAGAACTTTCCAAAAAAATCTTCCCAAATAATCTAAAGAACCTTTCAAAAGAACCTTTCAAAAGAACCTTCCAAAAAAACCTTCCAAAACATCCTTCCAAAAGAACCTTTCAAAAGAATCTTCCAAAAGAACCTTCCAAAATAACCTTAAAAAAAGCCATCCAAAAGAACATTCCAAAAAAACCTTCCAAAAGAACCTTTCAAAATAATATTTCAACAGAATCTTCCAAAAGAACTTTCCAAAGAACCTTTCAATAGAACCTTCCTAAAGAACCTTCCAAAACAACCTTCTAAAATAAAATTCCAAAGTGAAAAACAGCATTCCAAAAGAACCTTCCAAAACATCCTTAAAAACAACCTTCCAAAGGAACCTTCCAAAATAATCTTCAAAAAGAACCTTCCAAAATAATCTTGCAAAAGAACCTTGCAAAATAATATTTCAACAGAATCTTCCAAAAGAACTTACCAAAGAACCTGCGAAAAGAACCTTCCAAAATTACCTTCCAAAAAGAACCTTCCTAAAAAACCTTCCAAAAGATCCTTCCAAACGAGTTTTCCAAAATACTCTTCAAAAAGCTCCTTCCAAAAGACCTTTCCAAAGATCCTTCCTAAAGAACCTTCCAAAATAACCGTCTAAAATAACCTTTCAAAAAATCCTGCCAAAAGAACCATCCAAAAGAACCTTCCAAAACATCCTTCCAAAAGAGCCTTCTAAAAGAACCATCCAAAAGAGCCCTCCAAAAGAAGCTTCCAAAAGAACTTTTCAAAAGAACTTTCCAAAAGAACCTTCTAAAAGAACCTTCCAAAAGAACGTTCCAAAAGAACCTTAGAAAAGAACCTTCCAAAATTACATTCCAAAAGAACATTCCAAAATTACCTCCCAAAAGAACCTTTCTAAAGAACCTTTCTAAAGAATCTTTCAAAAGATGCTTTCAAATGAACCTTCCAAAAGAACCTTCAAAAACCTTATTGCAAAAGAGCCTCCCAAAAGAACTTTCCAAGGAACCTTCCAAAAGAACCTTCCTAATTCACCTTCCAAAGTATAAAAAAAAAACAAACTTCCAAAACATCCTTAAAAAACTTGCCGAAAGAACCTTCCGAAATTGCCTTTTAAAAGAACCTTCCAAAATAACCTTCCAAAAGAACTTTTTCCAAAAAAATCTTCCCAAATAATCTAAAGAACCTTTCAAAAGAACCTTTCAAAAGAACCTTCCAAAACATCCTTCCAAAAGAACCTTTCAAAAGAACCTTCCAAAATAACCTTAAAAAAAACCATCAAAAAGAACATTCCAATAAAACCTTCCGAAGAACCTTTCAAAATAACCTTACAAAAGAACTTTCCTTAATAACCTTCCAAAATATCCTTCCAAACGAGCCTTCCAAAAGAATCTTCCAAAAGAATTTTACGAAGACCCTTCCAATAGAACCTTCTTAAAGAACCTTCCAAAATAACGTTCTAAAATAACCTTTCTAAATAACCGTCCAAAATTACCTTCCAAAAGAACCTTCCTAAGGAACCTTCCAAAAGATCTTTCCAAACGAGCCTTCCAAAATAACCTTAGAAAAGAACCTTCCAAAGGAAACTTCCAAAAGAACTTTCCAAAAAACCTTCCTAAAGAACCTTTTAAAATAACCTTTCAAAGATCTTTCCAAAAGAACCATTCAAAAGAACCTTCCAAAAGAACCCTCCAAAACATCATTTCAAAAGAACCTTCCATAAGATCCTGCCAAAAGAACCTTCCGAAATAACCGACTAAAATAACCTTTCAAAAGATCCTTCCAAAAGTACCATCTTAAAGAGCCTTCCAAAAGATCCTTCCAAAAGAACCTTCCAGAAGATCCTGCCAAAAGAACCTTCCGAAATAACCGTCTAAAATAGCCTTAGAAAAGCTCCTTCCATCAGAACTTTCCAAAGAACCTTCCTAAACAACCTTTCAAAATAACCTTCTAAAATAACCTTTTAAAAGATCTTTCCAAAAGAATCTTCCAAAAGAACCTTCCAAAACATCCTTCCAAAAGAACCTCCCATAAGATCCTTCGACAAGAACCTCCCTGAAAAGCCTCCCTAAAGAACCTTTCAAGTCACGCCGTCGTCATCGATCAACAAAATCACACCAATTTTCTGTACCGGCTATCCAAGACATCTATTCCAACGATTCTCAGCTATCATCATCCCCTGAGCAAGCTACCCGAGCAAAGTCGGTTAACAAAATGAAAGCAAATCGATATTAAAGATTGCAGTTCCTATCATAATGAATACTCATTTTGATTTCAATTGTCACGACATTAGTCTGATATCATATTGTGCTTTCATTATGCAGTCAAGACATTTTAAATGAAAGCAACTTAACTTGAAGTTCTGCTGTTAACGTCTTGTTTAAGATTTAAGTTAAGCTTATCTGTCGTTGAACTAACGATTATTGTTTAATTGTTTTGTTTAACACATTTTAGGTCATTCGCAACCAACCCGAGGTGACATTTGAGCTCAAGTCTTTCAGCGTGAGAAGCTTGGATGCTAACCATTTACACCAGGCCTGTATTCAGTCAAACATTATGAATGCAAAATCAGTAATCAAATTGATTTCATTGAAAGCAGGATTAGTTTTCCGTTTGATTCAACAGTGTAAAATTTTGCTCTCATTTTTGATGTGTTAACCGTTGAGTCAACCAAAATGAAATCAAATGGAGTATTCAAAGTGAGTTACATCATAACAGCAAATTCTGATTTCAATTTGATCTCTAACTTTGCTCGGGTAGTAGTCATAGACTACCATCAGAAGTTGGTCCACCCTGGTCAATAGCTTCTCATCAGTAGAGTACGGGAGAATTCCTGGCCCACGCAGATCAGAAGATTAGAAGAAGCACCGTAATCAACGAATGCGTGCCGTGCTTCCGATGTATACCTAAAGTGTTGGATCAACTGCCGGCAGATTTGCCGTCAGAACGAGTAACACCCGCGCCACCGTTCCTGAAAGTTTGTGTCGATTACTGTGAACCTTTTCTGGTAGCCTATCCCAATCGTTGAACAGCTGCGCGTCTGTTTGGTTACAAAGGCTGTCCATCTGGAGCTGGTGGGAGATTTAATAAACGAAGCCTTCCGCGCAGCATTCAAGCGTTTCGTCGCACGAAGAGGCAATGTATGACAACGCTCTCAACTTCGTCGGAGCAAGGCACAAACTCGACGAACTACACGAACTATTCCGTAACCATCAGTTCCACCAGTCGATCGTAAATGGAGCTGAAAAAGACGAGATAGAATTCCGATTCATCCCAGCCCGTTTACCCAATTTCGGTGGCCTATAGAAAGCTGCCGTAAAATGCTTCATAAGCCAGTTCAAGCGCACCATCGGATCCAGAACGTTATTGCATGACGAAATGCAAATCCAAGTGGAAGCGATCCTCAGCTCCCGTCCGTTGACGCCGATTAGCATTGTTGGCTGGTCATTTTCTCGTTCAGCAACCACGCAGTTAGCGTGCAGCAGATATGGAAGAAATGGTCCTTGCAATACCTGTATGATCTCCATAACTCAATAACCGACGACGGAATAACATCTCCATAGACACAATGGTTCTCGTGAAGGAGGATAATCTTCCACCGATGAAATAGAAACTGGGTCGAGTAGTAAGGGTTCACGTGGGTACTGATGGTAATATTCGTGTAGTGACCATGAGAACGAAGGACGGTCTATTCCGGAGAGCTAGCTCGAAGATATGCGTCCTGCCCATTCGGGACAATAAAGCTTGAAACTCCTTCGCTTCCAGCGCACTTCACGATACGAACAATTCGTGATCCACAAACCAGTCCAACCAGTACTGTCGTCCAGTCTGACAAGCAAGCTTAACGTCCATAATGATGTCCTGTCCAGTCCGGTATCACCCTGTAAAGCCTGGCACAATCGTGTCAGCATCTGTCAGTATGTCCAAAACCAGTTACTGTTCAAAATCATTCTGTTGTCGCAGTAGAAGAAGTAGATAATTTATGTGCACAACCAATTCAATGAAGAGAGCAATCCATGGTAGTCACCCTCTCAGCGCAACATCCAATACCATCATCGGGTTTGGCCAATCCGTACAGGTGGTTCTGCAACGCTGAAATCGATGTCGTCACACTATTCTGTTAACCTTTCTACTTGCATAGGCACTCGTGGTTGCCAGGAGGCTCCCGAGTCGGACATTGTGGACATCCCGATGTTTCGAAGTCATCCATCACACTGTATAGTAGAGGAAAAAAGAAACCAGTCGAAGGAAGACCCGGAATCAATTGGAAATTAATAGGGTGGTGCTGCTCCGGTGGAAGCGTCACTCCTAGGATTAATTCAGCAGCAACTAAAGCAATCGAAGCGATCGAAATCAAGATCGACCGAAGAAGGAAGCAGGCAACAGAGCAGTTTTCATAGGTAAATACAAAATGGTATACGTCCTACGATAATCTTCATAGCCAAGACTAGAAAATACGGCACCCAAATTGCTTTCTCCAACACTTCCATTTATGCGGCATGATGTCAGCGCAACATCATCCGAACGCATCATCAGCAGTGTCAGCAGAGCTAACGAAGTTAAGTAACGTCCTTCCATGTCATTA
This sequence comes from Ochlerotatus camptorhynchus, assembly GCF_037179485.1. Lineage (NCBI taxonomy): Eukaryota > Metazoa > Arthropoda > Insecta > Diptera > Culicidae > Ochlerotatus > Ochlerotatus camptorhynchus. The sequence continues at coordinate 1,651,244 of NW_027040752.1, read as the reverse complement.
ACGCAAGGCAGACGGAATCCAGTAGTGAAAAAACGTGAACCATTTGTGTCAGATATAGAGATAAGTGTAGATTTAGTTAAGAACCGCATGTTAGCACAAAATTAGGAACTGGTCACGCTACACTAAGTTATTTTGTGGACAAACAACAATTGTCCCGTTCCCGTATTATGTCTCAAATATAATCTCTATTATCACTACACAAATCACACAGCACATGAGCAATAGCCAGGAACTCACTCTCGCAACCACCAACATCTCATACACGATCGCAGTAAAGGCTGACTAAAAGTAAATTGGTACGCCCTCGCGCGCCGCTAGCACGCCTCTCGTGTTGGGAATCAAAAATCTATGGAAGTGGTTTGTACACACTTCTATAGAGAACAACTGGTGCAAGTTTGATCAAAGTAGTCGATCGCGTTCAGAAATAACGTCAAATGGTCACCTGGAAAATCCGGAGTGCTCCGGTTCCAAGCTGGCTAAAGTGCTGAAAATGCCAAAAACAACAGTTTTTAGAGTGCTCAAAACCTACAAGGAAACTCTGAGTGTGGAAAGGAATCAGCGGACCTACGCAAAAACTGGAACCAGGAATCGTCAGCTGTGCAGCAAGGTGTTGAAGTGCGTTAAAGCCAACCCCGGTCTTACGATCCGAGATGTAGCCAGAATGTACACCGCCTACTTTCAAAGTGGTGCGGAAAATCCTTGCCAGGGAAGAATACAAGTCATACAAAGCCAGTAAACATCGGAACCGGCACATGAACCAGAATTCCGTGGCAAGGCTCTTGTACGACCGAGTTTTGACGAAACACAAGGGCTGCACTTTGATCGATGACGAAACATACGTCAAACTAGATTTTAAGCAGCTTCTCGGTCAAAAGTTTTACATCGCGATTGGACGTGGGGATGTGCCGGGAAGATTAAAGTTCGTGTTTGCCGACAAGTTCGCGAAGAAGGCCATGATTTGGCATGCGATTTGCAGTTGTGGCCTGAACTCGACGATGACATCCCAAGTTTACATCGAAGAATGCCTGAAAAAGCGTGTATTGCCAGTCATCTCTTGGCACGATTTGGCCAGCTGCCACTACTCCAAGGTGGTTCTGGAGTGGTATGCTGCCAACAAGATCGATTTTGTCCCCAAGCTAATGAATTCTCCGAATTGCCCGGAATTACGACCAATCGAAAAATACTAGGCAATTGCAAAGCAGCTACTTCGACGAAGCTTTCCACTGTGCGGGCGCTGATGGGCTCCATCAAGAGGAAGGTTTGAGATTTAGTTTGAACTGGAGAAATGTTACCATCTAATGCTGTAACTTGCGTACCAATTTATTTTTAGCCAGCCTTTAGGTAGGAGAAGATCACCGATCAACAGTAGTAATAAGCGAACCACGCGCGCAGTCCCGTGAAAGGCAAATCCATTAAACGTTGTCCGAAAAGTTTTAGTTTTTGGCTATAATAAAGTGTTGTTCTGTATCGTAAACGTCGCGTGTGAACTACCGAAATCCAGTGCAGTCCACCCCAGTGTCGCACATCATATTTTGGGAAGTCCCAGAACTTTCTAAAGTTGATACTGGAAAGGTTTAAGATCTTCCTTCGATTCCTAATAAAAATATCTAATAGGTAGTTCGGTGGACCATCCCTTCTAGGTTCTCTGAACTTACCATTGGAAGTTTTCAGACCTACCTAAAGAATTTTCCCAGAAATTATCATAGAATGCTCGAAAGATCCCCTTAGATATTTGTTTAATGATTTCTAGATTTTCATTATTGTAATTCGTCCCGAAGTTTCTGCTCTGGTTCGAGCTTTATGATTTGCGTCACTTCATTTTCCACCTGAAGAAGGCTCTAACCTGAGTCAACTCGAAGGGACGAATTGCACAAATTTCTTTCTAATTCTGGATCGTAAAAATCGTAGAAAATCAGTAAATTGAATATTACCGTCCAACACTCCACCACAATATAGTTCCAGTAACTTAATTAGGAAGATCCTGAAATTTCTCTTAAAAATTACAATGCATTTTTCTTATGAAGTTCAAAGAGCCTCCCAAAGAAAAAAACCCTCAAGGAAGCTCCCGAAATATCTCCAAGAAAGTTCTTATAACTTCTTCTTCAAATGAAAATGAACCCCCAAAGCAAATGATAACTTGGCTCTGTAAAATTTATTCGATTGAGCCTGTACAAATAAATTAATACAAACCCCCCCCCCCCCCTCATTTCGTTACTTTTTGTTGTAACTACATTGTTTGTCACAGATTTAAAGACCCTCGCTCTTATAGCAAGGAGGTTACCAGAACTTTCTTTAGCAACATTGTTGGACTTCTCCTATAATGTTTCCCAAACTGCTTCTAGGATGTTTGCAGAACTTCCCCTGGGAAGATCCCAGTGATTTAGGGTGGTTCTGAAACTTATCCAAGCCAACTTACAACTTACTAAGTAGTTTCCAGAAGCTTAAATGATGATCCTAGAACATCCCTTAGGAAGATTAAAGTGAAGCAGTCACTTATGTGGTGAGGCTGTGAAGAAAATAGAATCCAACATATTAATATACGCAAGGTGTTGTAAGTTTCCCTCAATTCTTTATCCTGATATCGTCAGGGGGTTAATGAAGGCTTTGTGCGCTCAATGTTGGCCAAACGATTCCCTGAAACATGATACATCCTCATGTCGAAAATGAGCGCTTAAGATCTTCACTTAACCCATACTTAATTCCAGATGCTCGGGTGTTCTGCTTCTTCCAGTACCATCCTTGGGTGAAGATTTCATGCAGGTTATCATGAAGACACAGATGTCATAGGATCACCCAAAGGGTTCTGGTTATGTTCGATGACTTTCGCTACATTCTCTGGAGGAGTATCTTTAATAATAGCTGTGTTCATTGAGAGGTCGGATCAGATCCCAACTACTTGATATTCCAAGTTACATACGTACTGGTTGCTATTCAGCCAACTTAGAGCGATTCTGAATTCCTAGAAATAGCATGTGAGTTAAAGTTTGAGCAAGTTCTACTAGCTTAAACTGAAACTTCTTTGCCAACCAATGTATAAATTTGTAAATTTTTTGGGAATTACAATGATGTTCTTGCCCAAGACATTCGAGTCTCGATTAGATTTGCAATACGGTAAATGTCCCTTATGTCGGCCTAAGTGTCCCTAATATAGGGCTCATTTCAAAGGACAGCATTTAACGAAAAAATTTCACTTACAATTAAAAAATCCACTTGTACTGTCCAGATGACGCATTGATTCAAGAAAAATTGAGTAACAGGATATTTTTTATCGATGAGCCCAATCTATAGATCCATAGGCCAACATTAGAGCCATTCCCTATGTTTGGCCTGATTTTCGATTTCCCAAAACTGATATTGATAGAAGAGATTTCTCGATTACTTCTTCGAAGAGTCGTCTCAGCTTTTGAAACCAATGCATTTGATCGTCGATTTGGCGTAACTGGTAGCTTGCCCACGCATACTATTACTTCCATTTCCCTTTTCTGATGGTATTGTTAGGATGCCTGCGCAAGCTACCAGTTACGCCAAATCGACGATCAAATGCATTGTTTACAAAAGCTGATACGTCCCTTCAAACAAGTAATCGAGATTTATGAAACATCTTGAGATTCGAAAAAATAACCCCAATGCCTTTCACTTTGCGTTCCAAGCAACACCTATATGCACACATATTTCGCATTTCAACAACTTTTCCGAAATTTCGTTTCTACGTGATTGAGCAAATTTAAACTATTCCCTGTCCACCAAACCGGGGAACGTGCGCTTTGAGTTCTGTTCTTTTTTCAGAACTATCTGCAAAACCAGTTTCCCCCCGTGGAGCAAAATCGTGCATTCTATTCGCATTATGTAAATCTCGCATGTGCGCACCCAACGTCGAAAGCGACGATGTCCTAGATCTATTTCTTTTTCCCTAGTCTACCATGTCGCACCACAGTAGATAACTACCATTTCACACTGGCTGAAAGAATAACGACGGCGGTGGTGACGGCGACGACGACGGCGACGACGACGACGACGACCATGCATGTTAGATACCTTCGGGGTGTCTTCCGTAACTACCACCGCTGAGCTCGCCAAAAGGGGCAGAATGTGCCGAGAGGCGACGACGACGACGACGCGCATTGGAATAAAAAGTAGTTCAAGTTGGATCCCAGTCTTCCAATCGAATGCATGATGTATGGTGCTGTTTTAGTTGAGCGAGGTTAGCGAGGAGGATGTGCTCAGGAGAGGGGAGAGAATTGCCAAGAGTTAGATCACCCGGTCCTGCGGTGATGAAAGATTCAGGTTTTTATTGTGTGAATGAAAATAAAACCTATGCTCCGAAGGGAGTTACGATGATGGCACCGCACGGTGCGGAACGGGAGGTATTGGTGTCAGTATGGAAAATCCAACCGGAAACAGCGGAAAAAAGGAGTGCATTTTTCTACTTTTCCGTGAGTCTTTTGTGTCCGCGAGAGACAGGATTCTTTTGAATAATAAAAAAACACACAGAGACTGTGCATGCATGCATGCACCGGTGCATGCAGTCGCTTTTTGTTATATCCTCGGTGTTTTGATTGAGTCGTCAGCTTCGGAATCTAAAATTTAAATTTTGCCCCATAAATCATTCGTCTCGTTTAAAATTTAAAAGCAGTCATGGGGATTTCGTTTTGACTTTGCCATTCGATATTTCCTCTTTATCTAAGGACTCATTTTAACCTTTTAAGTACGTGCGCAACACCAAGAGGGCCAGGAAACGTAATTTGCAACACCATCGCGTAGTCCGTTCCGGGGCGTAATCAAACTTTCGTCGTTGAACTTTTCGCCCCCAGGTTTGTTGCTTTCTTTAGCCCAGCAGCACAGTTGGCGGAAGGAAATTCCGAAAAGGCCCCAAAATTCATCACGTTTCGACCCATTGTGTTGTTGGCGTCGTCACCGAGCCTAATGTGAATCGTACGTGATTTTCACATCCGGCACGAACCGGATTTGACCCCTCATCCCCAGGAAAAGTTACACGTTTGCATCGGCTGCCAGGCTGGATCCGACGTCCGGGTGGAGAAATTCATCAAGTTCAAAAATTAAATAACGAGCACAGTGAATTTTGAACTCTGCGCTAATGAAAAGGGTCCTCGGATTGGTGTTTCGGTTCAGCCGTTCAATTGGGTCCACTGGTGGAGCTGTGGGGGGTCAGTGGGGATTGCTGTTTGCTAGATGATTTGGTTATGATGTTTTAATTAATTTTCTGATAAATCGGCCAGTGAATTCCAAAATATAATTATGAAGAATCTTTATTGAAATTTGTGATTAATTAACGCAAAACAGCGAAGATATTTGTTTTATTTTTTCAACGCATCAATAACAATGCTTCTGACTGATGATTTTTAACAAGAAACTATTGAAAAAGTGGTAATGTCAAGCATTGTCATTACAAATAAAAAGTGATAATTTTATCACTGTTTTCATGTAATAATCGTTCTTCCCAAACCCAGTCGTCATAATCATCACTTGGACCTCAGAATTTCTAGTCCGCGGGGGACTGTTAAGCATCTTGTTTTGGATCCTTTGGAATTTGAGGTGATGGCATTTGGCGCAACTATCCCAGATTGGCATCCTGTATTCTATTACAGGAAGTACGATTTGTTTGTAGACAGCAAGCTTATTTTTCAGGGACATGGTAGACCTCTTGTTGATGAGTAGATACAACGATCTTATCATGATGTTGCACTCGGTTTTGGTTTTTTCAACGTGCTCCCTGAAAAGAAGCTTGCTCTCTATTGTTAGCCCGAGGTACACGACCTCTTTGGACCATTCCACCACTGAGCCTTTTAAGCAAATCCTATTATTTTCAGACGGAACAAGTCTGGGAGATTTTGAGTGTGGAAAGATTATGACCTGGGTCTTTGCCGCGTTGATACGGATCTTCCAGCTGTTGAAATATTCAGACAGGACGTCCAGGCCTCTCTGAAGTTTGGCAGTCAGAGCTCCGTAGACCCTACCCTTGTAGACGATGGATGTGTCATCTGCGAACAGAGACAACGATCCACCATCAGGGAGAGCCGGCATATCGGAGGTGAACAGGTTTAATAGAATGGGGCCAAGGATGCTTCCTTGTGGAACCCCAGTAACGATGATGAAAGCATCCGATGTGATGATATTCAGAGAGCCTCGGAACGTGCTATCCGATAGATAGTTGTTTATTATCTTCACTAGCAAGATTGGAAGACCGTACTGCTGCAATTTGAACACCAGGCCATCACGCCAGACATTGTCGAACGCTTTTTCGACGTCCAACAACGCCATGGCAGATGTTTTCAAAACAGACTTGTTCCGTCTGAGAATTTCTGTTACTCGAGTCAGCTGGTGGACGGTCGAACGACCTTTCCGAAAACCAAACTGTTCCTCGAGTAACAAGTTGTTTTCTTCGGCAGATGTTAGGAGCCAGTGGTAGGTTGCTCTTTCGAACAGTTTTGATAACTCTGAGAGAAGGCTGATTGGTCGATAACTTAAAGGAGAGGACGGATCCTTCCCAGGTTTCCGGATGGGTATGATTTTAGCTGACTTCGAACACGAGGGGAACTAGCCAGAGGCACTGATTAAAAATCAGTGCCAGATGGTTGTAGAATTTGGAACTCAAGTGTTTGATTTCCAGATTCAGGATGTTGTCGAAACCTGGGGCCTTCATGTTTTAGATGATTTGATATAGGCCAACAGTTTCTCAGCCGTAATCTTGGATTCTTCGGAAAAATTATTGGGAATCTGATGGAGGTTGGTTGCGTTTTCAGCAACCTCAGTTTCGTGAGGACTGACGATGTTTTGTCCGAGACAGCGTTGGAAAAGATCGCGATATTTCACGAAGTTCACCAAGGGAAAAGTTCGCGAGTCATAGTGAGTTTTGGTGAACTTTTCCAACACTGGTCCGAGATTATGGGAGCTGATGAAGTGTTGACCTATCGCGGCAGGCTTCTCTTCAGGAGTTATCAGATGAACCACTGGGTCGCCGGGACGATCCAGTGGGGTCAGTGGTGGAATGGGTCTTGGCTTATTTTTAAGGATTTTCGTTAGTTTCCAGAAAGGCTTTGCACAATCTGGGAGAGAGCGGATCTTGTTAGCAAAATCTTGATGTCTGAGGTCCACCGTTGGTTGGTTGGTTGGTTGGTTGGGTGGTTTTTGTAAGACGATTGCAATGGGTCTTCAAGACACGTAAACCAGAACGCTGATATTGCCTTCGGATGGAGTTACGGAGTCTGATGAGATCTTTGGTAATTCTATCAAGGTTCAGAGTATTGCTCACCTGTCTGGATACTGGCACGTGTTGTTCCCTGGCCCAGGATATCAACTCCTTGATGGACACAGCGTTGGAACTGCTCCCAGCTGACACGATGGTAGTTGCGTCGAGAAGCTTGGATTCGGTTGACGGGTGAGCCTACTTCGACCACCACCGGATAGTGGTCCGAACTCAGCTCCTGATGGGTCACAGGTAGCGAGATATTGTCTCCCATGTTGCTGATGAAGATGTCTATCGTAGAGTGAACGCCAGACCGGCTCAACCGGGTGGGTAGCGAGCCTCTTGCAGGTCGTCGTTCAGGCTGGTGCCATTTTGGTTCCGTCGACTGTTGCCCCAAGCCTGGTGTTTGGCGTTCAGGTCCACAGCGATGATGTATTTTTCGCGCCGTCGAGTTAGTTTGATGATGTCCCTCCGCAGGTTTGCTGCCGATCCATCCCTGATGGTGACTTGCTTGGGGCAGTAGGTCGCAATGATGGTGATAGGGCCGACAGGAGAGGAGACTTCTACCCCTAAAACTTCGATGGTTTTCAGCTGGAAGCTCGGCAGAAGCCGACAGCAGATATTTTTCCTTACAGCAATGGCCACTCCTCCTCCCCCGGAGCTGGTTCGATCAAGTCTTAGAAGCCGGAAGTCAGGAAGGTAGATGTTTACCTCCGGTTTCAGGTGGGTTTCGGTGATAACGGCAATGTTGATGTTTTGTTTGTTGAGGAAGTCAATGAACTCGATAATTTTGCTCTTGAGCGAGCAAGCGTTCCAGTTGGCGATCTTGATGGTTTCACGGTCCATAACTGAGCATGAAGGTAGCTGGAGCTGGTCGGATTTGTTCTTGATGGTGTTGGCAATGGTCGTGCATCTTGAGGAAAAAGATCATTAGTTCCGCTGCGGTGAACCACGAACCATCGTTGATTTCTGGCTGCGGTAGGGACGGTCCATCTTGACGTCAGTTTAGCCCAGGGACTGTGGGAAGATCCTGCGGCTGTGGAGCAGAGGTCGTCTCTTGGCCTGAGTTTGCAGGGACTCTGGCAGTTTGAACTTGAGCGGTGGCGGCCGCCGCAGCAGCCAATCGTTGATTGAGTGGCCGCGGTGGCAGCACTTTAATCGGTCGTCGAGGTATCGGTAGGAAGTTCTGGTCATTGATTTCCGGCACTTTCTTGCGCCCAGGCTGGTTTCTCGTCGATACTTTCTTCCGGATCTCGATGTACTCGGTGTGCTTTGGGCAGGCCTTGCTTGTAGCTTTGTGATCAGCACCGCAGTTGGCGCAAATGAGATCGGCTTCATCGAGTTTGTCGCAGGCGTCGGTTTTGTGTTGTTTGCCACATATGGCAATTCTTCGTTCCATGCCCGAACAGCAGGCAGTTCGAGCATTGGGTGACTCCACGGCTGACCGGTTTGTACCGCTCCCACTTCATCACAATGTTGAACAGGACGCGGATGCCGTGGAGGTCCATCAAAGTTGTTGAGTTCTTCTCAAGGTGGACCAGGTATAGCTGGTCGCGGTACTTAACGGCCTTGTTGTGGCGTCCATTAGCCATTAGCCACCAGCTCTTCCATGCCATGGATGGACCAGCTCTTCAGCGACCATGGATTTCGTCTACGCTTTGAAGCGACAGATGCACTCTGTACGGTTTCGTAGTTTCATCACCAACTTTGGCAAAAAAAAAAACGGCCCTTTTCAGGGCCAACAAGCTTATTACAGTTAAGAAATGGAATAGAATTTATTTGTGCCTGTTGTTCATATTCAGAACCACACGTCCCAACGACCACACAAAATGCTCTCCAGAGTTGCAATATTGTAACCAAACTTGGAAGCATGGGTGCAAGTGATTTTGATCTATTCTCTTCATCTTCCGTCAATGCTCTTTGCTTTCAAGGTATTGGGTATTAGCAAACTACGCAAAAGGAGAATGCTGCTACTTGATAGCAAACTACTCATGATGGGAGGAGTCTGTGTAGCTTACCGGCGTGTGAAAAAAGAAAGGCAATAAAAATATAATTTTGTGATTGTTTCCCAAACACAGACATCAAATTGAAACACCATCGTGATTATGCATTGTAGCATTTGTGGGATACACCCAGAGCATAGTGAAATGCTCACCTTTCGGTGAGCTGTAAATTGACGCTGGCTGGACCAAAAAAAAAATACAATATCTGGCAACACTGCTCTCATCGTCGTTGGTTGGTCTCACCGTCATTCTTCCTCTTGCTCCAACTGGCCATCAGACAGGCAAGACGTGGTTAGCGGTCCTCCGTTGTCGCGGGACAATTCATGCGTGTGGTCAACGAGCGAAACTTCACAATGGCGATCCTGCCAGGATAGTTGCTACCAAGCAACTGCAAGGTGAACGAAATTGAATACAGCATGAATAGTCCAACAAGGCGGAGTAAGAAAGTGTAGAAACAGTGAAAAAAATGAAACCTGAAGCTGTAAAGAAACGTCCAGAACTAACCGGCAGCCAGTTTGCTTCGTTTTTCATATCGCACGTGTTCTTTTTTGTGCGGCCGCCGAAAAAAAAAACTACCGTTTGAAGGAAGAGATTAGCGCGTGCTGCTGATAGTGTGAGACGGAACATATTTAAGTTAAAGTTTTTTTTTTCATGTGTTGTGTTGTTTTGTTGTTTTGGTGGGAAGCAGATGAACGCTTGCGTGCACGTTTATTTCATTTCATTTCTTCTTCTCTGGTTTACACACCAGATCCGCGTTCAAGAAAATTAATTTTGTTCTTAATGAAATTATGGTTCCGGTATGCGTCGTCGCGTTCTCTTTTTTACTGACCGTTCGGATCCGGAATCTACAAATATCTGAGTGTTGTGGATAGTTTAGACAAAGAGTAGTACAGGAAGTCTACTCTGAAGACAAGAGTCTGCAACAAGGTGGGACGCCTAGTTTAGACAAGTGGTTCGGGACGGCCAATATTTGCCACGGTTTGGGACACCCGGTGGAAAGACTAGCTTCCAATCCTTAAACACGGAGTGAGACACCCGGTTGAAGGATTCGAATAAATAGCGAGGTGAGACAATATTAGTGAATAGTGTGGGACACCTACTCGAATGCATATTTGTCATGGAGAGGGACATCCAGTGAAAAGATCAATGTTAAACCTTAGCCGCGGAGTGGGACACTCGACTAAAGATTAGCTTAGAGCGAAACGGAACGTTCGTAAATCGTCTTTGCCACTGCGTGGGAGGTTCGTAAAAATCATTGCCGTCGAGTGGGACGCTTTACGGAGTGATCGATATATTTTTCTGCACGATGGTGAGACGCCCGTGAGAAAAGCAATACTCTTCCTAAAATAAAAAGCATGCAGTTTTGCAGCATTGCGGAAATACGTAAGAGCAACATCGAATAAAGGTGATCATTCATACTCTAATGAAGCAGAGTAAAAGGACATTTCGAGCGGCGAGGAAGGATCCGATGGAACTGAAGGAGTTCAAGCTCAGGCTGTGATAGCGCGTTAACTTCCGACGGAGTTTCTCGTAGCAACGGTTGAGGAAAACGCAAACGAGACTGAAAACACGACCCCTTTCGGGGCACCATATACCGGCACGAATTCGAGTTGCGGGAAAGGTTTGAAGGCGGTGACTGCTACCCCAGGTGAGCCTTTCGACACGAACGCCAGACTGGACGTTCTGCAGATGGCACTGATTTACTTGGCACAGATAGTTCATGAGAAGATAACTGCGGAACAAGATCCTCTCACTGTGGACCAAGTGAGCAAACCTCCCCTACAGTAGCCATGATTAATCCACCTGTCCGGTTTGCCAACATTCTGCGTTTCCCGAAGGCTGTGAAAGTAACAAGCATGTTGGAGGCATTCACCATATATCAATGGTGTGACAAACTCTGCCCAGCAGGCCCAATTGCTCTACTTGGCCCTTGGAAATGATCCGTGCCGCAGACCTCCGCCCGAATCTAGCAGATCCAGACTGCTACAGACGGATGGTAGGTAACATTTCAAGCTACTTCCGCGCGATGACGGACGTCAGTCCTAAGCACGACAAATTTACTACCATGAAACAGTAACGTGGAGAATCAACGGTAACGTTCCATTGCCAGATTGGTGTCGCAAGTCCGGTTGTGCAAATACATCGAAGAGGACCAAATCCGTTTTGTCAGGTCCCAAATATGGACGTTTTTATTATGAGGCCAAAGCTTTGACCACCCGTTTATCAGCGCTTGTATCTCGCATAAATTTACATGAATTTTTCGAACGGTGTAACGTGCCCGCAGCATTCCGAGAAGGAGAAAAGTTTCGGCTCCAAGAAACGGAGAAGACAGGTATCATCGAGGGGGTGACTCTATCTACGATGAAGGAAAAAATTTGTTTTCCTGTGGTTAGCTGCGCGCACCCTCAATAACTAGAACGAAGATTGATGTCAATTCTGAAGATTTCCTGCAAAAATATGAAGAAGTACGATGCAAAAAGATGCGAGAAATGAAAGAAGATGCTGTCAATTGACGCTGGCTGGACCAAAAGAAATACAATATCTGGCAACACTGCTCTCATCGTCGTTGGTTGGCCTCACCGTCATTCTTCCTCTTGCTCCAACTGGCCATCAGACAGGCAAGACGTGGTTAGCGGTCCTCCGTTGTCGCGGGACAATTCATGCGTGTGGTCAACGAGCGAAACTTAACAGAATTCTCTGTTAATTCAAATTGGTGCAGTAAGTGCTTCAGTGTTTACACTCCGCATTGGATAGAGTCAATATTCGAAGTGAAACAAGTGTTTATTGAGAAATTCTGTAAAAATCTTCAAAATATTACAACACAAGGCTGCTAAATATTTCCGTAATTATCGGAAGCGACACGGAAACAGCAGTCTGGTACGCTTTGGACGTTATCATACTTGCAGACCGGATTGAATGTGTGAGTTTAAATTAGATGAACATTTGTGATGTATGGGTGCCCAAAGTGTGCATTTCTCACTGTGCAATTGGATATCTGATTGCAGACATAGAGAGTAATAGAGAAAGAGAGCGCAAAAGCCTGCTCTCACTCTCTTTTCAGTTGTGAATTTCTCAATTACCGATAGTTGCGCCGGTGCGTCTGTCAAAACTTATGAGCTTCCCCTGGTTCATCCTGATAGTGTTGTTCTGATGAATAAAGAGTTGATTAATTCAAGTTCACTACCCAAGGGACTATGAATTTTCTCTAGATTTTGGCATTGTTTTGTATCAAAAAATATTTTCGGAAGCGTTTGACGGATATTCTTTATTACACTTCAGTCAAAAGAGTTAGCCTTTTGATAAATACGAGAATTCAAGCTAGATATTGCATTAGGTCCTAAGTAAAATTGTCAGATTCTTTCCGTCGACTTTCTCTTTGTATCTCCACGGCCATGTAAATACATTACCAAGTATTTTCAGCACACAAATTGATGAAAGAAACTTTTATCTAGCATCTAAAAAGACAAAACCAACAAGAAATGGTTATGTGCTCAAGTTATTAACTAAATAGAAAGTCGACGAAGAGAATCGATCAATATTACTTAGAACCTAATGCAATGTTCAGCTGGAATTAGTTAAGTTTTGATTTTCCTCCTACTTCGGTTAGCGCGAAAAGGGCCATACAAGTTTTGTTTATACAAGATGATAGGTTCTTCAAATGTTACGTTAGGTAGTGATGAATATAGTGATAGAGAATATGTCCCTCGGATTGATGGAGCATTGAAATATAAAACAAAAACTAACATGTGGTGGTAAAATATAACGAACAAAGCTTGGTGCACAGGTAAACAAATGAGGCACGCGACGCCTCTGGTCAACGGTGATCCTTGTTTTAGGATTTATTTAATAACCGCCCAATTTCAAAAATATGAATAATGAATTGTTCATTTTGGAGTTGAGTTTCTAAACCATTTATTTTGATATTAATATATTAGTGAATGGAGCATAAAAAAATTCTGGTAGTTCTACGTCAACAATGCGGTCGTGCTTTGGACACAACCCTTAACTTTATTTTCTAAAAGAAGATTCCCGATGAAGATTCTAAAATAAGCTTCTCTTGGAAGCTCATTCTACACGCTTTCCCGTTGCTCCGCTCCTCTAACTAAAAAAAACACGACAAGACAGTAAATCTGAGTTTTTACTTACTAAAGAGCATTTTTGTAAGGTTTAAGAAGTATTTAATCGTTTTAATATTGTGTTTCCATAGCTGCAATAAACTTGCAGCTGCTCCTCTTATGCAGAGATCTTCTTTCGCCCATGCTACGCTCCAATCCAACAAGGAGAAAATCTTTCGATCTAAAAAGATTTCGGACAATAGAACTCTGAAGATCCGGGTTTCAACCCTTCAACCAGCTCCTCCAGGCCAATCCGGCAGAGAGAACAACGTGCGGGTATACAATTAGAACCCCGAGAACCCTTTTCTTTGCCGGGCTGGATTCAATTTACCCGGATGGCTACAAAATCGAAAACGAACCCCGGAAGCCCGGTGTCAATACCTTCCCCCCCAAGAAAGGCGCTCTGTCATCGTCCAATAAATCATTGCACAAATTGAATAACGCCACACTGGGGCACCATCATCCTCGTCATCGTTTCCTATGATGGGGCGGACTGCTGTCTCATGAAATTATCGAAAAGGTTCGATGGAATTGCGTCTGTCCAATCAGATCGATTTCCAGTCAAGAAGGGGCTCACCTTTAATATCAAACAATGTTTATTTTAAAGTTTTTGCTGAAATTGTTTGAGACTCACAATAAAGACTACTAAAGATATACATTAATCGACTAACATTCAGCGCATAGAAACCATTACGTAGTGAGTCAGGTTCTTGCTTTCACACCAACCAACGATGAAAACGACGACAACCGGAATTGGGAAATTTTCGCAACTGCAATATTTATTTGCACCGTCTTTCTTGTGGGATGTCTTTCACTGCACTGAACGTAAATATCCACAGCTCATTTGGATTTGGAACTCGTACAAGTCAGTGGATAAAGGTGGGTGGGTCCTTTTTAACTAAACCGAAACGCGGAAAAGTTATACATTCAAAACACATAAATTGATACATACATTTAATGTGTACTTCTGAGTAGATTCTGTTTATGTGAGGTCAAATTAAAAACCATGTTGAATTTCACATGGAAATTTCTCAATAAAAGTGTGTAAATTTTTTTGAGTGAGCCATAACCGATACATTGAAATACTTGAAAATTTTAAGATGAAGTAGGGGAATTTACGTATTCTCGTCAATCTAAGCAGCGTCTGCACTTCTACTAGCATTTTCTCAGCGTCACGCACATATATGATGTGTCTGTTTGTTTACATTCATCTGCTGCTTGCTTCTCTATCCATTCCAATCGACAGAATTTTTCAAAACGTTTTGAAAGCGTTTTTACAACGCTCCAAACTTCTCAGGTGAGTGTGACTATTGTCGGCAGTCTCTTTTTCTTCGGCAACCTTCCCATTAGAACTGCGTGTTAACCAGCTGTTCTATTATCGGCAACTTGAAATCATCCTCATTTTGTAGTGCGTATGCTTTATTTGAAGAAAAATGTAGTATTACTGGATTGCTCGATCGTTCAAATATAATCAGATTGAAGCTGAAAGGCTAAACAATCGTTTGGACACATTCAGGGAACTGCGTTGATGGGAAAACATAGTGAAATTAACGTTTAAATTTTGGTTGCCGAAAACAGTCAATGGGTGCCAAAGCCAACATTTACCCTATAAAAGCCAAAAATGCATGACAAACATCAATATTGCGTGGTTCTACGTGATGTTGTTTAAGTCGTGTTTAGGTCGTGATTTTTTTTTTAGAACAAGAAAAGTATCACTTTCAGCAGATTTGTTGAGTTATTTCCTATCGATTGGAGTATTTGGATTTAAATTTCATGTATAAATAGCAAAGTTATAAGCGTTATAAACCTAACACCTTTTCATGACGGTTGCAATTATCGATTTTCCTATTTACCCCCTGTACCTTCCCATAAGACGTAGTCTATGTCAACAGTCGGTATTCCGAGGAACCTTATCGGTATCATGTTAGCGACCTGCAGCCGTCCCGGCCCTGTGTGTGGGCCTGGTGAAGGGGTCTTCCAACCACTCGTTTACGGCAAGTATGAACTCGTCCATGTGAATTCAACTGTTGATCCGCCACTTCGTTTCAGTTCATCTTCGCTTATGGCCACCACTTCGAGCCTTTCTACGTCAGGTGATCTTTCACTGCCTGATAGTTCACCGTTCTCTCGTGCGGATCCTGGACAAGTTATCATTGACACGGCTCGCACCGAACCCTCTAGCGGTTTACGTGTCTACTATCAGAACACCAGGGGGCTCATGACTAAATTGGACGATGTTTATCTGGCTGCGCTTGACGGGGAATATGACGTTTATGTATTCACGGAAACTTGGCACGATGGGAGGATCAATTCAGTGCAACTGTTTGGTGACTCCCCAACAAACAATTTTAGCTGCAGATTAGCTTATACAGCCAAAATTTGCCTTATGCAGCTAATTTTTGCCTGTATAAGCTAAGCTGCAGCTAAAATTGTTTGTTGGGTCTTTTACTGTCTACGGATTAGACCGTAATTCATCCAACAGCATTCGTACTCGCGGTGGTGGTGTGCTCATCACTGTTTCCAACGAATTCGCCTCCTGCGTAATCTCCAACGAACTATTTACTACAATTGAAGCGGTTTGGGTTGAGGTCAGCCTCACTTCGCGGGACATCCTCATTGGAGCGGTGTATATTCCCCCTGAACGTCGACATGACTGCACCACAATGCTGCTTCATCTGGATGCTACAGAATTTGCATCGTCCATGGCTGATATAACGGATGTGCTTCATCTTCTGCTTGGTGATTTTAATCAGCCTGGGCTTAGCTGGTCACCCTCAGGCCAGGGTTATGCGTTTCCAGATCCCATTGCATCTTCAACTACTCCTGCCAGCCGCTTGCTTGTTGACGGCACGGCTTTTCATGGACTGAGCCAGATAAACCTTGTTCCCAATTTCCAGTCTCGTTTTCTTGACTTGGTTTTTGTTAGCGAAAGTGTACTTCTGGACTGTGTCGTCGTTGAAGCGCCTGATGTCATCGTTCCTCTTGACAATTTCCACCCTGCTTTTGATATATCTATCGCGAACGGATCTCAAATTCGTTTTGATGAAACCATGACTGCTACTCGGCTCAATTTCCGGAAGACCGATTTCCGTTTGCTGAGACGTTCCTTGTCCCGGATCAACTGGCACGTGTTGAATGACCTTGATATCGATACAGCAGCCGCTCGATATAATAGCCTTTTGCGCGACTGTGTTTGTGCTTCAGTACCGAAGTGCCAACCTCCAAGAAAACCGCCTTGGTCTAACGCTACTCTCCGCAACCTGAAACGAGTGCGATCTAGAGCTCTCCGTGCTCTCACTCATCGACGATGTACCCTTACCAAGCGAAATTTTTCAATTGCCAGCAATGATTATCGCCACTACAACAAGCTTCTTTACAAGAGGTATGTAATTCGTACTCAACATAATCTGCAATGCCACCCCAAGGGATTCTGGTCGTTTGTGAATACTAAGAGGAAGGAAACTGAACTGCCGTCAAAAATGTTTCTCGGCAATGACGTAGCATTGACAACTGAGGACAAATGCAGCCTTTTTGCTAGGCACTTCTTAAGCGTCTTCTCGAATGACTCCCCATCGCAAGCAGAAATTGAGCGAGCCGTCCGTGATGTGCCAACCGACGTCGTAAACATGGATGTTTTTGCCGTAGATGTACAAATGGTTCTCTCTGTGATGAGTAAAACCAAATCATCATTTTCACCAGGTCCGAGTGTTATTCCATCTGCAGTCCTAAAAAAATGCTCCGATATCTTAGCTGCTCCGTTGTCCTTGCTCTTCAACCTGTCACTTCGTCAACAGAAATTTCCCGCACTATGGAAACGGTCTACTATGTTCCCTGTTTTCAAGAAAGGAGACAAACGCAATGTGGAAAACTACCGTGGGATTACCTCGCTTGGGGTTGAATCTAAGGTGTTTGAGTCGCTGATAAATGAGAGATTGTTTGCTTCCTGCAAGCATTACATAAGTACATGTCAACATGGTTTCTTTCCTGGCCGCTCCGTGGAAACTAATCTCGTCAGCTTTACGTCGTTCTGTATGGAAAATGTATGCAAGAAACTTCAAGTGGATGCCATCTACACTGATCTTAAAGCTGCGTTTGATAGAGTTGTGCACGACGTTCTGCTAGCAAAGCTTGAAAAAATTGGATGTTCTGTTTCCTTCTGCAGCTGGCTTAGATCGTACCTCGTGCAACGTGAAGTTACTGTATGCATTGGAAACTACTCATCGTACTGTTTCTCGAACAGATCAGGAGTTCCACAGGGTAGCACTTTGGGACCAATGCTCTTCTCTTTATTTGTGAACGATGTAACGTTTATTCTACTACGAGGAGGTAAATTGTTTTTTGCCGATGAATTGAAGATTTATCTAGTCGTTCGAGGCTATGCCGACTGTTTAGAACTACAAAACCTTCTTGAAATCTTTAATGATTGGTGTGAACGTAATTTTATGGTCCTGTGCGTCTCAAAGTGCTGCGTAATTAGTTTCCGTCGAACTAGGACTGCCATTTTGTTTGATTATAACGTTGCTGGAACTGCAGTTCAACGTGTCAATCACGTTAAAGACCTCGGTGTCATGTTGGATGAAAAGCTCACATACACTCGCCACTTCTCAACCACGATCGACAAAGCTAATCGACAGCTTGGATTCATGTTCAAGATATCTAAGGAATTTCGTGATCCTCTGTGTTTTAAAGCCCTTTACTGTTCATTGGTACGCTCACTACTGGAATTCGCGAGTCTGGAATCCCTACCAAGCTGTATGGAGTGGACGATTCGAAGCTGTTCAACGCAAATTCGTCAGATACGCACTGCGCTATCTTCCATGGAGTGACCCGCTGAATTTACCACCGTATGCTGACCGCTGTCGTTTACTGGGTTTGGATACTCTTGCTAAGCGACGAAACATATCGCAGGTCGTCTTCGTTGCTAAAGTTTTACTCGCAGAATATGATGTTCCTGAGTTACTGGCCAAAATTAATCTGTATGCTCCTGCCCGAACACTCCGTCCGAGAACCTTGCTACATGAAGTAGTACATGCAACCAACTATGCTTCAAACAGTTCCTTTGTCGCCATGATTCATCAATTCAACGAAGCCTCTGACCTATTTGACTTTGACATCAATGCCTCGATGTTTCGTCATCGTTTGCTGTTGGCCAATTTTTAATTTTTAATGAGTGACTACATTTAGATTTCAGTGTTTCATTGAGACTATCAAGTCAGATGGACTATAATAATAATAAATAAATAAATCGGAATATTTGGCAACGCTGGCTATAATGCAGTGCGTATACGATTATCGATGGCATTTCAACTCTAATTACAGCATCCCTACAAAAAAATAACCTTTTCATGTTAAATGTGGTTAAACCACAAAATCCAACCAACGCGAACGTCGTAATGGATAATGACCGCACGAACGTTGCCCAAATTGAATCAAGTGAACTGGAAAATTCTATTCAACTGCAAGCTCTCCGTTATCCACCAGCACCGATGATATCGATGCAAATAGGGTTATTTGATCATTACGTCCTACGGCCTGCCAAAATATGACCCAATTTAATTTTCATTATTATAATCCACTCTCTCGACGAATACACACACACTGCACAGAAAACTGAATGTATCGCATCCAGCCAGAGTCCTGGCTGGTGCAACTGCACCCGATCCCACCAATAATACAGTTCATTAATCAGCTAAACTATGGACTGGTTAAATTAAGTCACTCCCTGTCTCGGGATTGGGCACTGCGTCGGTTCCCGGGGGGTTCGGGGGGGGGTAGGTATACCTGGTACTGGTCTGCATATAGAGGAGAATGGTGCATGTGAAAGCAAATATGCCGGCGGAACGTAGCAGCACACTAAATTAAATAAAATAAACATCAATTTCGCAAAAGCATTTCTATCGGATTCCATTCATTCTGTCGGGCGTCCATAGGGTAAGGCAGGTGATTTGCTGATGCCAAAGCTATGAAATTGTTATGCCTGTTTGAGCATTTCCTTTGGAACTATAATAATTAATGAATCATTGTTGAACGAGATGAGACTAACTTTGGGATCAGTAATTTCGCCGAATATGTTTGAAAATTTCACCCAACACCGACCAACAATTCAGCGCTGAATGCCGTCACCCATGTCATCTGAATTCGAATCAAGTTTCGCAATCACACTGTCCCAAAAATTTGAATATAAATGACGGATTTGATTCATCCATTCGACATATGTACGTGCAAAAGTTTCCGGGTTGGGGGCAGGAGGCTGGGGCGTTGTCCCAAATATCCCACATAACTAGATTAGCCATCATGTAGCAGCCGTCGTGAATAAATTCAGGCTTTCCCCTAGAATTTCCGATTCTGATTAAATAATTTTAAAACTTTGAAAGAGCCTTCGTCAAGGATGGTGAAGGCAGCAGACATTTTCGAAAGCGCGTCAAATGCTAATAGAGTTTACGCCAAGAGACAAATTAAACTGGATGGCACACAAATACACACGACATTCAAATTTCCCCCCAGCAAATCGCACAGAGACCGAACAGAGAAACAAAAAATCGCAGCTCACCAACAGATGGCGCACGGACTCAAATGCGTCCATGTGAGAGCCTATTGACCAAAAACCACGCGTTTCCTTTCGCGGATTTGTACGAAACAAATCGTAATCCGCGATTGGTCATGGCAGGCGTGGGGCAGCTGGCCTAACCAGTCAGCAGTAGGATAATTGGATTATCCGCTGACAGTGGCGCGTTTTGGGATGTATGGCGGGGATTTGGGAGGGATGTTTTTTCCCTGCCGCTGATGGTGTGATGTTTCGTCACGATGGGATAAGACTGCGATATGGTATGGCTAATCAGTGGTCCGAGAATTGTGGATTGGCATAAATTAGGATTTTTTTTTGGAGTAGGCTGAAATTATGAATTATTGCCAGAGATTGTAACAAATTCACCAGTGTACGGTATTTTGACTATAAAATTTTACAATCAATCAGAGGAGTGAAATTAGCATGGCATCAGCAGCGAGGAGAAATATTTATTCCAGATTCCAGCGATTTCATCTTGACCAGGTCGAATTTCTACCGGCTTCTTTTGACGTAGGACTACGTCTGTGATTTCTATATGGGGGTGCACTTTGTTAAAACCGAAAATGGAACAAGTAACAAAATTATGAAAGATTTTGAACGTTAATAACTCAGCTGCTCCTGGACCAATTTCAATAATTTTATCACCAATCGATCAGAAATATTTTTACGCATCTGTTGAATATAAAACTGTATCATTTTTAAAAATGTCACTATTGAAAATTGCACCAATGTGCAACTTTTTTTATGACAGTTAAAATTATCACAGATTGCCTGCGAAAAGCGTTTTCCCTAACACATATTTCAAAGTTGAATTCAAGCCGGTCTCAAAAAATGGTGTGTATTCATCACCGCGTGATAAGTGGTGGTGTTCTCCTGTACACAACGAAAAGCTGCCTGAAAGCAGCGAGCTACAGCCCCCATGAGCATCGATAGAACGATGAAGAAGCCACACCGCTATTGATTGGAATCAGGAGCTCTTCTTGAGTCGCAGTATAAACAGAGAGAACCCTGCTCAGATTCCTATTCCTACACAAAACACAAGCTCCTGCTGTGGTTAACAAATAAAATTTATTACATAAGGCCACATAGTCCTACGCTACCATTGCGTATAACCCCACAGGGCTGTTCTTTGTAGTTTTTTTTTTCTTGGTTGAGGTTTAGTTTTCGCCTTTCGTAGTGTATGCTCGATCCTCTTCCACGATCATTCATGATAATCTGCTAAATTTTGATTTCATCACTCAAGTAACATTGCAAGAGAGGCTGAAAGTCTCTTTAATAAAGAAAGAAAAAAAAAACATTGCAAGTTTTATTGTGGTTTTAAAACATTCTTCTATTCTAAATTACGGTCTACAGGACCTTAATAAAAACCAAATTGTTACTTGGGCGACCACATGGCTCAGCATTTGAGATCTACAACAATATTGACGCATGACAAAATATCAACACACGGAGAATACTCAATTTATCGATGTTAAAATTCGAAACGCTTAAGTTGACCGGCGTACTTTTCTTACTTCCTTAGAAGGCTGTCCGATTTCTTTTGAAGTGACTTTTGTCTTCTAAGGGAAGTTTTTTTTAGAGCTCCTTAAAAATTCAAACTTCACACGTAAATTTCTGACAGCATTTTGTTTTTAGATTCATTTATTTGTAAAGGCTCAATTGCGTTAGCTTTGCGGAGCCGTAATTCAATATATATATTAACAATATTTGTCATGACTAAAGTTAGTATAACGGGGGCCGATTACTCGTGGCTTACTCGAGGTCTAGGACTAAAAATTTTAAGCAGGTTGGACGTGGACTTGGGACAAGGCTCATGAGGGTAAATTGTCGTTTGAATCTCCATCGATGTTACATCGGTGAATTAATGTGGAGGGAGCACTGCAGTGGCGGGCAAGTGCTCTGAATCTCGAAAGGTGAATGGACGATTGATGGGACAACTTGAACGAAACACAAAAAGAACCTATCTTGGGAGAACGATGGAAGGACTGACACATCAATTTAAAACACTACTAAATAATCCCAAATTCTCAAATCGATCCGTTTTAGAAACTTGTAAATCAACTTCATAATTTCAAGATCGCGGCTGGCCAGAATGTCTCTAACGGGTGTAGCTGGTTGCTTTCCTCGGGTCCTAAGGGATTCACACAACTCAGATTTGGAACACAGTATAAAGTTCAAGACCAAACAACATGCTCGATATCGTGGTAACCGCATAGATTGATGTCTGAGAGCCCAATCCGATAGGGATGTGAGTCTTACGAAAAGTGATTGGACATGAGCATAGACATGACGTGGATAAAGTAACGGTCCATGGGCATCCCTTTAAACCATGTTCAACACCTGTGGGAGAATATAATTCAGCCCTCTTCCCAAATCCCCATAATATAATATAACCTAAAATCGTCATTTTGATATAAGTGTAGCATTGATTCGAAAGTTTATACCAGTTTCCCCAGGCTTCATCGAAAAGATTCATCTGATTTCCCCGAGAAGCTTCATTTTACTTCCCCGGAAGACTCTCAGGACATCTCATTGAAGGTTCTTCCCACTTTCTCAACAAATTTGTCTAGCTTCTCTTAAAAGTGTTGACTTATCCCAGAAATTTCCTCAAACGTTCCTTGGAAGGTTCTGTCAACTTCCTCCGAATGTTGCTTCCTCCTCCTCCTCCTCCTCCTCCGGATTGGTTCTTCTGATTTCCTCAAGTATAATATAACCTGGGTAACCGATAAGCATTTGAACGTAGTCCTGGTTCTGATCTATACCCGCATATGAAGCTATGATTTAATGCTAATGATTCACTAACATGCTAAAAGATTCCGGTGCTAGTTAATTCCGTATTTGGTTGGGTAGTAGCTGGAAAGTCCACTGTCAGTGCATCTACCGCTCTCGTCATTGTTAATGACGTTACCGTCTCCGATATCCATAAACTTTTGGGGAAATTATGGATGATCGAGGAAGACAACTCACCGAAAGTGTACTCCGTCGAAGAAGCAGTATACGAGGAACATTTTCAGCGAATTGTAGCTCGTACCCCGGAAGGACGTTACGTAGTCCACTTACCTTTCAAGGAAGACGTCCTCACTCAACTAAAGGTCGTCTGGTTCGCAATCCCGACCTTCATCAACAGTACAAGGCATTCATCGACGAATATCTCGATTTCGGACACATGCAGCGATTTTCACGACTGTGAGAATCCAGCAGTTTAACGCTATTACCTTCCTCTTCATGCTGTGATACGCGAGGAAAGCACGACAACGAAGCTACGGGTTTTCTTCGATGCCTCGTGTAAAACCCCGAACGGACCTTCACTCAACGATGCTCTGATGGTTGGACCATCGGTGCAAGAGGACATCCGAACGATCACGATGCGCTCCCGAAAGCATCAAGTAATGATAGTTGCCGATGCGAAGATGATGTACCGTCAAGTTCTCGTCGACCCTCGTGACTGCCAAGTCCAGCTCATCGTCTGAAAACCGTCACCGGACCATCCGATGGAAACATACCAACTGAAGACCGTAACGTACGGTACTGCCAGTGCTCCTTTCCTCGCCACTCGGGTATTGATCACACTTTCCGACGATGAAGGTCATCATTTTCCGCATGCAGCCGAAGCTCTCAAGAAAGATGTCTACGTTGATGATCTCTTCTCCGGTGGAAACAACACAGCAAAAGTTGTCGAACTCAGGAACCAGCTAGATGCACTCCTAGCAAAGGGCGGATTTCAATTACGAAAGTAGTCCTCGAAGGAATTTCACCGGGGAATCGCGCACTAAAGACTTTCGTAGACCTCGATCGAGATCAGGTCATCAAAACTCTCGGACTGCACTGGGAACCAACCACAGATTGCCTTAGATACAAGACCGATCTACCATCCGACACAGCAGAAAAGCTTATCACCAAACGGATTGAAGATGAAAATGAAAAATGAAGATGGATCATCATGGAGCTGGGACAAGGAATTACCGATCGAGTATCAAATCCGGTAGACCAAATACCAGACGTATCTACCGAGACTCAACGAACTTCGCATCAACCGCTGTATCCTGCTACCCGAACCAGAAACCATTCAGATCCACATCTTTGCCGATGCATTGCAACTCGCCTACGGAGCCTGTGTCATCTCAAAAGGCAATCGATTCCACAACTCAAGCTCTGTGGAGCACTTCAAGCAGCGCAACTCTTCGAGAAGTTGAATGCATCACTTTAGCTCGACGCAGAATGCTATTTAAGACTTGACACTACTACTCTGCTGGCTCAACGCATCTCAATCTGCTTTGAACACTTTCGTGGCAAACCGATCCTTGAAAATCCAACTTGCCTCTCAACACTGCTCGTGGAATCATATTGCTGGGCTAGAGAACCCCGCGGACTGCTTTTCTCGCGGAATAGCTGCCGAAGCTCTAATCGGCTTCGATCTCTGGTAGCAAGGACCTGAATGGCTTCGACAACCCCAAGATGGCTGGTCAATAGCTAAAGGTACACACGATCAACCCTTTGAGGCGTTGGAAGAAGCACGTCGAATATCCGTAGCAGCATAATCGTCTCCGAATGAACCGTCTTTCGTCGACCTGCTTGTCGAAAAATTCTCTGACTACCAACGTCTTTTGCGTACTGTAGCATATTGCCTTCGTTTTCTCCAAAGCTGTCGAAAACAATCCAGCGATCAAACGAAAAATACCCTATTAAAGAAAGAGGAGTTGTTAGAAGCGGAAAGTCTACTTATCTACTTCGATATCTGCACTGACAGCCACAAAGTACAGACGGAAACGGAACAATACTGCAGGCAAGAGGGTTAGCTGGTCTGGTCCTTTCAGCAAGACACTATTCAGCAATACTCCGGAAACTTTCGCCGCCGCGTCCCATACAAGACGCACTTTTCTATGCTTGTTTGGGTTCGTAACAGCTCCCAACGGCAAGAACCAAACTCTAATGGGGTCCGCATTCTCAAAGTCGGCTGAAGTCGCCCGATGAGCGTAACATTTTTTTACGTATTCTTGTATTTGACGGCTAATATTCTCTTGTAGAGCTGGATTGCGTTCCATTCTTCGTTGGCGACACTGATGTCGTCGCAATGCCATACCGTAGCTATCCGGTAACTCAATATCATCCTTCTTCTACAGAAGACCCGTCTCGAAGTGCCTGCCAACACGCTTTGTGGTTTTCTCCAACAATTCTTGAGCTCGTTTTTCTTCCACGCTGAAAGTGTCCTCGAGAGGCTTGACTCCACTCTCTTCCACGGCGAAGAACTGTTTGACTGTCTCGTGTAACTCGACATCTCTCGTACATCCGCAAATGTGAAAACTGAATCCGCCATTGACCCGTAAATCCTGTCGCCCATAGACACACCATCCCAATCGAGTTTTGACGGCAATCGGCTCAGATCCACCTCCCTGTTTTGTCTTCAACGGTACGTTGTGATAGCTGTGAATTGGCAACTGCTTCAGATAAGCGAACTTCCTTGCTGCCTCTTCTAGGTCGAAGGGTAGCATCGGTAGATCCAAATTCTGTACCGTTCGAGCGTTTACAAGCTTGTAATGTCGCTTCTGATCCGGTCCCGAAATTGCAATCGTCACGGTCAGTGACTCCTTCTCTACCCGCGACGTGTTTCCGGTCCATCTAAGACAGAGTGGAAATTTTTTTCCTGCCAAACCAAGCTGGGCTACCAGATCACCTTCGACTAGGGTCAATGACGAGCCCTCGTCCAGAAAAGCGAAGGTATCAACTTTCCCCGACTTTCCGTGCAATGTTACGGGTACAATCCGGAACAAGACACCAGAATCCAGGAGCCGATGGGTGTGGCTATTTCCAACTTGCGTTGTTGGAGCTGTTGACTTGCCATGCAATAACGGATGATGTTTATACTGACATCCACTTACGTTGCATCGGTTGTTACTGCGGCAAGCTTTTCTTCCATGTCCGAATACGCAGATTTGACACACGCTCAGAGCCCGAATCCGTCGCCAGCGATCGTCGATGGAGAGCGTTCTAAACGCCTGACATTCTCGAAGTTTATGACCTTCTTTTTCGCAATGTAGGCATCCACCCGCCTTGTATTGCGTTGTAGCCGGTGTGAACACCTCGTTGACCTTGGTTACGTGCGAGTTGACGTATGCCTTCGTTTTCTCTTTTTCGCTGTTTTTCCGTGAATCCGAATGTTCTCTCCGTGAGTATAACCGCACGTCCTCGTCGTGTACTCGAAATTGGAAATGAATATTGGCCATTCAGCTGGATCCCCAGAGAGCATAGGAAGGTCTCGAGCCAAAGACTGACGAGAAGAAAGTAGCTGTTGTGTGGGCTGCAGCTCTAGTGCTCTCTCTGGTTCGTCCAAGTTTGATCGTGGAATATCAAGTAATATCGGAAGGTCACCAACCGGCTGCTGCACCAAAGGTGGCTGCATCGGAAGCTGTTGCACCGGAAACTGCATCAGAGTCTGCACCGGAAACTGCTGCATAGGAGGTCGCTACATCGGAGGCTTGTGCATCGGAGGTTGGTGCATTGGAGGTTGGTGCATCGGAGGTTGGTGCATCGGAGGTTGGTGCATCGGAGTTTGGTGCATCAGAAGCTGTTGCACTTGAGTCTGCTGCACCTGAGTCTGCTGCATCGAAGGCCGCTGCACTGGATACTGGTGCATCGGAGGTTGCTGCACTGTAGGATGCTGCACTGGAGGCTGCTGCACTGGAGGCTGCTGCACTGGAGGCTGCTGCACTGGAGGCTGCTGAAACTGACGCTGCTGCACTGGAAGCAGTTGCACCAAAGGCTGACTCACCGAAGGTTGTAGGGGTGCAGATTGGGTTATCATCATGGGGAAAGGTGTACTTTGTCTAATAGTCTGTTGCTGCAACGGGTTGTTGCTGTTTACCAAATTAGAGCGCGCGTGGGCTAAACGCTGCTCGTTTGAGAGAATTTGCATGGTTGGATTTGGATTTGAATGAGAGGCATTGTTTTTCTTCAAATTATTAATTGGGTTCTCAGAAGCATGACACTTACCTGAAGGAAACACACTGGGGTAGTGCTTCGGAATGGCACCTAGTACCGATGCGTTGGGTTGCACGAGCACTTCATCCCGGTTTCTGGCTGTTCCTTCAACATTCAGTGCGCCCGCCTGGGTAACTGACGACGGCACCCTTGATAAGCGATGCACGGTTGACTGCATTCCTTCGATTTCCGTCCTGCATAGCCCCAATTGTCGTTGCAAATCATCCAACTGAGGGAAGGTTTGCTCCGATTGCTCTACACAACGCTCCAGTCTCACTCGTAACTCACGTATCATGTCCCAGGCCTTCCGTTGATCAACATCAACTTCCACGATACTCAGGTCTATTAAATCGCCTTCGCTGGCATTCAATACGGAGATAGTTGGGTCTGATGGTGACCCCAACGGTAGTTCTTCGGGAACACCTCCTACAGCACCAACATCAGGATCCGTTTGAAGGGGATGAGAAATATGCTGGTGAACCGCTGAAGCTGCTGGCACTTGGTTTTCTTCTGCCGCGCTAATTTCCAGATTTGCGCTGCTCCCAATCCTCTTTTGAACCCTTTTTCGACTGTTTCCACAACTCACCCGGCTTCTTTTCTCCTCCTCGGTGGCAATCGTAGCTTTCAATAGCTTTCGTTGCTCCTGCAAGAACTTCTTTTCAAGTTTCACTTCCACGCGCAGTTTCTCTAACTCCTGACGCTCCCGCAGACGTGCCATACTGTCTGACAAATGTGACGAAGATCGACTCGCGATGCTGGCTCTCGACATGGCACGAGAAAGTCGTTTACAGCGGGAACAAAGCCACATTCGATCGGTGATCGAGCCCGTCACACCTGCACAACTGAAGTGCCACCATGCATCGCATGAATCGCATTGGACCATATTGTCCGCTTCTTCTGGCCTATTGCAGCCAGCGCACCCATCTTGCTTTCCGGCCATAGAATGATGACTCATCACGATGAAATTTTGAAGATTGTTGTGACAGCTATAAATGAAAACCAAGGCATCGACTTCTGTAGCTAGATTTATTCACGCTTCAAACTGCAACAGTACACACTTAGAAATAACTAATTTTACACGTGACGGAATCCATCTTTGACATAAAAAATGAGACGTAAACAAACAGGTCATGTAATATTAAGTGCTCCGAGACTGAAAAGTTCGTTGCTCGACGAAAAGTACGTTTGATTAAGCTATATTTCGCGTCTGTTATGACTCAAATTTATGTCAAAATTGACGCTCGTATATGTCACTCTCAGAGCACCTAAATTTACATGAATTTTTCTAAGTGTGTAGGTTTAGTTTAGTTTATGATTAGTGGCCCTTACAATTCTATCGGCCTTTCACTTTCACTGTGCAACTTCAGGTTAGGTTTAGGTCTTACGTAGTTTGTAAGATATGCATTACATTTATATTCCAGTTCTAGTTTTAATTCAGTAGCCTTTCTTACCTTCACTAGTTCTTAGTTAGATAAGGAACTAGATTTTAGACACTAATTAGTAAAATTAATAGAATAACACTCTAGAATAACGAATTGAATAAACTTTCAATATAAACGTCCACGTCATGTGTGGATCGATAAGTTTTTGTTCATCTATTGTCCATTTGTTTTGATTTACGAAATCCCACCCATGACATCTTATCAATAGCGGCGGCTTATCAGTCAAGCGGTGGAACTGGTTGGAATAGGGTGACCAACTCGACGGTACCGGTGTTAACATCCGTCGATCTTGTTTTCCGTGCTGAGCACCAATGCTACCGACGCCAAGGAGGCAGCTCCCACACCTGGACCCTACCTATCGACCCATCAACTCATGAACCGGGGACCAATGGCTTTACTTCTCTTCCTAAGGAAGGCGTGATCAGAGATGTTATGCCATAGAACATTCCGGCGGCGCCAACTGGGATTGAACCCAGGCCCTTTGGGGTGAGAGGCAATCACACTTTCCACTACATCACCGACACCGCTATTATTAATAACAAATCATTTATTAAAAATTGTAATGACAAGGAGCAGAAATAAAATATTTTCAAAATGGTTTTATGGTTTTGTAGCCAAAATCGATCGGGTACTGTATTAAAGGGTGATACGGTCAAAATTTGGTCAAGGGAAAACGCGTGTAAATTGGTGAAATCGTTTATTTAAAAAATCAAATTAAATTTCTTTTTCAAGTTCAATTAGTATAAAATTCAGGAAAAATATTCAGTTAGGCTTCCGCTTTTCCAAATCCGAATTGCCGGGCCTTACGCTTGACCCCTGCCATCAGATTTTGTACAGCCACCTTCCACCTTCTTCGCCGCAGAAAGCCAGTTTGCCTTGAATTGCTGCTCGCCCTTAGCAGTTTTTTGGTCTTCTTTAGGTTCCGCTTGACAATAGCCCAGTATTTCTCAATTGGGCGGAGCTCTGGCGTGTTGGGAGGGTTCTTGTCCTTGGGAACCACCTGCACGTTGTTGGCGGCGTACCACTCCATGGCAAGATGCCAAATCCGGCCAAAACAGTACGGAACAACCGTGTTTCTTCAGGAAAGGCAGCAGACGTTTATTCAAACACTCTTTCACGTAAATTTCTTGGTTGACAGTCCCGGAAGCTATGAAAATGCTGCTTTTCAAGCCACAGGTACAGATGGCTTGCCAAACCAGATATTTCTTTGCGAACTTTGACAGTTTCATGTGCTTGAAAACATCTGCTACCTTTCCCCTTCCTTTTGCCGTATAAAACTCCTGTCCCGGAAGCTGCTTGTAGTCGGCTTTGACGTAGGTTTCGTCGTCCATTACCACGCAGTCAAACTTCGTCAGCATCGTCGTGTACAGCCTCCGGGATCGCGCTTTGGCCGTCGTATTTTGTTTATCATCGCGATTTGGAGTCACTACCTTCTTGTAAGTCGATAGTCCGGCTCGTTTTTTGGCTCGATGCACGGTTGTAGACGATACACCAAGCTTATTTGCGGCATCTCGGAGAGAGAGGTTAGGGTTTCGCTTGAAACTACCGGCAACTCTCTTTGTCGTCTCAGCGGCTTCCGGTTTTCGATTTCCCCCCGATCCAGACTTCCTCGCTGTCGACAAACGTTCCCCAAACACTTTAATTACATTTGTAACGGTTGATTTGGCAACTTTTAGCGATTTTGCCAACTTTGCATGCGAGTAGCTCGGATTTTCGCGATGCGCGAGCAAAATTTTGATACGCTGCTCTTCTTGCTTGGACGGCATTTTGACAACTGAAGAGTGAATTCCAAAATCAAAATAGGAGCAACATTCTACACACACACACCTTCAAAATGAGGGGTGTTCAGGTTTTTTAAATGCAAAATTGAAAGAAATACGTCAAGTTGATATTGACCAAATTTTGACCGTATCACCCTTTATAAATATGACAAAATGCAAAAACAATATCAAAGTTTGTGACATCATCCGGAGATAGTTGAAACTTCAAATTATTATAATACCCCACAAAGCTCGCATAAGAATCTCGGATGCTGTCAGCAAAATCACTCATTGCAGTGGCAAAATGATAGACAAAAGCCAGCTGAAGTGATGTTTTATCACCGACTAATTCAATGAAGGAAGAGTAATAAAAATAAATTACTCGGGAAAAGCTCCGGCAAACTTGCCTGCTTCAGCGGATAGTAAATGCAAATAGTCACTATTTTTTCCTGCTGGTTAGCCTTTGGTGGGAATGGCAGGTACTGGTGGTGGATTAAGTGAGTCTTGAAGAAGATGATGGCGCATAAGTGATTTACGGGAAAAGCTTGCTCGCGGGCGCATAATTCAACAAACGAGGTTATTTTAGTTTTGACATCCTTCGGTCCTTTGTCGTTGGCTGATGTGCAGCCAATGAAGCTCTGCTCAGCATTTTCCATAATTCAATCGACCGTCGATTGAATGTGAATTACAGTTTGGTAGAAATTCATCCAAGCTTGTGAACGAACTTCAAAGCATGGAACTTCCAGAAAGGACAATAAAAAGCAATTTCCAGAACACGAACATTTCGAAATACAGCAATCGCTCCATTTATACGGTGGTGCAATTGTGTCAACCATAAACAACCAACAAATCAGCTCAATTGGCTGAAGAGCCGAGAAACAGCGGTGAGAGGATGGCACCACCCACCGCATAAATAAAGCAATTACTGCACTTCCGTCACAACGGAAATCGTCTCGTCTCAAATTTGGTCTAAGAATCCTAATTGCTTCCCAGAAACCATTCACCGAGGAGTCCAACCGAAAAACTTTCCTGTGCAAATACATACCTACTTTCCCATTTTCTGTGAAACCTAAAACAAAAACACAATTAACTGACTGATCAGAAAGTTGCAAGCAGACAGCTCCTGCCGCCGGTGGGTGCTCAAATTCGCTCTTGATTAATCAATTTCCGAGAAGCGAAGCACCGCCACTGAATGTGCTCCTGCTCCGCGGATTGTGCGGACGAGCGAGAGCGAAAACATTTTACCACCTTAAAAACTTGTTGTGTTCCATCTGAATCCCCCGGCGCTCCGCCGGTTCGATCGTGAATCCTGGTGAATGGCTTAAAATTAAGATGTTTATCGGTAGGCAGCGATCGGAATCGATTTTCCTCACCCGCTCGGGGCTTTTTTCACGATGCCGTTCAAGAAGCCAACGGCCGGTAGGCAAAATCAATGTTATTTTTATTATCCCTTCACACTCGTTGGGGGGAGCATGACAACAACGCGCGACGGCAATAGCTCCTCCGGCACACGTTTAACGAGATTTTCTCGAACGTCGTTTTTCTTCGGGGGAAGATAATTAATTTTCATTCCTCGTCCCTCGTCCTTCCGACCACATTTCTCCATTAATCCTTGCGAGCGCCACCGTAGAAAGGTGGTGCTACACCGCACGCTATTGTTTTCCTGTTTTTGGTCGACGACGACGACGACGACAGAGTAGTGAAAGCGCCTTTTCCTTTGCCGATAATCTCCACATCATGATCGGTGGGAGGGGAACCAGGGGGCCCAGTCAAGCGTTTTATTACTTGTTTTCAAGTGTGCCCACGAGGTCGGCCGAGGGATGGGGAGTGAGAGCTGGCTGGCCGGCGGACGGCGGGAGAGATTTAAAGGCTTAACGGAAATTATTAGCTACTGAGGACGGAGGGGAAGGGCACCATTGAAAATAGATTTCACCGGAACATGGTTGAGAGAGACCCGGACACGAGCAGAAGGTTTATGAGTGTTTTCATCTTTTCAAGTTGGAATCGATTATTTATCCCGAATTAAGGTGGGTGGCTGCTTCTGAGTACCACCGGCGATAAGAAGGAACCGGCTGGTAAGTTATTTGTTTTCTCCGGGGAATCGTTTTTCATTGGGAGATTATTGATGATTTGTGGATGCTCTCGCTGCGTTGGTTCCGGTAGGGGTGTGTCTCGTGATTGTCGACTGGTTTTTGCGTGGAATTTAACCACTCCAGAGCCGGTTTAATTAAGCGTCGTATCATACACGCTTGATTTAGTAGGTATTGACTTTCACCCCACGACACCCCGATTCCAAAAATACCTATTGAGGGGTATTTTAAAGTGTTTCCCGGTTGTTCTGTAACCAGAAGTCACCATCTTGGATCTCAAAATGACATCAGACATCGATTTCCACCTCTACACGTCACCCCGATTCCAAAAATACCCATATTGTGGGGTATTTGAAAGTATGTTTCAGTATTTCTCTAACCGGAAGCCGCCATCTTGGATTTATAAAAGACATCAGACAACGATTTCTGGTCCCTACACGTCACTGCGATTTTAAAAAAAATACCCATGTTGTGGGGTATTTAACAAAACATTCAAAACGGAACGCGCCATCTTGGATCTCAAAATGGCGCCATTAAGGCTGACTAAAAGTAAATTGGTACGCCCCTCACGCGCCGCTAGCATGCCTTTAGTGTTGGGAATCATGGAATCCATTATGGAAGTTTCGATGGCGTTCAAAACTCAATCTCACCACAGTTTGGTGAGATTTGCAGCTGGTGAGTTTTGTTAGCTTGATAATTCGAGCTGCAATATCACAGCTTGCAAAATCAACCGCAGTTGTTTGCTTATTGATTTTTGTCTACGAAATCAAGCGTGATCTCGGGAATTGGTGAGTACATATCTGTTAAGGCACTTCTAATAATTATAAAAATTACCCTAAATGAATTTGTGCCAGTTGAAGTAGGGCACTCATACTCAATTTATTTTGCATGCCACAAAGCAGAGAAGAAAGCCCGTAGGTAGGATTTCTCACACACCATATAGGGCACACACAACCTCTCTTCACTGATAGCCCGTATCAGATTATCGAATAAAAATCAGTACAATAAAGCTACCGACGAGTGTACATCTAAAATTCTATCGCAGAAAAGAAAGTTCCGAGTACAGTAGTTCAGTGTACCACGTATCATCCACAATTTGCATTTTTTGGTTACGGTGAAAACCACACCCGAAGGACACTATCCGCCGCGAGTCCACCACTAGTCCGGAGAACCAGCTCCCCTACAATATCGTATATATTCAAAAATTCTTGTCCAAAAATGCCCTTGTGCATTTTGGCGCGCACCTTTTTTAAAGAAGTGTATATCGTAGATCGATATTTTTCGCCCAGTTAATGTTGACAAAAACAATAATATTATTATCACTAATCGGTTTTCGGAGCTGGTTACTCATGGAGAAACCATGAGCAACCACCAGGACAGTTCCGGAATAGTATGCATATGTACACCCATCTATTTCCTGTTTTATGGAAACTCGATGGTACTGCCTCTCGAAATGAATAAATCGTACTTAAATAAAAGTGACTAGCTTATCATGTCCATAATTCCATGATGATTTTGAAAATTTCCCACCCAACGGGCGCCACGACCTCTCATCTTCCCATCAATCCTCGTGGACACCGTGTTCAGCTTGAAACTCATTATATACAATAAAATCTAATTTATCGGCGTTAATCTGGATCGCGTGATGCACTGCTCCCTCCCCGGTTTCCAAACCGTTCCCGGATAACTTCAATCCAAAAACACCTGTTTCCCCAATGGTTGCGGTCTAATCGTTCATGGCTCCATGGCTGCTCGTCCCCCGTTGCGTCGCGTCGGTAGGTGTCGGTAGGCAGCAGGATCAGGACCGGAGGAGGAAGCCCGTTTGTGTTTGTGTCTGAATCTGGTTCAGCTTGCTTGCTCAGTTCGATTCGGTTGGGTTGGTCTCCCGGTGGGGTTCTGTTCGTTGGTTTGTACGCTCGGTGCACAAATCGATTTCGTTCTAATTTTGATGTTGTTTGGTTTGGCATTTTTCGGGTGGGGTTGTGAGGGGGCTGGAGGTTAGAAGGGTCGAGGTTATATTGGAAGCAACAGGATTTGTGCGAGTGTATGTTTGAGCACTTGCCCGCAGACCTGGAGTTGTATCGTATCGTTAGCAAACGGCTTGGCCTAGGCCTAGGCCTGGCAGTGCAAGTGGAAAACCCATTCAACCGCACATAAAATGCCAATTAATGAAAATAATATGCATGCTGTGGAAAATGAGAGGGAATATGGAAAAACCGAAGAAGATATGGAATGGAAAGGAGGGAGGGAGGAGCGATGAACGTTATTGGATTGCGAAAGAGACACGACATGTTCGATAATGGAGGATTTCCGGGAACATAGGTCAATTCATAGGTTTGGATGTAGTTTTGAGTAATGTTCTAATTGAAGATTTTAGAACTATTTTATCCTTTTTGATATCATTGCTATTTGATTCCAATTTAAGATAAATTTGAAGACAACCTTAAATGACAGAATGTAATAATTTCAAAAATCATCGATAGTGGACAAATCAAAATTGACCCGAGAAAAAACTGAATTTGAAATTCAGGAAATACTAGTTTAAATCGAACACTAGTTTACATCCAAGGAATCCCTAAAGGTTTCCAAAAATATTTGGAAATATTAGAAAGAGGGAAGCTGTATGAATTTCGCAAAAAAAAGTCCACAGAGCTTTGAAAGCTTGTTCAGATGCAGGCTTGATACATTTACATTGAGGCAAACACAGTCTCTTTCCTCAATGTGCACTTTAAATGAGAAGCTTTTGATTTTGCTCCCCTTGGCGAATGAAGCAGAGTACAAAACAGCAAAAAGGTTATCTTCAATTTAATTCCACTTAATTAATTTTTGTATCTATGATAGATACGTAATTCGACTACAATGTGGAGTCTTCATCAGTGTCAACCCTACTAGAGACTAATCAAAATCTGACCCCCTTAAGTACAACCTTATTTCGTTACTTCATTGTGATGGCTACCAAGCCTTTGAGATTTTTTCTTTGCTAGAGAGTTGTAAAGATTTTTCTCCTTTACCTTACTTAAATCTTTGTTTTTTTTTTAAATTTTAGTTATAAGTTTTTAGTTTTTTTATAAGGCTGGATACTTGTCACAAGTGACATATTGAGCTTCAGCTTATTGTCCATGAATGCTTTTATAACCGAAATACACAGTTTTCTCGTAACACTTTCATAGTAAGGCCTGTACTCGAAAAAAATGTACCAGACAAAAGCGTTCGCCAAAAATTTATTTTAAGTCGAATTTTCTTGAAACTTGGAATGAGCTAATAAATATGGATTATTTTTCGGCATAATTACCTTATTCAATTTCCTTTCCATCGCTGAAAGCCCGCACATTTCCCTTAAGACCCCTCATTACATTTTGTGCAATGATGGAGCTGACCTTTTTGGTCACTTTCATCCATTATTTCTTCAAGCTCGTTCTTAAACATCTTGGATGATTTTCGAACTATGGTCTTCATTATGGCCCAAAATCTTGCCACCGGACGAATCTCTGGTTAATTTGGGGGGTTGGCGGTTTTTGGTACAAAAACAACGTTATTGTCTCTGTACCAATCCAACGTCGATCGCGCGTAATGGCATGATGCCAGGTCCGGCCAAAATAATGTCTCGCCTCCGTGGGGCCGCAGGAAGGGCAACAGACGCTTCTGGAGGCACTCGGTGCGGTAAATTTCGCTGTTGATGGTACCCATTGTGATGTACGCTTTACTCAGTTTACCGCATTGGCATATGGCCTGCCAGAGCAAGTATTTTTTGGCGAATTTGTCCAGTTTCTTCTTCCTTATGTCTTCCGGAACATCAAACCGTGATTTGGCAACGTAGAACTCCAGCCCCGGTATCTGCTTTGCGTCATCCATAACCATACACATCGGTTTCGTTAACCACTCTCGATACAGCTTCCTTGCGCGGGATTTGGCCGCCGTGTTTTGTTGATCACGCCGGTTCGGCGCCTTCCGGACCTTGAATATACGAAGCCCAGCTCGTTTCATGGTTTGCTGAACGAACCAGGCGGAACACTTTGCCTTCAGAGCCTCGTTGCGAATCGAAAGGTTCGGATTACGCTTGAAATAATCCAACACCTTCACAGGGTCAGCTGTCTTCGATTTTCTTCCACTTCCAGCCCGCCGCTCGGTCACTTTCTAGAGCCATTTTCACTGGGTCGTCGAGCGGCATTTTTACGACGTGACCAGCCCACCGTAGGCGCCCGATTTTTGCAATGTGAACGATGGATGGCTCTCCCAGCAGCTGGTGCAATTCGTGGTTCATTCGCCTCCTCCACGTTCCGTCATCCATCGGCACTCCACCGTAGATGGTACGCAACACCTTCCGTTAGAAAACCTCAAGGGTGCGTTGATCCTCCACGAGCATAGTCCAGGTCTCGTGGCTGTAGAGGACAACCGGTCTAATCAGCGTCTTATAGATAGTCAACTTCGTGCGGCGTCGAATTTTATTCGAAAGTAGTTCAAAGTAGGCACGATTCCCTGCCATAATGCGTCTTTGAATTTCTCTGCTGGTATGATTTTCGGCGGTCACCAGTGAGCCCGAATACACGAACTCATCGACCACCTCGATTTCGTCACCGTCAATCTGGTCAAAAAGGTCTTTGATGCGTTGATGGCAAGTCCAATCCACCTAGCTTCAGCTTTCAGTCTGATGTACGTTTCCGCCAACGTCTCAAAGTTCCGTGCCATGATGTCGATGTCATCGGCGAAGCCAAGAAGCTGGATGGACTTCCTGAAGATCGTGCCACTCGTGTCTATCCCTGCTCTTCTGATCACACCTTCTAACGCGATGTTGAATAGCAGACACGAAAGTCAATCACCTTGCCGTAACCCCCTTCGAGCTTCAAAGGGACTCGAGAGTGTCCCCGATACTCGAACAACGCACATCACTCGATCCATCGTGATCATCACCATAATTTTCACAAGCACCCACCGAAACCGCAGCCGTGATACATTTCGAGTATGAGAGAGTGATTAAAGTTGGATCAAAAGTGCCTGAGGAAAATGCAAATAGGTATTTTTGCGGATTACCCGAAGTTGCGATAGTGAATATAATGATCACAGTCAAGCAGATCTAACACGCTTGAAATGTTCATCAAAATCGCTTTCAACGGTCAATTTTAATGTTTCCTGTGGCGCGCATAATCAATTCCCTTGCGTTTGTCCCTGTTGAGTGTATTCGACTGTTAGCGGTAGTGTTTACAATGAGAAATGTTCCATGTACTGTTTGTCTGTTTATCTGTGTTATAACATCGAGGTAACGGGCCTTATTACGGGTGTCACTACACGGTGATAAGGAAGTGATACTCAGAATAAGATCCGTGATTACCGTACAAATCAAATGAGAATCACTTCACCGTGACGACAAGTGAAAAATTTTCACCGTGAAGTGACATCCGTAATAAGCCCCAACGTTAGGTTTAAATCAAAACATTGAGAAATAGGGTTAACTATTCTCGGCCCATTAAGCACAACCCGCACTTAGCCTTTCTGAATCTAGCGTAGTGTAGCACCAAACGGAACGTTATTATTACAGATGACTTCCAAATTTATTTACCTTTCCATATGTACCGTTAGTTCGGATAAGGGGTCGCGAAATATTCGTTTATTGTTGAAAATGCAAAACTGCTCATCTTTGCCTACGGGTCATTAGCTATTGGAATGCCATTGGGATTCTCTTTGGCCTATCGAACGAAAAGAATCGTGAATTCGCGTGCGCCTTTTGTTTTCGAGATCCTATTTTGCGTTCTTCACATGGGGTAGGTCACTCGCACACCAAAATTGGGTCAACATTTTTCTCAGTGTGCCGCAAGTGTGCCACAGGTGTGCCGATTGTGCTATAGTTGGCAACCCGGTATTTCTGACAGCTTCAATGTTTTGAATTGCAATCGCAAGGATAACATCGGTCTAGCGACAACCAAGGAGGAAGCTGGAGAGCTTGTTAGAATTCTTTTGTATGGGGACTACTTTTGTCCCTCTCCAGGCTTTGTCTGGAGATTCAGGGTCGTTTGAAGGGCTCCAGGAAGAAATTGGTGGAAATACTTCCCTTTTTAAAAAAATGCAAGGTGGATCCAACAAAAGAGATGGAGGAAATAGGGAATAGCGTGGTTAAATAATTCGATAATACAGAAATAGCTTAGTTTAACATAGTGTATTCGTGTTTTTCATGTTTTAGGCGTTAAATTTTGGGAAAAATTGGGAAAATGAAGGAATCAAGGGTTACTGGCACATTACCGATTTGATGCGTCGTTTGGCTGGCTGACATCGGCCTAGCGTTTTGGTTTTGCCGGACGATTCCTCCTTCCTCGCTGCGTGCTTCAAAACTCGGCGGTCTTCACAAAACGGTCCAGACGACGGGGTTCGATCACCAGCCGGGAATAAGGTACGAGCGGACCACTGGAGGCGTTCACTAGCTGCATCTCTGGATCGGATCTCTACACTCGCAGGTTTGAAGGGCACACCGGCACTTAAACAATGGCCGCGTCGGAAGTTCCTCTTCGAGCGACGGCACGCGGGAAATCTCACTTGATTTGTTCACTATTAGAGAGCTGTCCCACGGTGACAGACCTTTTTATCGGCCTCGGTGTGATGGTGTTGATCGTCTACCACGCCGACGATAATCGTGGTAGTCAACTGTGGCTGTGCCTTGTGGTAACTTTTGACGGAGGTGCATTAAGGGTGGGAATAGGGATGTTCAGGAAGTGGATATTTTCGTGGAATTCGATTTCAAATTCAATTTTGTTATAATCAGTTCAATTCAATTTTCATTTTAACTAAGCTACTCGGTAAAAACTAAAAGAAACTATTTACAAAAATAATGTAACATATTTGATAGGTTACAAGCTACCGGAAGCGTCCCCGAAAATTTCGAATATCATGCTCGATAAGGATTGCCCCTACCGACGAATAAAACGTCTCTACCTCAACTGGAAAGAACCAGAGTTTTGCCACGATGATTCGCTGCAGAAGGTCAATTGCATTCTGACAGCCGGCGTTCGGCGTAGACAAAGAAACCATCGACAGCAAACCCAAACCTGGCTGCTAGGATACGAGCTGACCGCTAAGATTACGGTGCTGTGCGAAAAGTTCATCTTTTTCCTGACCAGCAAGAAGAAGATCGACTTCTTGAAGCAGATCGAGAAGGACGGCGAGGAGGGTATTCCGTCGGTGAAGCTGTTGACAAAGACAAGACCAATTTTGAAAAGCTGCTGGAGGCGATCAAGGGTTCAAAGGTTGGCAAAACGTTGGGTGTCTTCTCCAAGGACAACTTCACGGGTGAATTTTGTGAATCGGGGTGAGCCTTTGTCAAGGACTCTTTTACTTAACTTTGCCGATCTGAGTTCCTCTAGCATATCCAATTAGAGTATGTTTCTGAAATACGCAGTCAAAAAGCACGTAATGTTGTGAACAACTTAAATGGCAGCTGTCCAGCAGTGCTCCCATTTTATTTAATGAACAATCCATGCTTACGAGATTGTGCCGATGGATGTTCCCATGTATGTGCCCAAGCTGTGCTGAGTGACATACCTCTTGGTTCTTCAACACTTCGTCTTGCAGCTATTGAATAGAAGCATCGTACCGAACGTTTGGTTGAAACGTTCACGCTGAAATCAATGATATATTTGATGTTTTGTGCTCGATAGGCCGGGAATGGGCGATTAGGCCGAAGCAGAGATAGAAATTCTCACTCAGCTGCACGATAAGCATTTCCTCACTCAAGCTACTTTTCGGTGAGTTGTGAACCGTTCACATTTTCATCTCTCCTTTTTCACCGATAATTCATTATCCTCTCTCATACATAATCCGAAAATATCTCTCTTCAAAAACCAACGAAAATACTTTTTCATCACCCATTTGGCTCTGAAAACTACCAAGAGCGAAAAAAAAATACCACCCCAAATTGTTCGGTTCCAATCCAATGTGATGTTAACAGTTGAGGCTTGGAAATTCGCCGTCTCGTTTGTTCTTCCGCTGATTAAATGGTTGACGGCAATTACAGCTAGAAGTTCAGTGCATTAAGCGACAAGAACTATCTGCACTGCGGATCGATCATCTGTGCTCTGGGTGCACGTTA
The DNA here is from genome assembly GCF_037179485.1 of Ochlerotatus camptorhynchus. Classification (NCBI taxonomy): domain Eukaryota; kingdom Metazoa; phylum Arthropoda; class Insecta; order Diptera; family Culicidae; genus Ochlerotatus; species Ochlerotatus camptorhynchus. Next base: position 1,611,019 of record NW_027040752.1, on the reverse strand, counting down.
CAAGTCCAACTGCTCCAATGTAGTCCGAACGTTGCAGAAGCACTACACATTTCTGCTCAATCTGGAAGAGGAACTGCTGAAGGAGGTTTTCAACGACTGAATGGATTATTCCAAGAAGGAAGATCCCAAGGTAAGACGTTCAGTTTTGCCATCGGGTTGGAGCTCCAGGAGAATTCGATCGTAGTACCTCAACCAGTGAAATTCGGTTTAAAAAGCAATGTGGAAGCAATAACAATTCCGTGTGATTGTGTCGTGAAAAGTAGTAACTCACTTGAACATTACCGAACTTTATTCCATCTCGTATATGATGACACATATCCGAAAATCAAACAACTCTTTTACTTAACTCTGCTGGTCTGAGTCCTCTAGCATATCCAATCAGAGTATGTTTCTGAAATACACTACACACTACACTACACTACACAGTACTACACAAATACACAGTTTTGGGTAAACATAGATACATTCTATCACATTGTACGTTTTTTTTAATTTATCCCCCCAAAATAAGTGTCAAATCAGAAAACTTGAAAAATCTTTGAACGCCGTTTTCTCATTTCCAGTTTTTTACAGGTGGGACTGACTTTCGATTATGGGCAGTTCTGGAAAACCTCTATGCTATTATCAGACAGGGGAAAATTTCCCCTACCTGATAGTGGTGTTACTATGCGTGGGTGAGCTAAAAGTCTCGCCATATCGACGATCAAATGCATTGTTTACAAAAGCTGAAACGTCCCTTCGAAAAAGTAATCGAGATTTGATGTTTTGTACTCGATAGGCCGGGAATGGGCGATTAGGTCACAGTAGATTTTCCCCCTATAACGCATCACTTTCAGAAATACTTCACTTTACAACCGATGAACCATTCTGATGGCCATATGAGCACCCAAGTAATCATATAGTCGCAATATAGCTTATATATACTTATGCCGCGGATACGCTTGGATGACAAACTATGAGCATGAGTGTTATTTATATTATAATTATGAGTACTATACACCAACTATACAAAACCTTTACAAGCGTGATCATGGATGTACTCATAATTTATTATACAAATAATGGTCAATAATGGTAGTTCGTCATACAAGTGTATCCGCGGCATTACTTTGCTTGAGTATGGTTATGTGGTGAATCTGATGAAACTGTCACTTCTTTCTTCCGACTGCTCGATGGACCAGAGACGTTGGACGTGAGCCTCGTCCCAGATGACCATGGCAATACAGTGACAGAAGATGGACATGAAATCGACCACACCAACCAGCAATTAAGGTGTCAACATCGAACCAGGAACGAACATTTGTGCGGATTTATCTCCCTCGGAAAACATGAAAAACCCGGAAAAGGTGGAATCATGTTAGAACAGACCTAGGACGCTCGGAGGGGTATTTGTTCTACGCAAGCTGGCCAAAAGTCGATTTCTCAAAATAAGCCAAAACAGATTCTGAAGGCATGCACTTCAGTGGTAAGATAACAATGTCCTGTTCTCATTATTTCTCTTTCTAAACTGACCGCGTTGTGGCATCAGATCAAACTTGCCTGTTGTTGAATCGTGTGGGTTTGTTAGAAAAAATCGTTTTGCAGTGCCATTGTTTTCGTGGATCTACTTGCTATAAGGATAATCACATTAATTTGAAAAAAAAAATGGAAAATGATCAAGCAGGTATTGAAATATTTATTCCACATGCCATCAGCTGATTTCACTTAGTTTTGACTTCGTTGAAGCAGTTTATGAAGATCTTGTCTTCAAGTGTTATTTAAACTAAAAAATAAATATATCCTGATAAAAAAGTTGTCTTATCCTGTAATATCCTATAAAGCCGTATACAAGCAATTATATGTACATTTGTTTAGAGGATTATAGCAGATTGGAAGCGGGATCTCATTGATGAAACAAGAGAAAAGATTTCGATCATTGAGGTAATTTTTTTTTCCAATGTGGATGGTAAAACGCTATTACAAGTCTCTTTCCTCTTGACTTAAATATATGAGAGATATAAGTTGCATTTAAGTGTCTTGTGGTGAAGATTTATGTGGTGATCGTCATATCAGAGTTTTGAAGCGGGAAAACTTTTTGTGTTTGTATAGAGTGCAATCCACGCGAAAACGTCACGACAAGAAGACAGGCGATGATAACAACTGATGGCAATGATGGTAGGGTCATTCTTTCTGAATCAAGTGAGTGCACTACTGGACGTCGATCGCGGTTGAATTTGGTGAGTTTGTTTCGGTTGAAATCAATCTTTTTGTTGCCGGTGGGATGGCCCACGTGATAGATGGTCCGGTTTTAGTTAAAATAATTGTTTGACGGTGCAAGAACATTATTAAATTCGGTTGAAAATAGTGTGCGGGAGCCACGTTAATCTCGGTATGGTAGGAGATGTGCAGGTTGGAGAATATGACTGGGTCTTTCCTGGGGGTCTTTCAATCGGAGTGATTTCTTTATTATAATTGTTTTCCAGAAAACGTTTCATTTCTCGTGAGTCAGAGTTGTGACCTATCACAATCACGATCGTCAAACAGCTGATGGTAGTAACGCTTTGTACATTCCTATCGATGTACTCGTCGAAGCTCTCTCCATGACCATCCATCAAGTTGATGAAAGAAGTAAAAAGCAACTGGTGAATGTCGTCTTCGGTTGTGATCAATCACCGATCTGGTCATTCCTGACAATCACGACACTAATCTGTGCTCGTTTTGAAGCAGTTGCTGCTTTGCTTGCTCATGTGAGTGTGTTGGTGACTGAACCCAACAGCTTCCGTCTCAGAAACTTCAAAGTTTCCGTGCATGAAATTGTAACACACGAAATCATTTTAGTTTCTGAGATCTGTGCCGCCAAAAATTTGAAGTGGCAAGGCAAAATAAACAAAATAGCGGCCATTTGTGGATTCCATCATCTTTCACCTTAAATCTCAAATCTTAATGTATATATCTTGTTCTCTTTTAGCTGAACTTATTTTACAATGACTGATTGTAAAACGTCAAAAAAATCTTCAATGTTTTACATTCTTATAAATTTTTACACCTGCGGCCAAGAAAATAGCGTCATAGGCGGATTTTCGTGTAAATTAACAAACTTTTATGTAATTTCGTTTTGTTATGATCAATTAAGCTGACATTGTTATGCAAAACCAAACTATGGTAAATTTTGCGTGTACGAAAAATAATTTAATATAACGATCTTGAAATATTTTAAATTTAAAAAATGCTATTATTTTAAACATTTTTAACCATATCGTTGATTTCCGACAAGAGTTTAAAAAAGTTTGGCGATTTCTTCACGCAAAATTCAGCATATTTGTGGTTCTGTGTTAAAATTTCAGCTCAATTGATCATAACAGAACAAAGTTACAACATGTCAAATTTGGCCATTGGTGCTTTTATATTTTTTATATTTTTTTATTTCAAGTATTTTTAGTTCGCAACACAAAGCCACCTGGAGATCACCTGACCAACACACAGAAAACCAAATCGATCACGACATTATCAACGTCCGCACGTGCCACACTGCAAACATAGATTCGGACCACTACCTAGTTGCAGTATGCATGCGCTTTAAACTCTCGACGGTGCATAACACCCGTCAAAGTCGAACACTGCGACTCAACATTGAGCAATAACGGAACGCCGGAGTTGCCCAGGACTACGCGCAGCAGCTGGAAGTTGCACTACCAGCGCACGAGTGGCACGATCTTCAGGAAGTCCATCCAGCTTCTTGGCTTCGCCGATGACATCGACATCATGGCACGAAACTTTGAGAAGATGGCGGAAACGTACATCAGACTGAAGGCTTAAGTTAGGCGGATTGGACTTGCCATCAACGCATCAAAGACAAAATACATGAGAGTAAGAGGTTCTAGGGAAGACAATGTTAGCCTACAACCCTGAGTTCAGATTGACGGTGACGAAATTGAGGTGGTCGATGAGTTCGTGTATTTGGGCTCACTGGTGACCGCCGAAAATGATACCAGCAGAGAAATTCAAAGACGCATTATGGCAGGGAATTGTGCCTACTTTGGACTCGGGAGGACTCTCTGGTCGAATAAAATTCGCCGCCGCACGAAGTTGACTGTCTACAAGACGCTGATTAGACCGGTTGTCCTCTTCAGCCACGAGACCTGGACTATGCTCCTATGCACCCTTGGTGTTTTCGAACGGAAGGTGTTGCGTACCATCTACGGTGGAGAGCAGATGGATGACGGAACGTGGAGGAGGCGAATGAACCACGAATTGCCTCAGCTGCTGAGAGAACCATCCATCGTTTACATTGAAAAAATTGGGCAACTACGGTGGGCTAGGCACGTTGTAAGAATGCCGCACGACGACCCAGTGAAAATGGAAATAAAAATTCGGACCCTTCGCAAACTACGAGGCTGGCAAAGTGTGGGCATGGATCGAGTTGAGTGGAGAAGACTTCTTCAGACAGCAGAGGACAACAAGGCCTTAGCTTGATCGATCGACCCGTAGTTCTCAACAATTCATCCTTTGACGGTTACTAAATCCGAAGAATACTTAACGACTTACAAATTAAAAAAATCATCGTTATAACATGACCCTCCCCTCTCCAAAACACGACTCCGCCCTTTTTTGACCAAAGTTTTTTTATTATCCTTGAATAATAAGATGTATGTGACATGTTAGAGTGGTAAAATATTTTTGGCCAGCTAGAATTAATAAATACTCCACTGTGGGACGATCTACGGAAAGAAATTTCCGGGGAAGCACGGAATAAAATACGAAGCGTTAGAGAAAAAGTTCAAGGGATTCCAAAAGAATAAATCCACGGCAGGAGACCAGCGGAACATGGTGAGAATGGGCCAAATATTCTTTATAAATTAAATATTAAAATTAAACTAAATAAGCGCTAGGTTTGAAAAGAACATAGAGCTATCACCTTCTAACTCCCGGAATAAGATGTCTACACTGACCATAAATGCGACAATGCAGAGAGAGTTTTTTTCTTCATAATAACACTGCCAGCTAGTGGGGGTTAGAGGGAATACACACACACACGCCCTAAGCACAAAAATTTTACCAAAACGTCTAAATATTAAAACAATAGTTACAGGACTACTTTCCTGCTGAGTTCGTATCCTGGTCCTCTGACTGCGCCGTGTAAGTACTCAAAAATAGCCACTCTAATTAGAGAACGATTGATGGCTGTGATAGGTATACTGCGAAACCAATAACACATAAATTTAACGTCAATTTCGTGTGCCATGATCCAGAATGAAGGGATGCATCTGTTTGTCAGTAGATCATCGGAGGCAGCCAATTTTTGAACCATTTTTTTTATAAATAAATCAAACATGGCCAACATTTTGAACGAATCATTCTGAAAGCACTTAAACCCATCCCCGTGCTAACTTGCTTGCAACACTACTGCCACTTTCCACACTCGATTTATATAATGCACTAGAAAATCCCGAAGAAAGAGTTATTCCCAATATAAAACGGAGAAGAGGAGGCGATATGGTATAGCCGGAAAACCCGTAGAAAGAAAAGAATTATCATTTTCAATGTGGTGCTTTCCATGTGAAAATGATAACAATGGTTTGAACCCGACGACGACGACGACGACGACGATGGCTACAGCGGTCATAGCCACAACACACACACAGAGAAAAAATGGAGTATCATCGAACGGGAGGGAGAAGCAAAGGGCAAAATAGCTTCCTTTGCTTCTATATTTTTTTTTCGGGGTAGATCCATGACCACACGAATGGATTTTACGTTTTCCTTTTGGCTTTGCACGTTCAAAGAGATCTGCTAGATCGAAGCAGTGGGGGGTGGGGGAGGTGACGTGAATCTAAAAGAGCTCTGATACGTGTCGGATGCAGATGTGCAGCATTAAGAGATATGGAACTGCGGTCTATGGCAGGGCGGCAGGGCGGCAGGGTGGCGTGCGGCTCTCTTGGTGCAATAAAAAGAAGATTATTTATGCACGGATGACAGGCAACAGGCACATACGGGGAGCTTCATGGAAAATCGTTTCCAAAAAGTCACTTCAAAAGAGATGATATTTATCAGTGGAGCGCACACAGAGAGTGGAAAAGTGTGCATTTTCTACGAACAAAGGATGATGTATTGATATGGCTTTTTGGTCCGTATAGATAATGGGTTCAATATGCCATTTTCCACGAATATTTGACAAATGGGAAACGCATTCGCCAGGAGTATAAGCGAAGGTGATCGTTTCAAAAAACTTTTCGGAAATTCCATCACTCACGCCGAATTAGGGCTTCTTAGTGCTGACCGACCGGAGGGAGGAGGGAGAAAACTTTATGACCGCAACGGAAAATCGAAAACGAGGTCACCGTTCGTCGCTGCAGGGGCGCGCAAAACTCCAAATGTCCGAAATAATTGAATGAATGGCTTTCCACATGAACAAGTTTCCAGAATTTCTTAATTTCGGGCTTCTCGCTTCGAAGAAAAGTCCGAAAAGCAGTGAGAGCCAGACAAAAAGCGAGAGAGACTGGGAGAAAACACGGAACAACGGCCGCCTCTAACATTCCTACCCACCACCCATTCGGAGGGGGATGGGTAAGTCCGGTTTTCGTCCATTTCCCACGGTACTTCACCGCTGTTCTCGTTGGTGAAGTCCCAAAACTCCGAGCATCGCGCTTTTGTCACGAGGCGTCCAAGGCGAAGAAGCGACCACCGAAATCGGCTTAAATTTAATAAGAATTTAAAAGTTTCCTTGCGCGCTAGTTGCTGCTGCTGCTGCTAGGCTACCGGCTTTCCAAATTAAACTTTTGACTGGCTTCTGCTGCTGCTATCGCATCGTGGAGGGGACACTTTTTGTTGCTTTCCGTAAAACGGAAAGAACCAATGACTCTCCTTTAGACGATTTAACACGGCACCGAGTGAACCGTGGGAAGGGCTCTAATGAATTAATCTTGGAGGGTTTCCCACTGTGCTTCCATTCTGGCATGGCGGTCGTTCTTTTGTGTCACCGCACACTGAATGACTGCCCAACCGAGCGTGATGGTGTTTCAAATTTTATTATGAAAAATGTTCGCGATTCACACTTGGGCCGCTTGGGGTGTGTGGCCTCAACGAACGACGATGGAGAAATTGCAACTTTTCGGACATTTGAATGGATCCAGCTGCAACTATACAAGTAAGTAATTTTACGGAGGAGAAACGATTCGTCTTCCGCTAGTTGGTGCTAAAGAAATTTTCCGAGTGCAATTTGTAATGAGTGATTTGATGGTAAATCCGGATGAAAAAGAATGACGACTGTTAAACGAGAAAGCACGACATACATTATCGCCAATTAGTTGAAAATTATCTTATGAAGCTTTAGAATACGAAATTGACGATTTGGAGACCCTACAACATCTAATATGCATTGCAATCGATCATTAACCTCGTCACGGTATTCGAGTCTTTTTCGACCCAAACGATCTATTCAATTGACTGTAGCTCAGGAACCTTGAGCTCAATGATTTTCCAATTTGGAGACTTTTCCTTATCAGCACATCTAATTTACAATAATTATTTTACGAGCAATAATTGAGGCCAAATAAGTACTTTTTATTCAGTACTAACAGTTCCTTTCAATTTCCATTTGTAACAGATGGGGTACTCCCTGCCCAGCACTAATGACACCCCCCTCTACACTACCTCAGGTTCGGCATGCGCGTCCGAATATCAATAGATACTTCGATCTCTCTCTCTCTCCTCACTATACTCGTGGCGTCTAACGGTCGATGATTGGTTTGTATTCCCGGATACCTTCGTATCGGAAGATGCTCCGTGTCTAACCGCGCCGTATGCCGAATGACGGACACTACGGGGTCTAACCACGCCGTGGATGAATTTCCAGCGGGAAACTACGGGGTCCTGTGGACATAATGGGGAATCACGATGGCGGTTATTGGTGATCGAGAAGGTGTTCTCTAGAAGGGAATTTTACCTGGATGGTTCTGCACCTCACTCTCCTTTTTCACTTTTTTTCACGTCCTCACGGCTGATTTTCGAACTTGCTTGAACTTGCTTTACGAAGTATCGCTGTTGAGTATCGTCAACCAAATGATTCTCAACGATGGCGGCTGACCTATTCTCTCTCTTCCTCGATGAACCATCGTAGTCCCACCTTATTTCGCCTCATCGTGGCCCCATTATGCCACCTCCTAATGAACTCCAAATCCAGTAAACAGTGCCATCTGGTAGTAGGTAAAGGATCTTCCTGTTGTTTAGTGGTGTGGCTGTGTACTGTCCAGTGGGTGATTTTGTGGGCGATGGGTAGTGTTGGTAGCTTGTATTCAAACCTTTCCTTGGCATATTGTTATACATAAAATACGAAACACTAATCGCGACAATCTCACTAATCTCGGACAGACAGACACACCACTGGTTACACATTGTTGAGCTGACTGAAAGCAAAACTGCTGAAACGCTAATTTGAAGATGTATTTTATGCACCTATGGTAGATGAGCCAGTTTTAGCATATGTTTGTAAGCATATTTAGTTTTCACATAGTGGAAATGGCTATAATGTTGGCCTATGGATCTAAGATTGGGCCCATTGCTAAAAATGGATATTTTTGGTGGCTATTGCAAATTTAGTCGATTGTTGAATTTAAATATGGGCCCAAATTAAAGGCATTTCGTCCGACATTACATCAATTTCCCTTATTATAAAATAGAACCCCCAAGTTGTGTACCAACTGATATCATTGCATTTAAGTAGGTTAGAGAATTACTTCGGCCTAATTGCCCATTTTGGGCCTATCGAGCAGAAAACTTCAAATAAATCCATGATTTCAGAGGTAACAAGTCAATTATGCGTTTGGTACGATACTTTAGTTAATAAGCTACCGAACGAAGTCAATGAGAACGCGTGATATGAACGTTTGCATCCATAACTCCCAAAAACAAAAGAAGCGATCCGACCGAATCAATTTTAATCTTCATCCGATATGCCGAAGTGAATTCTTTGGCGTTTCAATGCATTACGCCGAGTTTAGAATCCGTAGGCCGAGTTTGGCGTCAAGAAGCAGTATTAGACTTTTGACAATATCTCAACGATTGGTTTCTCTTTATCAAATCTTACGGTACGTACGGAAAGGTAAGTAAATTTGGAAGCCATCAGCAAAAATAACATTCTGCGAGACGAGTTTCGAACCCCTTCGGATACGGATGTGTCTAAAGTTTGCTCTCTGTTTTGTGCGTGCTTTCGCTTTCATAGTTTTCGGCTGTATTTGCCGGATTAGCGCTGGCACTCTGCCTCCCGGACGGTTATACGTTTGTGGTGCATTGGTGGTTTTCTCGCTTCCCGAGGAGTTTTAGAATCGAGAAAGAAAACATGAAGAAGATTTGGCGTTATCTGCGTGGTTTGATTTTTTCTCCCGGACTAGAAATTTGTGGCATCGCGAGTGAAAATTTTAATTTCAGTTTACTAACGCGGTGATGAGAAGGGCGCTGATTTTTTGTTAGGGTTTTTGCGATGTGCATTGCTTTTGTGTACGGAGTGAATTGGAAGGGAAAAGCGAAGAAGCGTGATATTTGGTTATTATGTGGTTGGAGTCGCTGAAGGAGGAATTGTTTAGGGATGACTAGAGAGGAATGTGCGTGGAAGCATCGGGAATGAGCTCCCGGGGGTGTAGTGATTTGGTGAGTACGTTCCAGTTGAAGATTGTTGAAAAGTGTATTTGTGGTGATGCAAATTATGGTTTAGATGACGCATGGCTTCAAACACTTTGTGTATCCAAAAAAAAAAAAATATTACATACTAAATACGCACAGGGCATCGTCTGCTGACCATTGCCGCGGGTATATCGTGGGAGTCCCAGGTACCTGGTTCAAGCTTTAGTTGGCGACGGTGGCTCTTCTTGACCTTCTACCCCCTGAGTAGTTGGTGTGAATAAGGGCGTCTATGTGATGTTTTGCTGTACCTGTTGTGGACATCTAGGGCATCCTGTTCCCTTAACTTGTTGAGGACACCCTGTCTTGCCCCAAAAGTTACCCTTTTTGAAGTACTAGTTTTCACAACATAAAGGGCACCATTACGGAGCAAGAGATTTGATCAAATTATTCGCAGTTCTACTTGTCCAACGCCCCCGGCTGGGTGAGGGATAGAGGATGACACACACACACACACACACACACACACACACATCAGCAAAAATAACATTCTGTTTCTAATCTAATCTAACACCAACACAGCCAGCTCATGAAAGCATCCTGGAAAATGATAGATATACCTCCATCACTTTTTTGACGTAGGACTACGTCTTTCGGGAAGATGGGGGTACAATTTATGAAAAGCTAAAAATGAAATTATGAAAGATTTTGAACTTTAATAACTTAGCCGCCCCTGGACCAATTTCAATTATTTTATCACCAATCGGTCAGAAACATTTCTACGCATTGATAACAAAGCTCTTGACTGTTGATTTTCAAATTAAAACTATTGAAAAAGTGGTAAATGTCAAGCATTGTCCAAAAGCTTCTAAATAACTAACAAATCCACCAATTATGTACACGCATGTGCTGCTTCCCCAACACAGTCATCAAATAATGGTTCCTAGATGAAACAAGTCGAAAAGACATTCGCCTCCGATTTTCGGGCGTGTATGAATAGGGAGGATACAATTGCGGAACATTTTGTTGCCAATTCAGAACCACACGCCCCCAGCGACCACACAAAATGCGTGCTGAGCACCAATGCTACCCACATCATGCTTGGCATACACAGTTTTGGCCACGAACTGCTCATTTGCTAATAACTTTGCACACAGTTGACGGAACATAGTTCTTTTTGAAGCAGTAGATAGAATAGAGTGTAAGCTTGTTATATATATGTAAATAAAGTAGATTTTAATGCTAGTAGTAGACTGTATTTGTTTTTGCGTTGTAAAAAAGAGGTGTGAAATGCTCACTACACATCTCGGAATTTAAGTGTTAAATTGATTAGTGTTGATTCAAATCTTAAGCATCACCTAATTTTCGCATATCTATAGCAAACTATGAGCCTAATCTATCAATTACTTTAAAGAAAAATAAATTTCAACATCTTAGTGAAAAGTTATTACCAAATGAGCAGTTGGTATGTACAACTGTGCATGCCCACACCTGGACCCTACCTATCGACCACCCATGAACCGGGCACCCCGAAGGAAGGCGTGATCAGAGATGTTATGCCTCAGAACTTCCCGGCAGCGTTGACTGGGATTGAACCTAGGCCAGCTGGGACGCTTACAACTACACCACTGGCGCCGCTGCTCTCTAGATTTGGTATCTTGTAACCAAACTTGGAAGCAGGGGATACTCTATATAAATTCTATTCTAACTCTTCTCTGAAATGAACTTGGTGGCCCTGAAAACGGCCGTTTTGTTACATTGGTGATATGTTTTAACCTCCGAAACCGTACAGAATGCGTCCCTGTCGCTTCAGAGCGTAGATGACATCCATGGCCGTGACGGTTTTGCGTTTGGCGTGTTCAGTGTAGGTGACGGCATCACGCATATTTTCTAGGAACACCTTCAGCACACCTCGGGTTTCCTCGAAGATCAGACCGGAGACGCTTGACATAACCACGTCGAACCAGACGACGAATGGCAGGCTTGGTAGTACCCTTGATGTTTTCACCTAGAACCTTCCGATGACGCTTGGTGCCTCCTTTACCAAGCACTTGCTGCTTGTTTGTCGTTGAACGGGTGAATCGAAACTAAGCCTAAAGCGTAGATAGCAACCTGTTATATAGACAACTAGCTCTGCCGATACCATATTTTCTCGCTTCCCATTGTATATTATATATACACGCTTTAGGCTTAGTTTCGATTCTCCCGTTCAACGACAAGCAAGCATCAAGTAAGCAAAGGGAAGCAAAGGCTTGGGAATGGAGGCGCCAAGCGTCATCGGAAGGTTCTGCGTGAAAACATCCAGGGTGTTCCCAAGCCTGTCATCCGTCGTCTGGCTCGACGTGGTTGTGTCAAGCGTCTCCGGTCTGATCTTCGAGGAAACCCGAGATGTGCTGAAGGTGTTCCTAGAAAATATGCGTGATGCCGTCACCTACACTGAACACGCCAAGCGCAAAACCTTCACGGCCTAGGATGTCGTCTACGCTCTGAAGCGACAGGGACGCATTCTGTACGGTTTCGGAGGTTAAAACTTATCACCAACGTAACAAAACGGCCCTTTTCAGGGCCACTAAGTTCATTTCAGTAAAGAGTTAGAATAGAATTTATATAGAGTAACCCATGATTCACCCATTCAATTTGTCAATAAATACATCAAAATGATTCAAAAATCAAACAATTTGTTAGGGAAATAAAATATGTTCTACTTGTAAATAGCCTTATCGGTGGGTTAATTTTTTCCATTTCACTTTCATTAACTGAAGTGGACCCTACACGATTGCTTTTATTGACGTCAGTACATCGGTATTGACAATATTTCTGCACTCACATCATCAATATTATTGTCAATAATTCCCCTTCACGTCAATATATTGATACGTGTGGGGTTCGCTTGAGAAACCCTCATCGTATGCATTCTCCTGCTGCGCGACATCTTCGTAAACGTCCGAACCGTAAAAAATTTCGTAGTCCTACGTCAACAATGCGGTTGTGTCTTGTACACCACCCTCCAACTTATTTTTTTCTATTAGGTTTATGGTGCACATCATAAGCAAACCCCACACGTTTCAATATATTGACGCGAAGGGGAATTATTGACAATAATATTGATGATGTGAATACAGAAATATTGTAAATACCGATGTATTGATGTAAATATAGAATGTATTGACAATAAGATTATTGTCAATAACAGCTATCGTGTAGGGTCCATTATAGATGCGTAAAATATATCAAAACGGCCAGGCCTACTGTGCATGATTTGAGGGGCAGGACGATTTAGAAACATCGGGCCTGTTTGAATCAAAGAATTAAACACGATGCTTCAGAATACAATAAATGGATCAAACGTAGACAACTCGTACCGTTGCAAAGGCCTCAAAATCCAATATCAATCTGAGTAAGAAATTAACCAGTAATAGACCCCCATACGGTAGTAGAAAATACACCACTTAACAGCAGCAGTGACAATGTTGCACATTTCCAGGGTCAGTTGTTTATAAACAGTTGCTACCGCGTCGTCAGCGATGCGCGCTGGCTTAACTAGGTGCTTCGAGAAAGGTCAAAGTAAACATTGGTGAGTAAGCATCCTACATAGCCGTTCCTACCGCGAGGAGCATTAATTCTTTAAAAAAAAACAGACACCGACTTTCCAAGAGAAAAACTATCTGTCTCGCTTTATATGTACATACTGGAGAAAAACTATTGTGTAGAGTTTAAGTAACAAATTCATGTATAAAAGGTTTCGAATAATAAAGAATCGGGGCAGTTGTTCTGATGAGTTTATTATCCGAGGTTTGCTAAGTGCGGACGAGCACAGTTCCAACCTCAGGATAACTGATTCATCAAAGAGCTTTTTTCCATACAGTAGAAATGGAATTACACTGTCTTTCGTTTTACGGAGAAAGAAAGACCACGCGAGTTGTTGCTCTACGTTGGGCACTTCAACACGGTAGTGAAACATGGATGCGCAACGGAGTATGGGCGCTTCACCGTACGTTCCATTGTATTGTTTTTTTTATAAATCATTTGTCGTTAGGAGCTTAGGCCTTCATTAAGTTCCACTTTCACGCGACGTTCAATGTTTCGGTTTGCTCTTTGCGCATTGTTCAGGCTATCATAATAAGCGTCGGTCATCGTGGCGATTGTTTAAGCCCTGGTTAAACAAGTTATTAAAATGAAATCACGTTCCCGAAAGCAGTCAACAATGTATCACAAACTGGATCAAGCGTGCTCCCCAATTTTCTAAACATTCCGACGCGTTCCGCCCAATATCTATCAATTACGATTTTCTACTATAGTAGCCTGGGATAGATCCTAATGTCTTCATTTTAAATTAGCAACCTCCAATTCGCCAATCAAAAGTCCCATTAGCAAAGCTCAGCCACAGAAATCTCTCATCCACCGAAGACAGCTTCCAATTAGTTTTCTATTGCCTAGGCCCTTCATAACTCTTCCTGCCATTGTCAATACATCATTTGCTCCGATCGCAAACATCCAGGGAATAATCATTCCACTTCCCTACCTTCCATCTCCCCCTCGTCCACAACACCATGTCACCTTCCTCTTCTGGTCACGCAAACAACAACGGATTCCGACGTCGACAGCACCAGCACTCGTTAACGGGTTTTGTATTGTAGTATAGTTCTACCAGGGTTGGAACAACTTTTCCATGCTCCGCTGCTATTCGCTTTTCAGTTCGATTGCACAGAGCATATTTCACACTCAACAATAACCGGGACCTACCCCCGGCCACCCAACTTGTGATAATTTCCAATTCAAATCCACATTTACCAAACACCCAGCAGGGCGGGCTCGTGACTAGCGGCAATGGCTTAGGTTATTATGTGGGAAACTCCTAGCAGTTGGCTGTTCCCTTCGATTTGACCTGATCCTTTCAACGACAGTGCAGCCGGTGCTCACTAAATCCAGCTAAAACCCGTGTAAAACGAGTACTCCCCAGTCACCCCCTGCCCAGTCATCCATCCGGACACTTATTATTTGCGATCGCGCTTTTAATTAAAAGTTTGTCACGTCGTCGTCGTCGTCCTCGTTGTCGACGGAACATTGCAGCAGCAGAAGCAGCAGCAGTTGGTGAAACTACAACGACACAGATTTCCCCTCTCCTGAAACCCAATTCACTGCATTCGGTCCAGGCACGGCCGGCGGAAACTAACACCTCAAGCAGCCAGTCTGTCAATTGCCACAAAAGCCGCGTGTTCGGTTCCCGTGTGCGTCACTACACTCTGTCAGACAGAAAGTTACGGGGAATTGAATGGAACGACAATTTCCAACTCTCGTTAATACTTTTACTCTCGAGCAGGACTCGAGCCGCCTCCGCTGCATTCCTTTTCATCGCTCATAAATAAATATGTGTACATGAAAGCCCGAACGGATAATTTAAATCAATGCCACTCGAGTCCCCCGGATATGGTTGCCACTGTCAGTCTGGGGAGTTCCGAACACTGTTTCCTTTTATGAAGTTCTGGTCAACTTTTCGCAATTAGCTATGAAAAAAAGTTTAAAATGTAGGGGAAATGGCTCTAATGTTGGCCTACGGATCTAAGACTGGGCCCATCGCTAAAAATCTGCTATTTATCCATTTTATCTAGATGAACCATTGGGACGGTACTAATGGATATTTTCGGTCGCTATTGAAAATTTAGTAAATGGCTTAAATTAGGCCGACATTACATCAATTTCCCCTATCTCTGTGTTTTATTCAATAGGAAACAAATCATGGAACGGCTTAAGTACCTCCTTCCAAAACAAAAGGAGCCTTACTTCTCCGGCAAAGTTATTACATTCTGACATTACTTTACGCTCAACTGTCTCGGTTTCCGGATTCAAGGCAAACATAATAGTTCTCCGAAAAAAAATTCCAGCATTCTCACAACGTGTCCTGCCCATTGTAGTCTTCCAGCTTTGGAAGTTTTCGAGATACTGCCTTTCCGAGGGATTATTTTGGATGATTTTCACGAGAAAGATCAGAAGATCGGTGAACACCAACATGTCATCATGCGCTTTCTCGCTTCCTCGAGTACAAGTTGTTTTCATCGGAAGATGATAGAAGAAGATGGTAAATTGCATTATTATTATTTAGCTTTATTAAGGAGGATTTCAGCCTTGGGCTGGTTCGCCTCCAATGGTAAATTGCATTGACAAGTCTGAGAGAAGGCTGATAGGTCGGTAGCTGGAATCTGAGTGGCACACTTTCATCACAATAAATTACAGCAACTTGCTTATGACTGAAATAAGTCGTATATATGTTTCTACAATTGATTTGTGACAAGCGTGCTACTAGGGAAGGAGAAGAAGGATCTATCACATGTTTCCTTATGGGTATGACTTTACCTGACTTCCAGCACGAGCATGTGTTTGCAGAATCTGAGACTCAAATGCTTGAATTTTTGGATTCAATGTGTTGTCGAAACCTGAAATCTTCAGGTTTTTTTAATGGTTTGACCTAGTCACTTCAATTTATGAACAATGTATGATCTTCAGAATGAACTTCATCAACTTGAAGTCTTGAATAAATATCCAGAGGACGGTGATGGGTCATTAGGCCGAATATTTTCTCGACCGGACCGGGAATCGAACCCGCCGCCTCCGGCTTGGTAAAACCGTGCCTTTTACTGACTAGGCTATGAGTCTCCTCACAGAAAACATAGTCAAAATTTATTATTTTTTATTGAAGTTTCTCAGAAATCCCTTAAAAGGTACAGTTAATACATATTGATACAAAACTATTACAAGTTTGTTCCTTGATTTAGTTTAGTTCTCAATAATGAAACTCAACTGTTTCAATTTACTGCTTGGATGACCTCTCAAATCATGCATCAAACGGGAGGGGCAAACATGTTACACTCAAGTTGGTATGAAGTTATATACTACGTGATATTGTATGAAACAGTTGAGCAACAAATCTAACTTGTGTTGTATTTGTTGCATGAGAGTTCCATAAGACATTATGTTTCATGGACCTTTGGGGCAACACAGTGTGAATAATATGTGTTTTGCATCTATTGAGCAACTATTTTGAGATGTTACTAAAAAGTTTACGAATCTAGATGTGTTGAAGCGCCTATTTGCATTCTTGTTCCAATTAAGCGTTTGAATCTATTTGTTTTCAAATTTCATTTTGCGACCAACTGTTGCAACCATCTAGTATCTACCATGGCTCAAATATGTCAGATCACTATGATGTTGTAAAACACTTTTGCACTACATTGGCCAAAGCGGAGATATCATAATGCACAGAAAAAGGGTCTAACGAATTTCCATGGTGAGGAAGACCACGAGAGGGCGATACGACTACGTACGGCGGAGGACGATGGTGACGATGCGAACTAAGTAAAAGTTCAATTATACAACATCATACAATTGTCCACCTTATTTCAAGATTTTATAGTACGACCAAAAATTGGTGCATCTAATAGTGTGCGCTAATTGGCACTAGCATTGAGTTTGATGCCTTTGACAGTGCCACTTTTCAACACTTCCGATTATCCAAAGTAAAACCTAGAAGATGTTCAGGTCTAGCTGGGTCCCCAGATCCGCTAGTGTGAGATTGCGGTCGGAGTTGTTCATGTTTTTACCAACCATTAACAGCAATCGGAAAGGAACCCGTTTATCGTGGTGCCGATGGAATGAAGATCATTGCTGATCGCGAAGCAGCTTAGCCCTAGGACGGTACTAATGGATATATTTGGTCGCTATTGAAAGTTTAGTCGATTGGTGAATTTATGTATGGGCCCAAATTAGGGGCATTTCGGCCGACATTACATCCATTTCCCCTATCTCAATACAATAGGAAAAAATCATAGAACAGATTAAGTGCATCCTTCCAAAACAAACTGAGCCTTGCTTCTCCGGCAAGGCTATTACATTCCGACTAGAACTTTACGATCTATCGTCTCGGTTTTCGGATTCAAGGCAAACCTAATTGTTCTCCGAAATTGCTTTCCAGTATTCTCACAACGTGTCCTGCCCATTGTAGTATTCCAGCTTTGGAAGTTTTCGAGATACTGCCATTCCGGGAGACTTGGAACGTCCTTTCCGAAAGATTATTTTGGATGATTTTCACGAGAAAGATCAGAAGATCGGTGAACACCATCATGTCATCATGCCAGACATGTCAAACGCTTTCTCATCGTCTAACAATGTCATACCCAACTAACATTTTCAGCTTTGTAAGCCAACTTTTCCAGCGTTGTACTGTAAAGTAGCTGAAAAGAAGCTGCAGATACAGCTACAAGCAAAAGCTAGCAAAATAGTTTTGGAGAGCGTTTACTCAACTTTCTCACAACCATTATTCAATTTGTCAGTGGCACTGAATAACATCAGCCAATGAACGCTAATGTCACTTTTATACACACACTAATCAACTTTCAACTTGTAGCTGCAAAACAAAGCTAACAAAGTGAATATGTTACTCATTTGATGGCTTCTACACAACCAACCACTCTTGCTGAATAACATAAACATCAAAAGTGCTTTTTCAACAACTAAACTACCTGTACTCAGCTTAAAAACTGTGTTAGAACAACTTCGGAAGCATTTTCACAGTCAACTAGGTTTATTTTTAGACGTGTGCAGTTTTACAGCTTTTACTCTGCTCTTTTATAACTAGTCGAGAAAAGTGATTCATGTGCACTATTATAAAGCCTCTACTCAGTGTTGTACTTGTTTACACAAGTTCAAAGTGTTGGCGTAGCACAGTTGGTAGTGTCAAGGTTTGCTAATGAGGTCGTTTCGAGTTCGATTCCAGGTTCCTCCGGTGCAGGGTAAATAATTTGGTGATGATTTGTAACTAATTTCGATTAATTTGATTCACAGCAAAATAAACTCAATAAATTCCTTCATAAAAAAGCGTAAACAGTATTTAACCCGGCTTCAAGAGAAAGTTGTGTAGTGATTATTAGATAACCGGGAAAAGGTTGAATAAGCGCCTTTCAAGTTCACACACAACTAAACAGCATGATAACAGCTGTATAGAAGCGTTAATGGGTATGCAATAAGAGCTTCTCCCAACCGTTCCAACAGCCATAAGTAGCTGAGTAAGTTCGCCAGATTTGCTAGTATTTATAGAGGTTGAGTAAAGATTTCCTCATATCGTATAACGTTTGAATACAGCTTGAGACTGTTTAAATGAAATGAGTAAATCGTTTACATTGTGAAAATTGTTAGTTGCGATGGTAGATGTTTACGAAACATACTTGATCCGTCGAACAATATTTGTTACTCAAGTCAGTTTGTCGCTCCTCGAGTAACAAGTTGTTTTCATCGGAAGATGTTAGAAGACGATGGCAAATTGATTTTCCAAATAGCATTGACAAGCCTGAGAGAAGGCTGATAGGTCGGTAGCTGGAAGGAGAAGAAGGATCTTTTGGCACACCTTTCTATTAAATTCTATGCTTCCGTACTCTAACGGAACTATCGACCTACCCTCTTCTAAGACCATTCTCTAGATAATGAATTGGCACACTAATGCTTGTTGTTAGATAGGATTACTAAAGAATGATGTTGACTTAGACATCGCTGCAGTTGTCCGAGCTGTAGCGGGATTTGTAATGCAACTCCCAAGGGGCTACTTGCTAGATAAAATCACTGAAAAACAACACTCACTGCATTCGACAGAACGTATTGATTTTCTTCTGTTCTGTGCCAAGCAAAGCATCTAACTCGCAATCCTGCTGACGTTCCGGAGGGGGGCATCGTAAGCTTCTCCGTGCGGGATCAGCAATCTGGTTGATTCAGTGCAGACCCTTCCACTTTTGGTGTTGTTGTCCTGTTCGTACAGCTCCACCATTCGGAGAATATCGGCTATTCGAACCAGAACGAAATTTTTCATTCGTTAGAATTTTGACTGGAAAACAAAAGTATATTATGACATATTTATTAGGGTAAACGATCCTTTAGTTGCGGTACGTTCGAAGCGTTAAGTTCCTATAGTTGTGTATTGAGTCTTCAGGCCCAACTATAGGAACCTTACACTTCTAACGTACCGCAACTATAGGAGTGTTTCCCCTATCGGGTAGAGCGCTACTTTGTCGTAATCTCTCATTTCCGTTCTATCGAGTAGAAATCATCAATAATATCCATGATTTCACCTTACACAAATCAATAATAAAGCCCGATTCAAAGTAAATTTGGACGCATTCAAGTGATCATAACTCTAGAATTAAACGACGTACACGGTTGATCAAAACGTCAAACTAAAGGGTATTCAAACGATATATAACAAGTTATAACATTTCACCGTTTCGAAAGAATTGTCGCACTTTACTTTTGATCGATGCCATCATGATCTGCACAGTCGCGGGTGATACTGTACCGGCGAACTTATTCCACTTTAAACGCATTTGTCACTTCTTTACCGCATCCTCGAAGTTTTCGTTTGACAATTGCTCAATATTTTTCGATCGGTCTGAACTCAGGGCAATTCGGAGGATTAATCTCTTTGGTGACGAAATTAACTTTGTTTGCAGCATACCATTCTAGTACCTCCTTAGAGTAGTGGCAGCTGGCTAGATCCGGCCAAAACATAACGTTGGTCTTGTGTTGCCGAATGAAGGGTAAAATCGACTTTTTCAGACACTCTTTAATGTAAACCTTCGACGTCATTGTGTGAGATGTGAAGAAAACCTTGGTTTTAAGGCCACAACTGCAGATTCCTTGCCAAATCATTAGTTTCCGAGCAAACTTATCAGCAAAAACAAATGTATACCTGGAACGGACATCCCCACGACCAGTTGCCAGGTAAAATTGTTGTCCGGGGATTTGTTTATAATCCATTTTCACATATGTTTCGTCATCCATTAAAATACAGCCATCAAATTTCGTCAAAACTCGTTCGTATAGTAACCGTGCTCGCTTTTTGGCCACTAAATTTTGTTTCAGGGAAAGATTCGGATGTTTACTGGCACAAAGGAACCTTTTCATCAAACGACAACACTCTTCGGAAACTTTCAGAAGAAAATAGAAATGTAAGTGTAAATAATAATAATAATGAAAATATTTTATCAACCGACGTACTTCCAACAATTTCTTCATATAAACAGAATGCGACTGAAATTTTGATTTACTTTCAAAATTTAAATCGCATGCAAAGCCCAGCTAAAATGAAGAAAATCTTCGAGGGGGCGACACATCTTAATCTCAATTCTAGATGCTCTACAAATCTCACACTAGCGAATCAAATTTCGAAAAATCTTCTTTGATTTCTTGTATCTACTTGCATCGCGTATCATCTTTTTGCAGGAAATCTTCAAAATCGTCATCAATCTTCTTCATATCTCAGCGTGCGCACAGCTAACCACAGAAAAACACAATTTTTCCTGCATCGTAGATAGAGTCGCCCCCCTCGGAAATCTTTAAAAATTTATTATGCTCATCCTTCTTGGTCATTCTGGCAACTGAAACAAGCTGGGACGAAAGCGTGAAAAGTGAAAAAAATCTTTGGAAATGCCTTTAATGTATTCAGAGACGACTTAAATTTTCATGCAACTCAGAAGAAGTCAAGCGGCGGAGTCCTTGTAGGAATTATCAATTTCTCAATAATATTAATTTTTCAAGTTCCATGATCCGTAATTTCGGGGTGCGTTGATCAATCGAGAAAAACTTTTCACCAATTTCTTCGTCGATGAAACATCAACAAATGCCTGTCAAACGTTTTTTGTTCCAACCACCAAGGGCACGGTGGTGTATTAAACCGTGCGTTTAGATTTACTTTAGCTTTACGTCTGTTTCGATGCGATAGCTCATAAGCTACAACACAAAGCTTATACGAGTGCGTTGTATGAATATTTAAACTCATTGTTCTAAAAAAAAGGCAGCGCTTCTTTTGTTTTTGCAAACTCATTTTTCTGTCTTCATTCGTAGAATGAAGAAAAATCTAGAAAAACCAATGGTGTTTCAATGCGTTAGGAAGGAATTGAAACTTGTAGAACGAATTTTCAATCAAGAAGCAGTGTTAGATTTTTTACCATATATCAATAATTTGTGACTCTTTATCGATTCCAGCGGTACGTAAAATAAGGTAAATAAATTTGGAAGTCATATATAGTAAAATCATTCCATTTTTGAGTTCATATCCGTACGAAAAAGAGTGGTTAAGTGTGGGTTATGCTTAGTAGGACGGAAATTAGATTCAAAACCCTAAGATTAAACTCACCAAAACAAATAGTTTTATCTTTCTTCTTTTCTATTCCTCCTCTTCGATGGACAAATTTTACTTGAGAGGAAATATTTTGGGAGCAGCGCAACAATACAAAACATTAAAACTCCCATGCGTTAATTTGCTCGGTGCTAGCTGTCAAACCGAAATAGTAACCAGGGTAGCTAATTTTGAATATATCTCAGCGAAAAAATCAATTTTTGATGCGGATTTTGCATTGACTTAGAGAAAATTACGGCTTTGGAACTTCATTTCCTATTTTTGTAGATGTCAAAAATTACATTTTGAAAATTGCCTCCCAATTTTTCAAAATGCAAATTAAAATCCTCTTTTTAAGGACGTGCATTTCGTAATTTATTTAAATACACATCCCGGGATCAAGTTCACACTTTTGAGGATCAAATCTTCCCAAAAGTTTGATCAAGTGTGAGCAAATTCTCGGGTTTCACGTCTCCCCAAACTGAGTTTTCAAATTCAATTCAGTGTGAATAATAGACCCATTCCAGGTGACGTAAGATTTGTAATAAACTTCATAATATGGCAATGTTATATGCATTGTTTACTTTTTTTGCCCAAACAATAGTTATGAATACCGTGGACCCCCGTTAATATGAACGACACTTCGGGCATATTACCGGGGTTTATTTTTAATTTAAACTTCTAGTAACCCTATGGCCATGCCCCGTAACGTATGTATATCATCTTTTCGTGATACGTTACGGGATGTAAGATCTACCACCGATTCCTAGTCTTGACTTCTTCAAACTAGGGGAACAGGATTTTTCAGTAATCAAAGGAACACATCTTAGTCCTTGTTACTTTTTATGCCTTGTTGATAGTGATAAGTCCTCGGGTTGCCTGGACCGAGGATGATCTTGAAACAAGGAAAAAATGAGTTAGTTAGTCTTCATCTATGTGATTCCTTATCTGCTATTCGTTGTTCACTTGTTTGAAGTGGTTAATAGTACGTTCAGACTACAGACTTATAACATGTTATAACGCTATATTGATGGTTGTTTCTGTGTGGCAATTATATGACAACCGTTATAACATGTTATAACTGATCAGTCTGGACAGCAGTTAAGACTAGGATTCTAATGCATGGTCATTATCGGTGTCTTAGCTTGTTTTTGTTGCTAAGGAATCCAATTTTGACTGACAAAGGGGCGTGTCTTTGGAGGGGGTATAAATAGCGGGACCTTTCAATTTGAATCGATTCCTTGCGATGAAGGCAAGAATGACAACTGTATCAAAACCGAATACTTCATCATTCCTCAATAGTGATGGAATAATACAACATGCACTAAACTAAGAGCACGGGATATGCTACCTACAATCGATCAAATTACTGGTCGCAGTAGTGTTATGTCCCGAACAGAGGGAAAAAAAAACTTATGAATTTCTCTTTTGATTGTTGATTTCTCCATATTTAAGTGGTGCAAAGTTGAATCGCTCACAAAGATGTGCGCGTTCCTCCGCTGCTGGCGAGAAAAAGGACCAGTACTAAGTCGCTAAAGGATTTCTTCACTACATGGCATATACGATTGACTCAAATTTAAGTTTAAATTACTCAAACTCTAGAAAACGTAGTTTACTTGTAGACTGAGTAAAATTTTCGCGAGCCTCATTAATCTTTTCGAATATGAAAAAAATTGGCGGAATTGCAATTGTTGTAAAAGCTCGGAAAGTTTTACTCAGTCTATGAGTTAACTACGTTTTCAAGAATATGAGTGAACTAATCTCAACTTTGAGTCAACCTCATATGTCGTGTAATCGTAATTTATCTTTTTTATTAATTTTTTTTAACGTACAAGACGTAAGTGGATACATTCCCAGCTTCAATTAGGTTCAATTCGTTTGAAGCAGGTCTTTTTTGCGTGAACATGACTTTTTCTGACATTTCAAATTTCTATCTATTTTCTATATTCGCATCTATTTTATTAGAACCCCCCCCCCCCTCCCCCCACCCCTAACACGCAAAACTCTGCTAATTTTATGCAGCTCAATTACAGACATAT
The DNA here is from genome assembly GCF_037179485.1 of Ochlerotatus camptorhynchus. Classification (NCBI taxonomy): domain Eukaryota; kingdom Metazoa; phylum Arthropoda; class Insecta; order Diptera; family Culicidae; genus Ochlerotatus; species Ochlerotatus camptorhynchus. Next base: position 1,587,235 of record NW_027040752.1, on the reverse strand, counting down.
CTGCAATTCACAGACATTTTTTGCAGACTTCTGAAAATAAAATCTGGCATCTCTGGTAGGAAAGCCAGTACGCTGTGCAGTGTTGTGTTTGAACATGTCTGGTATTATGTTGATTAAACTGCATTGCAACCAAAACTAGTCATACAATGGTTATATAAACTGTTGTTGGGTATTAAATACATTTTTTTATTCAGTTTATTGCAAACTTATTTTGTTATATTTACATTTCAACGAAAAACCTATGTTGATTGAATTAAATAAAAAAAAAACATCATCTTGTAAAGATTTGAGAAATTTGGAAAACTAAATTTTCCACATCATATTATAAAACCATTACATAAAGAAACTCTATGAAATCAGAAAATTCGAGATAGAATGATTTCTATGCTTTTCAAATATGTGTTTGGAATTTTTGATACAATTTCGAACTATCAAAATATCATACTAATAGTAAATTATATTAATACATAATAAATAAGCTATTGTCATGTTACTGAGTCGATTTATTGAAGAACATACCAATAACTTAATTAGATATGATTTTGCTATTTACCTCTACTCGGGCAGTGGATCAAGAAATTGCACCCACAGCTTGTAAACAGAACAAATCCTAACGAACTGCACCGGTCACGCTCGGTATCGATCACATGATAAGTCAAGGAGCAGCAGCTACAATGCACTTTCATACTTTCAAACTTTCTTTCCTGTCCGAACATCAAAGCAAGAATTTGCTCAAACCTCTTGAAAAGATTGCTAAAATGTTGCATTCACCGTTCCCAGCTTCCAAGACGGCACTAATTGCAGCTCCTATTTACTCATTTTGTACCTACTAGTAGCACATTGGCACTCGTTATGCAAGTTTGCAAACATCGTTCCTGTTCGTCAGCCGAGAAGTAAAAGTTTCGTCAAATTGCACATTTTCTTCGGCTCATTCTTGAACTGTCTTAGCTGGATCCAAAAGCACCTTCTCCGCAAAAAAAGGGGTGATGATAATGAAGTTGTTTAAGGTTCAAAATGCTTTCCATTAGCCTCAGGTCTTGAAGCGTCGAAAGTTTTTAGCTTTGAGACGAAGGAAGCTAACTTAATCCAGGGAGATTGTTTCAATTGGATAGTTGAACACCGGACCATTTGAAACCCAAAGCTCGTCCATGCTTCGAAAATTCGGTGAAAGATGCTCCAACCTCAAAGACACGTATCAAATAGCTACGATCTCTATTTCATCACCTTTGTTTAAGCATTTTTTTCCATTTGACGAAGTACGAGCTTCAATGTGCAATATTTATCAGCGGAGCGAAAATAAAATTACTCAACGTTGCTTAATGATGAAAGCGTGGAAGCTGCCACTTGGCTGGATGTCGCAAGTTCACAACCTTTTATCATCCGAACTAACGAAGCATATCGTTCCTTTTAGCGCTCTTCGTAGAGAACCAACCAGCTCGGTTGCAGTAAAATGAATTATGCAACTTTTATCTGGAATAATAAATAACAACCACAGAAGAGTCTTGACCCCCCTCCTCGATTGCTGGGAGCCTGAACCGGAAAACACCCGGCAGATAGTAACTGGAAAGAATAACACTTCACAGGAAAAGACAATATTATCATAAATTTTCCGCCAACCCCCGGATCCTTTTTCCGAGCAGTGTGCTGAAACGGTTGATCCAGAATATTTATTTCTTCGGATTTCAGCGTTGGTGCAGCTACGCGTGGGGGATGCGATTTTGGAAAAACTCTTTATTGAGCTCCAAACTGCTCTAAGCTGGCTCGTAAATTATGTTCCCAACCGATCCCACGCTTGCTTTCCTGCTTCAACTCACCGGGCTCCAGTCGACGGAATTTCCGGAAATGCTCGTCTCATAGTTTCCATCGCAACCATGACAGCCGAAGCTCGGGAAACTGCCACCGGGAAAAGTATCATAATTTCTCAAAGTTTCCGTTCCCTTCCCACTTCGCATTTCCGTTATTCGATTGTTGCAGAACTTCTCTGCCTCCTCCTTCTCCCCGGTGCAACGTTTCACCAGTTTCCATCTTTATCCAATCGACTAACGAGCGGCAGTATAAATTATTTATTTCTGCTGCCGGCTATATCTTCAGTCTGCGAAATTTCGCACAATTACGATGAGCAGCAGCAGCACAGTGCTTTGTTTTCCTTGGAGCAGCAGCAGTCAGGAAGTACGAATCATTTGATCCAGCCTGGCCGCCGAGGACGAGTTCGGCTTCTTCGTTTTACGACCCCAACACAAACACATTACTCACAATCACCATAAAATTCCCACCGGGAGGAACCTACCAAACCGGAAGCTTCCAATGCCGAACGAAACCGTTAGTTCGGTTGACTGGTGGTGCATAAACAAGTCCCCAATGATGGATTGGGGGTGATTCCGAGTGTGCGGGCAGTGTGCAGTGCCGGCGCAGATCTCGCACTCTGATAATGACTGGCATAAACCTGAGATGCTCTTTGCCACTGGGACCGCTTGACCGCTCGTTGTAGTTGGTACAATGCTTTCCCGATTTTGTCAGCCCCTTCTCAAATTTTAGGCTGACAAAGACTGGAAACTGACAAAATTTGGGAAAAAAATCATATTATTGTTTTAATCAAAACTATTACAGAATAATGAAATCCTTATAGGGTACGGGGTGCTATGGGATAATATGACCAACATCACTTATTTACGTGTTTTGAAAAACAAATTTAATGGAGTTTCATCCATAATCACTAGAAGTGCTGCAGAACATTCATCTGGGAAATTGTTTATATCAATTAGTTTTTTAGCAGTACGAGAAAAAACGCTGTTGGTCATATAACGTCAGTGTGAGTTTTACCCCACCTTGTCCTACATATGGCTATTATTTGTAAAAACTCTTCTAAACCATCAAATAATTAGAATTATTGAATCAATTTTCCTTTGACGATAATGAAATATACATGCACACTTAATTTTTTTCGCTAAAATTCCAACAGCCGAGCAGTTCTGCACTTTATTTGGCTGAGATTCAGTAAAACAATTGCCGAGACTCAGCTAACAAATAACATTTTTCTGAGATATCAGGATATCAGTTATTTTGCAGAGATATCAGGAAAAGTAAATGCCAAGGTAATTGGCTGTTGGAGATTTTACCGAGCTAGATTAAGTGTGTATATCAACTTTCAAAGCAGATAAAAGGGGGAGGGGTGGGGGGTTCAAAAACCCAGACCTGTATTCAATTTGACACGGGGTGGTATCCACTAGTTGCCTCCACTAGGTAGTGTAGCTCCACTAAAGCCCATTCCTTACTCTCTCCTCTGCCTGGACCCGGGACCACGCTGAAACGACTACTTCGAGGGGGCTGGCACTTCTCATACTCTCAGTGCTAGCTGGCGTTGCTAGATCGCAGCTCCGCTCTCCATTCCAAGTGTCTTCTTCTAGACACATTTCATCGACGACATTCTTCATGTTAAGGACAGGCATCTCCCTTCGCACTGTCTCGCACCTTGGACAGTCGAAGACCACATGCTCCGACATTTCATCCACGTTGCCACACTCCGGTCAGAGGGGTGACGCTGCGTGTCCGAACCGATGCAGGTATTTTCTGAGGCAGTCGTGGCCAGACAGGAACTGCGCCCGGAAGTGGTTGACTTCTTCGTGTTTTCTGTTCACCTAGATCGAAAGAATCGGTAATAACCGATATGTCCATCTACCGTTATCCACCGTGTTCCACTCCTATTGCCACTTTGCCAAAGACTCCGCTTTCACCACTTTCCGTACTCTACCGGCTTCTCTCCGCTTGTAGAGCTCGCTGTCCTCCGCCAGGGTGATGCCGATAGGGATCATTCCGGCGATAGCGCGTACTGCTTCCGATGAGATGGTTCTGTACGCACTCACGACTTGCATGGACATGATCTGGAACGTACTGCAAACCAGGTTGGACCTCCATACCTCAGTATCTAGCCAGAAGACGCCTCTTGATATTGCTGGGAGTAAAGTTGTTTAGCATAATTCAAGCTATTGTGTTGATGGCCTTCCAAGCATTCTTACAGACATATTCGAGACAAAGGCGTGCGTTGGACCAAGGATGGAGTCTTGTGGAACTCCCGTTGTGATCCTAATCGATCTCTGTCCCATATCTGTCTCGTAGACCATAATCAGGCTCTGGAAGTAACTCCTCAGAATCTTACACAGGTAGTCAGGGACTCTCATTCTATGCAGCGCTTTGGCAATGGCTTTCCAGCTGCGCTGTTGAACGCATTCTTGACGTCGATCGTTATCACGGTGCAATATCGATCTCCTCTTCGCTTTTGTTTAGACGCCTTCTTGACTCTCTCGACCATTGCCTCTCACAATCCAAAACAAAAGCTGATAAGGCTGATTAGGTTGAAGCATTGTCCCTTTCCCTGTTCCCGTTTTTTTATTGATATTTGAATAAAAACTCACTTAAAATCGTCAATTGTTAATTTTACCCCGTATGCACATTTAACCCCGCTTCCCCTAACAATCATATTTTGGCGAAGTGTGAGAATAACATTTATTCATAGCGTAGAGTTTGAGAATTCATGTTTGAAAACTCAAAAATTTAATTAAATCTACAGGCTGACAAAATCGGGGGTAGACAAAATCGGGAAAGCACTGTAAATAGAATGTGTTCGTTTTTTTAAGTTTGCAGAAAACCGTGCATCATGCGGAGTGGAAGTGATGGATGTAGAAGCTTGAGTAAGATCGTTCTGACAGACTAGCTGTTTGTACTTTTTGAGGCTGTTGAAAACAATGCTACTAGCAACTTAATTGAACCAGCAAAGAGTGTGATAACTTGAATTTGTTCGTTAGTCAGGGAATTCCCGATCAGAAGGGCATAACAAAATTATAACAACTGGAGTTATTTATTTAAAAACAAAAATTGTAGCTGAAAGTGTTATAAACATTGCCTGGTTAGTTGTTAAAATAACAAAAATCATAACAAAAATTCGTCTAGTGGTAACAAAATTATAACAGACGTTAATATGATTATATCAAAATTATTACAAAATTAGATATAATCTATCGTGCTCGAAAATATACATCTACAAAAACCGTTGTTATAAATTTAGGTATAAAAATTTCCATATTTCTGGCAATGGCTATTTCATTTTTCAAATCTAAGTTAAATAATTAATTGCAAATAGAGTCTATCATATTCGGAATTCATCAACTGTAGGTCATTTTAATTAAATACGAGTCATTTTCCTGGATTCTTTTTCCATAATATGCCAGAATTTGCTTCATAATGTGTGGTGCTTCATCAGCCAAAGATTTTGTAGCTTCTGGTTTATCTCTGGCGGGGTTACAGAAACTGATCAGAGAGAAAAATTGGTTGTTTTAGTAATTCTGAATGAATGAATGAATGAATGAAAAATTAAGACTACCTCGCACATATTTCACTTTTTCCGGCTCAAGTGGAACAAGTTTAACTGTGTTATGTGGCAGTTGAGCCTGATGCTTGGTTGCCGTCGTTCGTGTCTTCCACGTAGATTGTTAGATGATCTTCCATCAAATCATGAGATTCCTATGGTGATGGAATTTCATTCCTCATCTGGTTCAGAAGCAGTAAGCAGTCAATCTATTTCGGATACTTTGACTATATGTTTTTAGTTTTACTTCTACGTGAAGTCAACGATTTACATAGTTGAAGATGCTAATTTCAAATAACAGACTGTAGTGGTAATTTTTATACGATAGATGGAGTAGATGAAAGCATAGAGTTGAAAGTTCCGTTAGAGTACGGCAGTGTGAAGATTGTATATAGATATTAGAATAGCGAGCTAGGACAACTTTTAAGGAAGGTACAAATCGGTTTTTTCATCTCTCTTTACCAAACTCCCCCTTTGGAGAAGGATGGTGAGGGGTGTCCACCCCCCGCCACCACTGGCAAAAAGAGATTAAAACCGACCCACTCAAGCACCAACTGTGTGTTTGAAACAGTTCTAACGAATTGTACCTTCCTTAAAAGTTGTCCTAGCTCGCTATTCTAATATCTATATACAATCTTCACACTGCCGTACTCTAACGGAACTATCAACTCTATGCTTTCATCTACTCCATCTATCGTATAAAAATTACCACTACAGTCTGTTATTATAAATTAGCATCTTCAACAATATTTCGGATAGTTCATCGCGGTCGGTAAAGTTTTCCGATGAATTAGAAAAATCGGAAGATTTTATACATGCAGAATTATTCAAAGAAAACGATGAACGATGTTCCGGATCGGTATTTATTATCTTAATTATTCAAGGTATACAAGACTGAGAACATTCTGTCTTTTTTCAGTATGGGTATGTCGTCTTCTTGTTCAATAATGACAGCACACTAACAAATTATTTTATTTTTAGATATGAAGCTGCTCCACAACCTGAATCTCTGCCCTGTGGAAAACTGTGGATCATTTAAAAAGGACTTAATTGTTACTTTTCTCATAGAATCGGCAGATCACAGAAGTTTTTTTTTTTAATTCTATAAAGATAGCTGAATACGAGACAGCGGTTATTACTGAAGAAATTCAAGATATGAGCCGTTTATGAACTAAACAATCTTTGACAATCATTCGAAAATATTATTATTTTTTATTATTTATACGCATATGGCTTTTATGATCGTCACTTAGAAACAGAAAATAGTGGGTAAACTTTTATTTTGGAATCATTAATACATATTTTATGCATTTATAATAATTATAACTGATTTTTTTTTTTATAATTCTGATTTGATGAAAAACTTCGCACATAACAATTTTCACTAATATATCAAAATAAAACACAGCTTGATATAAATATCAACCATTGATATAATTGTGTAATAATTTTGTTATGCCCTTCTGATCGGGAAGGGTATTTAAAAATAAAAGTTTGTCAAGACAGCTAGACTAGTAACGATCATTTTTTTTCCAAATTCACAAGTCTAATTTTAATCGGTTCAAGTAGTGACTTGTATTTGATAAAGGAAGTTGCAACCATCTGGATATCAATCAAAATGCTATCTTTTAATCTTCAAGAACGTATCTTCATAATATGACTTGCGAACTAATGTGATATTACAACGAACAAATTTCATTTTCCCCATGAGCAAATTTCATGGATTATTGCTTAATCACGTTCCGCTAGAAGCAGAAATTTATCCCGTGCCCATTCATCTTACGCATGAAACACTTGTCTTTAATCGTGTTATCCTGTAGTCAGGTACCCCCCCCCCCCCCATTCACTGGGACATGTGTACCTCTACTGTCTTGTCATCAGCATAACCGTAAATTCGATTTTTCGAGTTCCGGAGTGATTTGAGATTTGGGCGTAATTGCTTTTGTAAACAAACAGGTCAATCGCCGATTTCTCGCGAATAAAACATCAATCTCGTAAACAAGCTATGCCAAATGAAAGAGGAATATTTCCGTCACCTCATAGCTTTCACCAGCTTTCATTCGCGAGGAATCGGCGATTGACGTGTTTGTTTACAAATGCAATTACCCCCAAATCTCAAATCACTCCGGAGTTGTTAATGTATAGAACCACAGTAGGCATTGGCTGCCAGGATAAGTTCATTTGTTTTCATCATGGCTTCACCGGAGCAAGCACGTCGCGATTCGATCCTAAACGCTCGAAACGAAAATCCTGATCTATCCGCTCCTGGCAGTTTTCGATGAAATTCCTGGGCAAGAATTTTATATATCGGTTGACCGGAAGAGTATCAAAATTCCCCAAAAAGGGGGTGCCAAGGGGGCCAGGCCACCTCCAGAATTATCTAGGCCTCCCAGAACTTTTCGATGTTACTGATCTTTTTTCGGAGTCCTTTATGTTGACTACTAACGTGCTGGACTAGAAGAAGCAATTTTGATAAATTATATTATATCGATATTTAATCGATGGCATAACAAGACGTCTACTGGATCTGTTGACGATCGACGTCCTGCCGCACTAGAAGGACTTTCTTTGCTAGTAGATAACTAGCACCGAGACAAATTCTGTCCAAACCGAACCACTGATCACAAAAATAATTTGTCATCGACCGACCAGAGAAACCGACGACGTAGGTACTGGTACCTTCAACGTGTATTTTGTAACTTAACTATTTACATAAATTTGCTCGTCCCTTATCTCCTACTGTGGTAGTGACCATCGACTATTTATCAGTCGTTATCGTAATACAAAATTCTCTCCCTCTCTCTGCTCGCAATTCAATAACAGTCCGTATAGTTTGAAATCGTAGTTCAACACTTAACTAATTGGATTGATATTTACAAAATCTTATTCCTATCTCCAACATTCCGGCCACCTTGAAATATGGAATGTTTCAATGTTTCTCAATCCTACTATTTACAAATTCGTTCCCTTTAAACTATTCACTGTTGAGGCTCCGATTCCGCATTATACCGCATTCGCTGGCTAAATGGTGACCGTATGATCATTGTTCCCATATTGATTCTACGGACGTATGACGTAGACCGGGAACAAGAAAAAAACACCAGGTAGAGCGTATCGAGCAAGTTCTCACATAATGGGTTGCTCTACCTGGCTAGTTGATTGATGTAGGTTGTGACGAAGGAAGTAAGGTGATTCGTGCTACGGGACTTCTTTAGATGAGAGATTCACCACTCGGACGACGCCATCTTTTCCAGGATGAAGCTTCACGATTTTCCCCAGTGGCCAGTTTGCTGGTGGAACGTTGTCTTCCTTGATGATGACGATGACACCGACATCAATGATGACAGGTGGATTGCAACCCTTGGATGCACGGGATTGCAGCTGTTGTAAGTATTCCGGTTGCTAACGGGACCAGATTTGCTGCACACGTCTCTGGGTCAATTCCCAGTGATCCAAGCGGTTATCCGCTGTCTCCTTCCAATTCAAATCAGGAACCGCTTGAAGATTACTTCCAACTAGAAAATGTCCTGAAGTCAAGACGTCAAGGTTGGTGGGGTCTTTCGGATTCGGTGTGAGGGGTCGAGAGTTAAGACACATCTCGACTTGCGCCAATAAGGTCAGAAGATCCTCATAAGCTATATTGACATTACCGATCGCCTTTAGAAGGTGTGTCTTCGCCGATTTGACTGCGGCCTCCTAGAGACCTCCAAAGTGTGGTACTCGGGGCGGAATGAACTTCCACGAGATTTCGTTGGATGAACACCAGTCGAAAATTTGTTCACGGTATAATGTTTCGACCTTCAGCATGGGGTAGATCCTGTTGAGGGCATGCGAAGCACCTTTAAAGGTAGTTGCATTGTCGGAATGGAGTTCGACGACCTTTCCTCGACGGGCGACTAGGCGACGGAGTGCAGCTAGAAAAGCAGTGGTTGTTAAGTCGCTAACCAGCTCAATATGGACAGCCCTGGTTGAGAAGCAGACGAAAATGGCCATGTACACTTTGGTGGGACCACGCTTTCGAATTGCAGACTTTACGTAGAAAAGTCCACAGTAATCGACACCGCACTCGGAAAACGGACGCGTAGGTGAAACTCGCGATACCGGCAGATCGGCTGTGCTCTGCTGGACTCGAGTGAGCTTGGATCGGAAACAAGTGTGGTATTGGTGGTTAACGAACTTGACAAGATTTCTACCGCCGAGGATCCAGAACTTCTGGCGAATAGTGGCTAACAGGAGTTGTGGAGGAGGCTTACGTGGTAACTGCTACCCAGCATAGCAGCTAGCGGATGTTTGGGGGACAACGCGATCGGATATTTGATCACGTCGGACAGCGTGGCATTACGTAGACGACCACCAACGTGGAGGGTACCGTCTTTATCTACGAACGGTGTTAACCATTTCAGTGCTGATGACTTGGCGACACGGTCGCCGTTTGAGAGATCCGACAGCTCCTCAGCGAAACTATCGCGCTGTGCTAAGCGGAAGAGCAGTTGTTCGGCGTATTGTTGCTCGGCAGTGTTCAGTGGTAGAACGGAAGATGATTTATCTCGGACGATCATGTTCAACGTAAAAGAATCCGACTCGGAACGAAGCAGCTGTGCGCGATCCTGAAATTGCTGCAGATACCGACCGCAGAATGCTACTACTCGTTGTAGTTTTCTGTAACGAGAGTAACGTGAAAACAAATCCTCGCAGAAGATTGGAATCTTGCGTCCTTCTTCAGATGCCGTAGAGGAACATTCTTGATCGATGATGGTATTTGGCCAGCGATCAGAAGTGAGCTCGAGCCAAGACGGACCATTCCACCAACGAGATGAATTCAGGATATCCGACAGATTTAAGCCACGCGAAATGTCATCTGCGGGATTCTCGGAACCGGCGATGTGCCTCCAGTGTTCTATGTTCTTAGTGGTCTGGATCTTAGACACTCGGTTTGCGACGAATGTCTCCCATCGATTTGGAGAGGCACGTAGCCACTGTAGAACGGTACTGGAATCTGACTAGAAATTGGTGGTGGCTTTGACCTTCAACGACGCGTCGATCTTCTTGTATAATTGAGTGGTTAAATGTGCGGTGCACAACTCTAGCCTGGCGATGGAGTGGTGTGTAGATAGCGGTGCTACCTTTGACTTTGACGTCAACAGATGTACGTGAACTCCATTCGCAGATTCCGAACGTACGTAACAGAATGCACCATACGCGACAGTGGATGCATCGACAAAGAAATGCAGCTGAACAGTACCACCTCCGGAAGAAAGCACTAGACAAGGAACATTATTATTATTATTTAGCTTTATTTAGGAGGCTTTCAGCCTTAGGCCAGACAAGGAACACGTACTTCACCGAGAATATGGAATGTGATGTGAAACTGTTTCCGTTCGTGTTGTTGCTATTCTGGCAGCGGGGAGTCCCACTCACAAGAAACTCCGTCTTTTTTTTAACGACCATAGACGCTGCATGAACAGCTTCGTCTTTGTTATTACTGGACCCAACAGTCCTAGTGGGTCGAATATCTGGGCGATATATGGCAACACTTTGCGCTTAGTGAGGGTAGCAGCAGGAATGGGTATTTCCACTTTGAAACGGAGATTGTCTGCCGTCGAATTCCATAGTATACCAAGCGTGGAGATTGTCTCTTCATCTTGGAGATCATGGAGAGAATGAATGGCCAAATCTTCTGGCGGAATGTCCTGCAGTACTATACAATTTCTTTAATGTGAACCTAGCGGAACCGAGCATGCCGCTTACTTGTCGATGGAGGGTTACGGCAGATGCCAGGTAGTCGACGTAAAAATCTTCTACAACCGAATCAACTGCAGCAGGATAAAATTCTCCATGATCCTTGGCAATCTGCTTTAGTGTTTTCGGTGTCAGGTACGGACCGCTAGCCGTACCGTATGTGACAGTCTGTAATTCGAATGTAGCGATGGGGTCGGATGGAAGTCTGCGATACCGTATACGTAATAATGGAAGGTCGTCAGGATGATGCAACACTTGTCTGTACATCTTTTCGACATCTGCTACAAATGCGATGAGTCGCGTTTGGAACCTCATGTAGATCGTGTAGAGGTCTTGCTGAACCACCAAAAAGCAGGGTATAGTTTAAGGCGTGGCCTAATGAAGTCTTACAGACTACCCTAACGATGAAATCGCCACACTATGAAATTGCTCTAACTTTTTAACCGTTGGGTAGAATTTAATGAAAATTTGGGTGGATTTAGTTCATAGTGCATTATTTACATCCTGCAAGTTTTAAAGTCCTGTGATCAAAACTCGCGGAAATGGAGTCGAAAGAACAGCTTGTGCGTGATAAAATCTTGCGCATTCATCACGAGAACAAGGATCTCTCGCATCGTTCCATCGCTAAAACGTTGGGAATCGCGAATTCCACGGTGTCGCGAGTGATTAAGCGGTTCAAGGAACGGTTGACCACCGATCGAAAGCCCAGAAGTGAAGGAAAAAGTATTCCGTACAACATCAAAAATCACAACCGCGTAGTTGGGGCCTTCAACCGAAATCCGAACGCCTCCGTTAGGGATGTGGCTAAGAAGCTGCACCTAAGCCGAAGTTTTGTCCAGAAGGCCAAAACTAAGGCTGGGCTTCGAACGTTCAAGGTACAAAAGGCCCCTAATCGCGACGAGAAGCAGAACAAGTCCGCCAAAACCCGTGCCAGGAAGTTGTACCTCAACATGCTGACGAAAGTTGAATGCTGCATCATGGACGACGAAACATATGTGAAGGCCGACTTCAAACAGATCCCCGGCAACCTGTTTTTCACGGCCAAGGATAAGTTCAGTGTTCCGGAGCATGTCCTCACTCAGAAGATGTCCAAATTTGCGAAGAAATTCCTGGTTTGGCAAGCCATCTGCACGTGCGGGAAGCGGAGTGCACCTTTCGTGACCCAGGACACGATGAACGGACAGGTGTACATAAAAGAGTGCCTCCAGAAGCGGCTGCTTCCTCTCCTGAAGGCCCACAACGTCCCAAAAATTTTCTGGCCGGATTTGGCCTCATGCCACTACTCCAAGGACGTGCTGAAGTGGTCTGCGGACAATAAGGTCAATTTCGTGCCGAAAATGTTCAACCCTCCCAACACTCCGGAGCTCCGCCCCATCGAGAAGTACTGGGCGATTATGAAGCAGCACCTTCTTAAACGACCTAAGGTAGTGAAGACAGTCGAGGAACTGAAGAAAGTATGGGTTTACATGCAAAAAACGGTTGATTCACAGGTTGTGCAGAATCTTATGGCCGGGGTTAAGGCCAAGGTGCGGGCATTTGCGTATGGACTGTAAATAAAATACGAGTAAAATGGTAAAATGAAGTTTAATAGTTATTTCTCAATCCCTGAAAATTTGATGGCAATCGGATGAAAACTCGAATTTTGCGAATCAATTTTGTGTGTGGCAATTTCATCGTGGACACCCTTTAACCTTTGTGGTCGTGCTAGACTCTTTAAAGTCATGATTGATGCTCATTTTCTAAAGGCGAGGCAAGGAAAACCAATCTAAGGTTAGGTACAAATAAAAATATTGCTAAGTGTATTGTTTCTAAACAGTTAAAATAATAATCTGTCGAACTTCAACTTAAATTTTCTCAAAATGGTGGATATGTGTAATTGGTCCTTTTGAAAATTTACGCGTGAATTGCTTGTCTTCTTCGTCCTACTTGACTTGTTTTCGAGATTATTTGTTCTGTGCTTTTGTGCTAGATTCGTCAATTGCGCTGATGATTCGATCAACAAATTAATTTTGTCAAAGCGGTCAACAATCCTGATCTCGTTTTCAATTCTAACTTTGCCTGGGACAAGCAGGTTAATTTGCAAAGGGGAAATCAACAGTTGCTAATCAAAAGCTTTCAAAACCTATACATCATTAATGCATTTCTTAAATAATGAGGCAAGCGCTATGATTTCCTATGCCCAGGAATGTCGAGAAACTTGTCCAACCCAAAAACCATCATCAATTGTTCGGTAGAGGTGCACTGCATCCGCCGATCGTAACACAGCCGGAAGGTGCTACTGCCATTTTTCCATCGGTTGTCCTTCCATTTCAGAACCAACCGTCCAATCATCCCTCCTCCTTGGAAAACTAGCCTTCTTCTCAAGCCCGCAGAAGAAGAAGAACGAGCCCCAAAAGTGCACGTCAACATTTAGTTTAATTTACTGCTATTTGCTTCCTCGCCCGGTGCAGCCAGTCCGGATCCGGGCCACCGGCAGATCGACCTGTCACCGCATCACTACAGCCCATTTGGTTTGGTCCTTCCGAAGGCGATATGCTCTGCTCTGCTGAAACGACAACGACGATGGCAAGTAGCAAAATTTTGGCTTTTTGCCGTTTTTGTCGGGTTCTCCTTGCCTCTTGAGTGCGACAATTTTGCACCATCACCGCACAGAGGCTGAGAAAAGGTATCACCTCTTTCCTGAGGTGGAGCCTTTTCAAGAGCCGGGATAAAACAAATGGGCTTTGTGTGTGGGTGGGTGTGTGTGTGTGTATGTGAAGAGACCGTGAGGTTGGGATGATCTTAGTCATTTTCCTGTGCCAGGTGGAGAGGCTGGATGGATGTTAATGATTCGACGAAGAGGTGAACAACAAAGCCAATGCACCTACCTTGCGTTCGGGGGCAGAGTGGAGGACTACAAGTGGCAGGAGCGTAATTGGGGCGGAATTTGTGGAATGTGCAACATTCAGGCGTAGGATGTCCGGGTTGGGATGGGATTCTGTTGAAAAGGTGTACCGCAACCAACTTGAACTGGTAAATAAAATATTTATAACCTGCACACACTCACCCAGACAAGGTTGCTCTTTTGGTGCGGATGGCAACCGAATTTCCCATTTTCAAAGCCAAAGCGTAGTCGTTCAAATTCTGTGGTTGTTGTTTAGACCCCTGCTGTAGGATTCAGCAGAGCGATAAACGAAATTTGCGACCGGTTGCCTTTTCTCTTTGATTTCTTCGTCGAACGGAAGTCAGCTTACCGAGCTGACCGGAGAGCCTGTGTTTACAATGAACGGGCAATGTTCAACTATGTTCGCATTGGCATGACAGCCGGTCCTTTGATTTGTCACTCTGTTTGCTGCTATTTGTCAGGAATATTGAAATGAACATAAACTGGTCAATTGAGTTGATTCAATCGACTTTCGATGCGACGGGCGGAGTTCAAGTGACATTTCGTCACTGGAAGAAACTACTCTTTCGTCGTTCGCCATTTTCGACAATTTTCGAACAAACGACAGCAGTGATGACACCGGTTGGAAACTAACGACTTAACATTGGCTCACTACTAGCCTATTGGTCACAAGCAAATCGATTAACGTACCCCATTCTAGTCGAAATTCTAGTATTACACTATGTTTGTTTTGATTCGCTATGAAAGTTTGACAAATGAAATTAGGGGTTTGTGGATTTTCCTATGTTTCGAGGGATGCATCGATTAGCTTGGAACCGAAGATAGTACCAGAGCTGAGCTAAAAAGTTATGCAGTTTTCTTCGGGACCTTCTGGTCTTAGAGTTACCTCTATGGTGATGACAGCAGTGTTTAGAAATGCTATTGGAAATAAACATTATACCTACTTCTTTATTTCCAACAAGGGCGCATACACGGTGAATGAGAACAACCCAGATTTGAATTTATTTCACTCAGAATCGCCAAAAGTGCAGGAACTCGGCGATGAGTAAATTTTCCTCATGGTTTCCTGTTGAAAACCTCTAAAATCTGCCGGAAAATTTAGAAAATTTTACTTATTTTAGAAGTAGTACCAAAACGCCTTTTTAATAGACACTTAAGGGCCACCCACATTAGAGCCGGATCCGACGCGTCGCGGCAAAGTGACAGCTAAATATATTGTCTATCTGTCAAATTAACGTCAACGCAACGCAAACGGATCTAATGTGTGTGGCCCTTTAGCGATCGATTCAACCTCTGGTGACGAATAGAAGAACGTCGAAAAGAGTGTTGTGAGTAGAATTTGTTGCCGTGAGGCAGAGGAAGTGGAACACTTTTGACGTAGGACTACGTTTGTGATTTCTATATGGGGGTACACTTTGTGAAAACCGAAAATGGAACATGAAACAAAATTGTGAAAGATTTTGAACGTTAATAACTCAGATGCCCCTGGACCAATTTCAATAATTTTATCACCAATCGATCAGAAATATGGCTACGCATCGATAACAATGCTTCCTAATGTTGATTTTCAACAAAAAAAAAACTATTGAAAAAGTGATAAATGTCCAGCATTGTCCAAAAACGTCGAATTAACTAACAAATCCACCAATTACGCACATGTATATGCTGCTTCCCCAACACAGTCATCAGAGAATCATTCCTAGACGAAACATGTCGATGTAGCATTACGACGAGGTTCGGTAGTTCAGTGGTTACCGTTTCTGCTTACTGAACAGAAGGTAGGGAGTTCAATTTTAGGCCTGTCCCCTTCCTTGCAATTTTTCACTTTGCCTAATTCTATTCCCACTAGATTTAAATAAAAACAAATTCTGCTTCAACCGATCGCATCACTTACCACAGTGAATACTGATCTAAAAATAACCTACTTCACTAACACAACTATCCTTCTCGAGACAGCCG
Organism: Ochlerotatus camptorhynchus; assembly: GCF_037179485.1. NCBI lineage: Eukaryota > Metazoa > Arthropoda > Insecta > Diptera > Culicidae > Ochlerotatus > Ochlerotatus camptorhynchus. The sequence goes on along the minus strand of NW_027040752.1, from coordinate 1,571,294 downwards.
TGGAGATGTGGAGGTATTCTCGGTCTATAGTAACAACCGGTCGTCGAACTAATCATCCTGCTCTCCCTAAAAGACCGTGAGGACGTGGCCGGCGCTGTGAATTGATCTATAGATTGAATTACTGTGCTTTTACATTGAAGATGGAAAGCTTATCTCATGCATCATCTTTGTAGTTCTCTGTGCAAGTGGATTAGTTCGGATCATTCACGGAGGAGCAACTACGAACTGCACGGTCAGGTAACGTAAACTCGGCGGCAAACACATTCATTGATACGTTTGTTGTTGTGGATAATAGAAGAGCATAGCAGAAATAGTGCGAAATAGGAAGCCGTGCCCAAGTAACCATAGGCACGTTATTTCGCCTTTTTGGCTATATACGGGCCTCATCAGAACTTGCAAACACTGGTATAGCCGTTGTTCAGCTGTATATAGCCAAAAAGGCGAAATAACGTGCCTATGGTTACTTGGGTGGTCATCACAAAAGAAAAAATCAACAGAGAATTGGCTTTCACCCTTCTGCTTCTAAGCCCCTTACAGTCATCGTCATAGCATCGCACCGCTTTTGGTTCTTGGACACTTGCTGGTTGCAATTTTTAGATCAGGATTCACTGTGATGCGATCAGTTGTAAGAAGCAGAAATTTCCTTCCCAACTCTCTTGTGGAATCTATTAGTGGCTTTGAAAAGGGCCGGTTTTGTTAGATATCGACGGAAAAATTAAGAGCGCTCACCAAAAATAAGAAGAACCAGCTGAATTTCCTTTGGCATAATTGTGACACGCTTGGCGTGGATGGCGAACAGACCGACCAGATAGGCCTCACTGGATTCCTGTAGGGCCATTAACGGCCGAGCTCTGGAAGCGCAGATCGGTCTTTAAGTCCTGGGCGATTTCTGCTGGAAAACGTCATTCATCTTCCCTATCCGAAACGACCCTTTTCAGGGCCACCAACTTATTTCAAAAGAGATTGTTTAGGAATTCTACTAATCTTGGCATGAATGAAATTTCTGAAACTAGCAAAACGGTAGCAACCAAGCAACCTGAAGCAAATGGGCTCTCTGAGTACCCATTTCTCGTAGCGATGAAGGCTAGCGCTGCCTTTCCAACCACCGGGTTAACCCGTGTCCAGCGTACCCGTACAAAGAAGTATTTATGCTGATCTTATATGGTTGACAAAGAACTGCCTTATTGCATTGAGAAGATAGAAATTCAAATAGCCTGAAAATTTTTGTGACCCTGAAATGGGCCGTTTGATTTGTCCGATGAGTTCTGATGCACACAGCATGGCTTTGCTGTTGGCTCGCACTCCGGTTGCGAACGAAAATTAAGTCCACTCACGATCCATGTCCAGGTGCAAATATTTCTTCATGAACTCGACGAACTTCAAGTTCCCTTCGTTCATGAGGTCCATGTAAAAACTACCCAACACAATAATGGGAATTAGCTCCAAGCAATATTTCGTCAGATTTCGCGCACAAAACTATTGCTTCTGCTTGTACGACAAAACTTGATCTACTGTAGAAAAACTTAACTCTGCATCGTTCTTGCAAGGATCCTGCTGGTGTTCAGGAATATTTTTGTTGAGAAAAATGTAAAATTAAAATAGTGGCTTAGTGGTTATAATCATCCGGATTTCAAGTGTGTCAATAGTTGAAGTACAAATCAGTTCAGATCGGTGGAAAAACGTAAAGTAAGACAATTACCTATAGAAATTGGCAAGATGTTCAATGAAAAATGCTTTAATTTGCGTTGTAAAAAAATCCTCATTCTGATGTAAACAAACGGTTTGGTTGACGCTTCCTTTCGAACTCGCCTGGCGCCCTCTAATTGGTGGTGCATTCAAAAAACCTATAGACTGAGGGAATGCAATCTTTACTTTTTCGTATTCGGGAGGTTTTTACTAGACAAACCTGGAAAAACATGACGCAAATTTACTCATCGCTAAGTTCCTGCACTTTACGTGATTTAAAAGTGAACAAAACTCACATCTGAGTCGTTCTCATTCGCTGTGTGGAGTAATTCTTAGTGGATAGCCAGTTTCAATTTTACCATTAGTTACTGAACGACATTCGACCAAACGGTTTTTCGATCAAACGTCCCAACAGAACTATGATTACATTATCTGTAACTCCGCTCAAAATGTACCACAATAAATCAAAAATCTTGGAGTGTTCCCGGCTGTCGACAGAAGCAGGCCACTCTCAATGTGTGTGTCGGCAGCAACCATTGCAATTGTGTGGTCCTCATCATTGTTCTTCATTAGCAGTTCTTTCGGTCGATGCGTCGTCGACTTTGGAATGCAACCGTTTAGTGATGAGTGTGTGAGTGATGACCACTGGAAGCGGATCCCGTTCTGATACTTACTAACTTACTTACTTACATACTTACTTACTTACTTACTTACTTACTTACTTACTTACTTACTTACTTACTTACTTACTTACTTACTTACTTACTTACTTACTTACTTACTTACTTATCCTGGTCCGACATCCCTCAGGATTGCACCTGCATCACAATGTTACGCCAATTCACTCGGTCCGTGGCTGCTTGTCTCCAATTTCTTGACCGTCCCACACTTCCAAGATCCTGCTCCGCTTGGTCTAACCGCCTTGCTCGCTGTGCTCTTCTTCGTCTTGTACCGGCCGGATTCGAGGCAAACACCATTTTTGCGGGATTATTGTCCGGCATTCTTAAAACGTGTCCCACCCATCATACCCGTCCAGCTTTCGCAACTTTCTGCATACAAGGTTCTCACATACCCCGCCAAAGATGGTTCTAAGCACTCGTCGTTCGAAAACACCCCCTCCTCGAGCATCGTCCACGTCTCGTGCCCGTAGAGAACTAGCGGTCTAACAGCGTCTTGTACATGGTACATTTAGTACGGAGGTGAAGTTTACCCGACCTCAGGGTCTTTTGGAGTCCGTAGGAAGCACGACTTCCGACAATAATACGCCGACGAATTTCCCGTTCTGATGGAGAAGGCTTATTGGATAGCGGAAGATAAAGTGTTTGATGTGCTGAATTTTTCGACTACAGTTTTACTTTGTTTTGAATAATAAACAAGAATCCTCGGTTCTGTAAAGTTCATTCGATTGAGCCTTATTAAATTAATTAATTAAAAAAATAGTCAATAGGCTTAATGTTCGAGCCAAGAGAATAGAATTATCTGCACAATAAAAACTGTTTCACCATTTGATGGCGCAATCGAGAAAATAAATTATAACTCACTGAATGTGTTCCCTCATGGTAGCATCGAAATAATCAGTTCATTGTTGTTCAAAACTCTCACAGATCACTGCAATACACCCTCATAATCCGTGATTTTTACATGACAACCGACAAACTCCAATCGACCTCCCAGCGGATGACATACAAGCCGCTGTGTGGTTTGTCGAATTACAATTCCAGAAAATAAAAATTAACGGCGGCAACGACATTAACCAGGCCACCACCAACCACAAAGGGACGCACCGTTGAAGCGATGGTGGTCCTCTCAGCAGTTATTCAAATTATCGTTTCAAGTCCCATTGTGTTCGTTAGCAATACAATCGTTTTGTGTCCATCAAAAACCCTCTCCAATCCACACATCGCACTGCGCCCGATCCGATCCTAAATAATTAAACAAAATTACGCACTTCCCGCTGAAAAGGGTCGTTGTTCAACAGTGCTTAACAACCAACAATATTTAATTTCAACAACCGCTTGATTTTTCGAGTGGAACATTGTTTGAATTTACCGCTCGAAATCCGTCCTCTCCCGGCTCGCGAGCATACGCGGCTGCACTCCCAGGATTCCAATTATGATAATTATTCATCTATTACAAGCATGCAACGCAGGCAGGGTGGTTCAAATCAATTTTTGGTTAAGCTCTGGCCAGTTTATTTATTAGATCTAAACAATTCACCTTTTAATACGCATAATTCTATCTTGGGGAAAGTGGGGCAATATAATCAATGGGGTGATGTGGCCACCTGCTTAAAAATTAACTTATTGGACAAATTTTACAAAGTCATTGTTGATCCTTCACGAAGCCAAGAAGCTCCAATGCTAGCTCCAATGACTCTAAAACTTTCCCAAGAATCTGAGATATTGAAATATTTTCAAAGTTCTTATAATTAGCTTGTTTTGACGTAGGACTACGTCTGTGATTTCTATATGGGGATACACTTTGTGAAAACAAATAATGGAACATGTAACAAAATTATGAAAGATTTTGAGCGTTCATACTCAGCTGCCCCTGGACCAATTTGAAAAATATTATCACCAGGGTTGCTTCCACTCACTTGCTATAAAAAAAATATATTTCGGAATTATGCAATCATTAGATGTTATACTGCTATGTTGTACTTGTGAGTAACAAGAAGAGGGTGTAAAGTATGTGTTTGACTCATAAAACCTGTTCATTTCGCTTTTTGAGCGTCACAATCAGCGATCTTATGAGTCGTGATCGTTCACTCAGAGTGAGCGCTCACGAGTCGTAAAATCACTGATTGTGACGCACTGAAAGCGATATTGACAGATTTTATGTGTCAAACATATACTTCATGACCTCTTCTTGTAAGTTACAAGTACCAATTAGCATTATACTATATCATGAATTCATAGTTCCGAAAAACATTTTTTTATAGCAAGTGAGTGGAAGTAACCCTGATTATCACCAATCGATCAGTAATATTTCTACGCATCTTTGAAATTAAACACTTTATCATTTTTGAAAATGCCATTATTGAAAATTGCACGAATGTGCAACTTTTGCTATGATAATTAAAATTATCACCGATTGCCTGTGAAAGATATTTCCCTAACACAGATTTCAATGTTGAATTCCATTGTGGTGTCACCTGTACACAACGGAAGGCTCCCCGCAAGCAGCTAGCTATCAAGGCTGCCCCTGATCGGATTCAATTCCAATCACTGTGTGTGGCGGTGTCCGGTCGTTGGCATCACCGGCGGTGTCCGGTCGTTGGCATCACCAGCAGTCAAAATTTGGTCAAGGGGAAACGCGTGTAAATCGGTGAAATCGTTTATTTAAAAAATCAAATTAAATTTCTTTTTCAAGTTCAATTAGTATAAAATTCAGGAAAAATATTCAGTTAGGCTTCCGCTTTTCCAAATCCGAATTGCCGGGCCTTACGCTTGACCCCTGCCATCAGATTTTGTACAGCCACCTTGTCCACCTTCTTCGCCGCAGAAAGCCAGTTTGCCTTGAACTGCTGCTCGCCCTTAGCAGTTTTTTTGGTCTTCTTTAGGTTCCGCTTGACAATAGCCCAGTATTTCTCAATTGGGCGGAGCTCTGGCGTGTTGGGAGGGTTCTTGTCCTTGGGAACCACCTGCACGTTGTTGGCGGCGTACCACTCCATGGCCTTTTTACCGTAATGGCAAGATGCCAAATCCGGCCAAAACAGTACGGAACAACCGTGTTTCTTCAGGAAAGGCAGCAGACGTTTATTCAAACACTCTTTCACGTAAATTTCTTGGTTGACAGTCCCGGAAGCTATGAAAATGCTGCTTTTCAAGCCACAGGTACAGATGGCTTGCCAAACCAGATATTTCTTTGCGAACTTTGACAGTTTCATGTGCTTGAAAACATCTGCTACCTTTCCCCTTCCTTTTTCCGTATAAAACTCCTGTCCCGGAAGCTGCTTGTAGTCGGCTTTGACATAGGTTTCGTCGTCCATTACCACGCAGTCAAACTTCGTCAGCATCGTCGTGTACAGCCTCCGGGATCGCGCTTTGGCCGTCGTATTTTGTTTATCATCGCGATTTGGAGTCACTACCTTCTTGTAAGTCGATAGTCCGGCTCGTTTTTTGGCTCGATGCACGGTTGTAGACGATACACCCAGCTTATTTGCGGCATCTCGGAGAGAGAGGTTAGGGTTTCGCTTGAAACTACCGGCAACTCTCTTTGTCGTCTCAGCGGCTTCCGGTTTTCGATTTCCCCCCGATCCAGACTTCCTGGCTGTCGACAAACGTTCCCCAAACACTTTAATTACATTTGTAACGGTTGATTTGGCAACTTTCAGCGATTTTGTCAACTTTGCGTGCGAGAAGCTCGGATTTTCGCGATGCGCGAGCAAAATTTTGATACGCTGCTCTTCTTGCTTGGACGGCATTTTGACAACTGAAGAGTGAATTCCAAAATCAAAATAGGAGCAACATTCTACACACACACACCTTCAAAATGAGGGGTGTTCAGGTTTTTTAAATGCAAAATTGAAAGAAATACGTCAAGTTGATATTGACCAAATTTTAACCGTATCACCCTTTAGCAGCAGCGGAGCTTTCAGTGCGTGGCGTTGAACATTGTTCTCCAGTACACAACGAGCTGCAGCCCACATGAGCATTCATAGAATGAAGAGGAAGCCGCACCGCTATTGATGAGAATCAGTAGCTCTTCGTGAGGCGCTTTGTGCTATGTCAAGCGCGTCATACTAAAGAGTATAAACAGAGAGAATCCCGCTCAAATCCATATTCCTACACAAATCACAAGCTCCTGCTGCAATCAACAAATAAGATTTATTATATAAGACCACTTAGTCCTACGTCACCATTGCGTATAACCTCATAGGGCTGTCCCTTGAAAGAATCGGCTAGCTCAATGCTCTCTTAATCTCGGGCTGGCTGCCCAGGCACTCTCAGTAGACTCGTCGGGCGAAAAGGTGGACCAATCACCAAATGAACAATAACTGGAAACCAACTTTCATGCACCTAGGGCTCAGAAATTTAGGAATAACACATTCATGTTATCTTCTTTTTTTTATTTAAATATACATGAAGGTTGGGAAAAGAGGGGACATAGGGTATAAAGGGAACGATGCGTCCGTTCAGCTCCCGTTGACGTCATGCAAGTGTAGAGAGAGAGAGAGTGTTCTTCTAGCGACATATCTATTGCTGGTTACTCGGTGGAGGGATGCTCACGGAAGGAGGAGAAGTACATCGGTATAATGCACTGGCAAGCGGGGCTGGACCCGCTGGACCTCACCAAGCTGACACCTCCCTAGCGTCCGCTTCTCCGCTCCACAACCATGTGTAGCCGACCGAAAAAGCGTAGGGGTCTCGACAGCTACCTGCACCCAGGATGGGGATTACGTCCGTGTGTTAAAGGCCCTTTGGCGCTTTCTCGGGGCCGAACGGGGATTAGTTCGGGCTTTCGTGACTCACGTGATACAATCTGGACCTCCTAGCACACTAGGGTTCACTTCGGCCAACGACGATCTTCTCTATTCTCACGTGGCTCCGTTGTCTGACCGACAAGGGCGGTTCACAGAGAATCTTCTGATTGTCCCACGTTGACTTCCAAATTCTAGAGTTGGTTGGAAATGCTAACATGAAGCTTTAGTGTGATGATTTATTAGCTAGAGAATGATCTTTAGAAGAGGGTAGGTGGATAGTTCCGTTAGAGTACGGCAGTATAAAAATTGAATACAAGTTGAAACTGAGCGAAGGGCCATTAATGCGACAGTTTTTAAAGATAGACGCACATTTTTGCCTAATCCGTACGATGTACGCGGAGACTTGAAGTATGTCTCCAAGTCTACAGGCTGCCAGGGTCCAGGGGCAATCAATGGAATGATGCGTCTGTATAATTTGCATTGCGGAACTATCGACATCACTATGTCCAAGCAGCAAATAAAAACTAAGCTTAAACAGAATAGAATTAATGCATAGTATGTAAGTAAACATTGTAATAATTATTGAATGTAGTCTACACTGGCTTGACGAAATAAAAAAAATAAATAAATTTCTAATGCGTATTGCAAAATGCATTGCACGTGTAATTTGATTAAAGATGTAAAACAGTGCAACCAAATAATTTTAAAATTTTCCATTGATTACAAAAATCTGTAAATATCTGTGAAAAAACTAAAAAGTCTGTAAACGTCTGTAACGAAACAAATGTCTGTGAAAAAATAAGAGTCAGTAAATTCACAGACATGTCTGTAAATCTGAAATCTCTGTTTCGAATAGTCAAGAAACCGAATGTCCAAAATGTCAAAAGGACAAAACGTTTAATAGAACTACTTTTCAGAAGGATTAGTTACCCTAAATCTCAAATGACCCAGGGACAGAATTAATGTCGATCATCTTCTAATGTTTTTCGAATAATAATTTAAATTGAACTGGTGTAAACCAGTTGTGAACATTTTCTGACCCCGGAAAACAGTATTACTCAACCTTTATTCTGTCAAGAAACTAGCTCGAGTAATATCGATATGTTAATATTTAATTTACGACTCATGTTTTCCAGTGTATGATTTCCACTCCAGATATATCCCTGCTAGCAGCGTACACTTCACTAGGCAACAGTATTGGCATAACCTCACCGAGGAAACCACATCCAAGAGTATAATATTATTGCTAAACTTTCATCCCCTGCACGCGCGCACCACTCCTAACTTCTTCCTCCTCAACTTTCGCAATAGGAAAGAACAAGGCTTGCGGTTTGCCAGGTGAAGTGCTTTTGAAACTTTCCTGGAAAGCCTTAATTTCCACAGAAGCCAACTGCTGCCGCCTAACTACCTGCTCGCTTGCTCTCGATTCTCGAAGCCGGTTGTGAAGAGAGATGATTGCTACCATAGTTACCACCCGATATCGACCACAGCGATAATTTACGCTTGCCCTCTGCTCTGCTTTCCTTCCGCTGCTGGCCCCGGTCTGGGAAACCTGTGTGTATTCAATAATGTTGCCACAGTGGCTCTACCCGCATGGTTCTATGGTTTATACCGGTATGGCATATAGGGCTACGGGATACGATCCAGTCCCATGCAAACTATTGTGGGGTTTGTTTTGAAAGGAAAATTTGAGCTACGACCAGGGCTGGCAATTGTACACGGCGAATGAGAACGACACAAATTTGAGTTTAGTTCACTCATAAACGCCAAAAGGGCAGGAACTCAGCGATGAGTAAAATTTGTCTCATGGTTTCCTGTGGAAAACCTAAAAAATCTGCTGGAAAATGGGGAAATTGACGAAAATTTTATTCAGTCTCGGAGTTCCCTGGAAAATCCTGGGAAAACATGAGGCAAATTTACTCATCGCTGAGTTCCTGCACTTTTGGCAATTATGAGTTGACTAAACTCAAATGTGGGTCGTTCTCATTCGCCGTGTAATTTTTTTTAGGAGATCTCTCGCGATTTTTACAGAGCTACTTCTGTCACTATGATCAGGTGAGAAAACGATGAATGTTATGTCATGACAGAACGTGGAAGTGTTGTGAACATCGCGTATACTAGCTTATTTTTGATATTATTGTTACTTGTACCGTGGGAATCCGGTACATATATTCACTCTACCGATTACATACCCTTGCTTGTCTAAATTCATCTAAATCAATTCCAAAAGTTAATTTCAAATCCGTACGAGAATTACACTCATGACTGATTGATCATTGATAAATGACAAGAAAACTAGTGGTAGGCAATTTCATCTCGTGATAGTGAGAGGACCTGTTTTTCCTGTTAGCTCAGTCAGTAAAGGCACAGCTATGCACTGAGGTAAATAAACTTAAGAATTTCATAAGGTTCGACTTATGAACCACACATATAAATTTCATAAGCGTGAATTTTGAAAATGTTTCGGTTTCAGTCTGCTACGTTTTATTATTTTTTTGACAACATTATTTTTCATAAGGCAAAACAATGAAATTCAAACCGATTTCAAGTAGCCAAAATTCATAAGTGGTTCTTATGGAATTCCTATGTTACTTTGCCTCAGTGTGAAGCAAGACCATGATGGAGGCGGCTGGGTTTGATTCCCGGTGCAGTCTAGTAATTTTCCTGGTTGAAACATTTCTCGACTTCCCTGGGCATATGCATTATGATTGTACTGGCCAAACAATTATACTAATGCAAAAATCATAAAGGTTTAGAAAGCTCTCAATTAAAAAACTGTGCTAATGGAACACTAAGTCGAGAGTTGACTTGAAGTTCCACTGGAGACCTAATAAAGCCAAAGAAGAAGAGAACCCTATGATGCTACTTTCCGTGCCCTCGGGCTGGAAATCGATTAACCCACTTGCGATGGAAGTGCTGGCAACTCCGGACTGTCGAGTTTCAAAGATATATCGTTTCTAGATATATCTGTTCCGTCAGCAAGAAGTTTACCTTTAATCCCAAAAATCTCCATCAATCCACCAAAATCGCTGCACCACAGCTGTCACCCGGAAAGAGTGGGGTTCCACTTTCCACAAGTCAGGCAAGATTGTACTCTTTTTGTTTCTTCAACCCGTTTTCGGTAATCCATCCACCGAGCGACCCGGTTGGAAATCGCTTGTCATTGACAGCCGGGTCCAAACTTGTCAATCACTTCTACTCGATACGATGGAGAGCGGAAAAAAGCAACCATCAGGCTTTCAACCAAAGCTGACACTTCTCCTCGTTCCGTGCAGGTGATTGAGCAGAAAGTTCACCCGCCAAGGCAAGGAAAGACAGCGAGGAAAAACTGTAAAGTAATTAACCCACTGGAATTTGCCGTATTTTTACTTTTGGAAAAAAGAAAGAACTTCACCCGGTTCGTTGGCATTGATGGCGCAGACAGATGTCAGTCACATCATTCTGGGGCCGTGAGGTTCGCTTTTATTTCTCTCGTCACTGATCGGATTGTAAGGTAAATTAGACTGTTGTGGACCCTTTCCAGTTTAATTCAATTTTACAATGTACAGGTTAGTTCCATTGGAAGACATCTTTAACAGCTCATCTGTAACGAATTCATGGAAACCATTGGTTTAAAGCATGGAGAAAATATACTTTAACGTAAAGAACGGCAGGAGCTGTCAAATAAGCTATGGATTCAAATTAGGAGACGAAATTTGAATGTTTCCTTTAGTGGACCATTTGTTTTCGATGACGATAGGCAAATCCAATAGAAACTAAGCGATTTTTTCAGCCTCTGGTGATGAATAGGGAAACCCTTAAAAGAGTAATGTGGGTGGACATTTTCTCCTTGAAGCATACCTTTCCTGATAGGTCTATTTAATGCACCACCAACGTAGAGTGCACCACGCGAGTTCGAGAGGAAACGTCAAACAAACTGCTTGTTTACATCAGAATATGGATTTTTCACATCATAAATTATAGCATTTTTCATTGAACATATTGCCAGTTTCCATCAGTAATTGTCCTATTTTACGATTTTCCACTGATCTTTACTGATTGGTACCTCAACTATTCACACACAAGGATTCCGGAAGATCATAACCACTAAGGCAATATTCTAATTTTTCTCAACAAAAATACTCCTGAACACCAGCAGGATCCTTTCAAAAACGGTATAGAATCAATTTTTCAACTTTAGATCAAGTTTTGGAGCATCTCAGATTAATAAATTTATCAGGAAAAGTGAAAAGTGTTTCGATTCAACCTCTGGTGGTGAAAAGGAGAATGTCAAAAAGAGTGTTGTGAGCAGAAATTTCTGCCGTGATACATAGGAAGCGGAACACATTTTCACTTTTCCTGATAAATTGATTTATCTGAGATGCTCCAAAACTTGACCCACAATTGAAAAATTTAATTCTGTATCTTTTTTGAAAGGATCCTGCTGGTGTTTAGGAATATTTCTGTTGAATAAAATGAAAAAAAAAATAGAATAGTGCCTTAGTGGTTATGATCTACCGGATGTCTTATGTGTGAATAGCTTAAAGACTGGAACGCGCAAAAATTGGTCGACAAAAAAACGTTTCTTTCAGTCAAAATTCATCTCACAAAATTCTTTTTATATACCTTTTGGTAGTTCAATTCATAAGTTTAAAGGAAAAAATGTTCGTTTATTCTTTTGGTTTGCCAAATCCAAACTGCCGTGCCCTCCGCTTAACACCTTCCATTACATTTTGCACAGTGGTCTCATCGATCTTATTCACCGCCGAACGCCAGTTAGATTTAAACTGCTGCACGTTTTCCATGGATTTATAAGTTTTTTTTTTGAGGTTTCGTTTGACCAATGCCCAATACCGTTCGATAGGGTGGGGTTCTGGGCTGTTGGAAGGGTTGTGGTCTTTGGGTACCACACCCACGTTGTTCGCATCGTACCACTCGATTGCCTTTTTTCCATAGTGGCAGCTCGACAAGTCCGACCAGAACAGCACAGGTCTATTATGTTGCTTTAGGAATGGTAGCAACCAATTTTCCAGGCACTCCTGGATGTAGATTTCTTGATTGATGGTTCCCGTAGTAATGAAAATGCCGCTTTTTAGCCCACACGTGCATATGGCCTGCCAGGCGAGATATTTTTTCTGGAACTTCGACAGTTTGATGTTTTTGAAAATTTCAGCCACCTTCCCTTTTCCCGGAAGCTGCTTGAAATCCGCCTTCACATAAGTTTCGTCGTCCATGACGACACAGTCGAACTTTGTGAGCAGATTCTTATACAGCTTTCGGGACCGGTCGCCACCTTCACCTTCTTAAACATCGACAACCCGGCTCGTTTCCTGGCCCGCTGCACAGTAGTATGGGAGACATTGTCCCGGATGGAGAGGTTAGGATTCCGCCAAGGGGTTGGTCACTCTACACAGTGTGCCAAAATCAAACTTGGGCACACCCGGAGGGAGTCATTGTTTGGCACCCACGGTTGCAATTTTTATGCACCTGCACAGTGTGCATGTGTCAAAATTTGTTATTGATGTAGCCACAATACAATCCAATATTTACAAACCAAAACCATGAATTTCCGTCAAGTCCCGCCAGTGATTCTCCAAAATCGAATTGAATTCCACAAAGTACAGTCAGCGCACATCATATTGACTGTCCGAAGAAGTAGGTACATGAAAAAATCAGGGCAATCGCTTGCATAGCAACACCACTCAATCAATCTCAACATTATCGGTTCCAGCTCCGTTATTAAAGTCGTTACTCAGACTCCCGTAACCGGAGGAAAGTACGTCCCACGAGCGGTTCTGATCAACCTTAAGCCGGTAATGGTAACAACTGGGTCAAACGACACCACACCAAGGGTGCCGAACTGGTGGACTCTGTGTTGGATGTTGTCTGTAAAGAATCCGAGGGATACGATTGCCTGCAGGGCTTTCAGCTTACGCACTCACTCGGCGGTGGAACTGGCTCAGGTAAATTTTAAATATTTTGTAACGTTGACCGAATTCAGTAGCAAAAATACCGAGAGCAACATGAACGACCTGGTTTCGGAGTACCAGCAGTATGAGGAGACGCCGATTGACGAGGAAGGAGAGTTCGATGAAGAAGAGGAAGGTGCCGATGAGTGATAATAGAAACACTTGGTTAAAATGGTCGTATTCATTATGCTACCATATGCTACTGTTAAATTAATTACGTTACAAATAAATTGCCACAAACACAACACGATTGGCAAATTTTTCATCGAACCCTTTTAGCTGTAATGAAGCGCATCCCACTCGTCAAAGAATACTTTGACTGTTTGTCTAATGCTTCCGCCGGAAATGTGCCCTCTTCATGTGAGTTAAGGTAATTAAGTTGAGGAAATATTCCTTTCGAAAACACTTGTAAGGAATGTCCAGCAGTAAATCTACTTTCAGTGGCTTGCCATAAAATGTTCCCAAACAACTGGATTCAATATGGTGCACGATCCGTTCCTGAACGAATTTGAAGCTTTCCTTGGCGAGAACATGCAAGCCGTCGGGAAATGCCAGCCGAAAATCAACCCCTTCATAATCCACATCCTTTAGAGATCGTTCATTGTCCGCATCTTTTACCGTCCTCAAAAACCTTTCACCTTCACCTCGTTTAGCATCTCTTCCACCTGAAGCCGGAACACAACAGATTCGAGTGGTAGGAATATTCCGTTTCCTTCAACCGATTGATTTCCTCCACCGTCGGCGGTTTGTACAGATGATTCATGGCTTTGATCTTCCGTTGGTGTTCTTCGTCTGTTTGTTGCTTTGCGCTTAGCGCCTTCCAATTCCGAAGATCCGACAGTCGTGACTAGCACAAAGCGTCTACCACTTTCTTGACCGCTGTCGCTGTCCGGCTCCAGCCGCCCAAAATCGTCGTCGTCAATTGAGTTCTCAGGTTTAAAAAAACAAAACAAAATCAATCAAGAGTTGTCAAAATACCGGGTTGCCAAACAATTCATTATTCACAAGCAAACAAAAGTCAGTTCAATTACTTCTCAGCACTGCCGTACCAGCTGCGGCACACTGAGATACACTGAGACAAAAAGTTGGCGCAAAACAAGTGTGTAGAGTGACCACCCCTAGGATTCCGCTTACATTTCAAGACCAACAATTGAAATGGCCTTAACTCCATTTTGTAAACAAACCTTGTAAGGCCATTTTCTCGCGATCCGAAACCTTCATTCGCAAACCTAAACCACAATCGGGTAGAGGAGAATTTCCCCTACCTGTTCATTATGTTGGTTTGTCTTTGCGGACTTCGCTTCGCGAGAAAATTGCCTTAGAAGGTTTGTTTACAAAATGGAGTTAAGGCCATTTCAATTGTTGGTCTTGATTTCACCGCCACCTTCTTCGTCGTCGCTGCCTCGTCCGGATTACTATTGCCACCGCTTCCAGGCTTCCTGGCGGACGATAGACGCTCCCCGAACACTTTTAAAACGTTTGTCACGGTCGATTTGGCCACATCCAGCAACTTTTCCAACTTGGCGTGTGAGAACGTTGGATTCTCTTGCTACGCGAGCAAAATTTTGACACGCTGCTCCTCTTGCTTGGACGTCATTTTGAAAACTGGGGAGCAAACGGTGAAAACTCATCATAGCAATCATTGGTTATACACTCAACTTCCAAATGCAGCATTTCAGGTTTTTTATGCATTTTTAACAAAAATACATCAATTTGAAGTTGACCAATTTTTGCGCGTTCCAGACTTTAGGTGAAAATCAGTTCACGTCTGTGGAAAATCGTAAAATAAGACACTGTCACTCACACCAAGTAACCCAAGTTACGCATATTCATGGCATTCTGTTGAGTAAACTTCCTTACAACCAAAACTAGTTACAAAGGTAATATCAACTGTTATCAAACTTGTGTGTTGCTTGGGAAAAAATAATCTTGGACTTTATTTAAAAACATTTACATCAATGCAGCAAAAGCTCACGAATAAAGCGTAAATGGCTAGAACAGCTACTAGGGGGTCAATAAAAGGTTTATTTACCCTACAATGTCGGAAAGTTCATTTCTCACGGGTCATAAATCAGCTCCATCCAAGCTTGCTTGGTTGAGCTGTTGTTAATGGGTGCTACCTGTAAATCTTCGAATGTCAATGGAGTGCTATTTTTTTCTGGCATGAATTGAACGCACATTCACTCGGTTACATACTCCTTCAGTAGATAGGGCGGTTCTGGTTATCATATGTAATTCTCAGTCTTGATTTTAACTTTAATTTTAACCTTTAATAGATTTCAATTCTGAACAAAAATTTTCATTTTGGCGAAAATCTCTTCAAGTTTTTAAATTCTTCAGAAGGAAATTAGATCTACACATGGTTCCGGATTTATTCCGATTTTCGGCTTTAATCGAAGACTACAAATCAATAAGACTGGCAACTGTTCCCTTCTCCCATACAAATGTCAAACGTCACTGATATCAGCGCCTCTGTCAATCAAAGGTGGAACTTTGAAGCACAAGTGTTAGTAAGACTGCTCATAAACAGTAACTGTGTGTGTGACCTAATGTCACCGAAATAAATAATCATAACACGGCAGTCGTTGTTGTTTTTGTTTTGCGCTCCAAAATTTCACGGCAATTTGTATCCTAATCCCAGCAAGCCGGTGGTTATCCATCTCTAAACCGAAAAACTTGTCATAGTGGATCAAATAGAGGATTGAAACTAGGATCAATACCTAGTGAATGTAACTTTTACTCATGACCGAGGAACCGAAATATTGTTTATTTTGCCTGTTGGAAGCAATCATTAAAAACAAATTGTCAGCTTTCACCACAATTGAGTGGATTACCATCATTCGGAAGATGCTGAAAATTCAAGGATTCAAAAAGAAGAAAGAACTCGTACCTACATCACGATCCAACGGAAGGCGTAGCAAGATCTAATTCCAGAGAATGATAACAACAGTGTCGGATTGGCCAGTGACATTCAAATGGTCAGCGAGTACTGTTCCAAGTTGCCGAGCGTCACAACTTAAATCCACCCGCTGTGGCCAGGTGCCAAAGCCGTGCGGAACGGGCATGCATTTTACTAATGCACCATACGAATGCCCATGAATGCATTAGTTAAGGGCTTAGGAAAAATGGAAGACAATTCTGAGATAGCAAACTAATGATCGTGGAAGGTCCCACCATCATTGTGAATGGCATCATTGCCATAGTTTTTATTTTCAAAACAAATCTGTTCAGCTGGAATTTTACTCGTTGTCAGCATAAAGCAAACATTTCACTTTTTACGACAATCATAACAAAACCAATAACTGACAGCTATTTATTTCTACCTATGTGTGTGAATGCACTAGTGAATTAACACACACCATCATACACAGGTTCCACTTTTGCTCAGAAGAGGCGTTGGCGTTACTGTCTTCTGATTAATGGCAGAGTTGCCAGTCTTCTTGATTTGTAGTCTTCGCTTTAATGTTATGTAATAATTATACACATGGTGAACATAAAATTTTCTCACTCAAATTATGTAATTGGACCAATGACTGCTATACTGATGGTCCATTATCACAATGGGTATCTCGGAAAAGTTCCGGTTCCCTCGGAGAAGTGGTCAATACCCAACAATAACCATACGACGTGCGACATATCAAACTTCATGGTTTTACAAAACTTGATTGGTAATGGCCTTATTGACAGTCCACGGTCACACTAGCCCTCCCGCACATAACATATGTGAAACTTCATGCAAAAAGCTGACTCAGCTTCCCCTCTTTTCCACTTGCGTCACGAAGCAAGAAATAAACGCACACTGAAACCAATACACACTCTGGCTCTGTTCTTAGAGCACGCCACTCAAGCAAAGGGGAAGAGAAAGAACTGGACTCGTTTCGACTTTTTACCTTGGTGAGTTCCACTCAATGAGGTTAATTTAGAGGTATGGTTAAGTATTAACCCGGAGGCTGAAAATAGCCCAAGTTTCTTTGATCACGCTATATATTATTTTCACCTGTTCATTTAGTTATGAGCTATAATAGGTTTTAATTACGGCACCTCATCTCATCTCCCACAGGTAACAATTTCGATTGAAAGGATCTAGGTAAGAAACTGGTTTCTGAAGCCTCCTTCAGAACTCTCGGGACGTCTGAGGTTTGTTTTGTGTGAGTTGCAGCATTATTTGAATTAAGGGTACTAATAGGGTCTAGTTAACTGCCTCTTTATCTTGAGCCCACTCTAGAACCTACATTTCGAATTTAAATCTATAAGTGAACCGAGAAGTGAACTGCTGGTTTGAGTTCCTCTGGAATATTCAATAAGAGGATGTTCGTGAATATACAGTCAAACAGCCCGTAATGCTGTGAACAACTTAAATGACAGTTGTCCAACAGTGCTCCCATTTTATTTACAACAATCCAATGCCTACAAGATTGTACCAAAGGTGTGCCGATGCATGTGCCCAAGCTGTGCCGAATCTAATTTCGGCACAATGTGGTGAGTGGTTTACCCCTTGCCTCACGGGAAATTTTCGGTGCCCCTGGGGAAGTGACCAATTCTCGACAAGAACCAAAACCTGTCATGCGATGCATCAAACTTCATGATTATACACAACTTGATCGGTAATAGCCTTATTGACACTCCACGGTTACACTAGTTCTCTCGGGTATGTTCCGGTGCACGCAGGAAAGTGGCCAATTCTCAACAAGAACCAAAACCTGTCGTGCGGGATATCAAACTTCATGATTTTACAAAACTCGGCTGGTACTAGGTTTATTGACAGTTGCCCTCCCGGGCATTTTCCGGTGCCCCCGGGAAAGGGGCCAATTTTTGACAAAACCAAAACCCGTTGTGCAATAATTCAAACTTCATGATTTTACAAAAACTGGGCCGGTAATGACCTTATTGCCAGTCCAGGGTCACACTAGCCCTCCCGGTATTTTCCGATACCCCTGGAGAAGTGGCCAATTCTCGACAAGAACCAAAACCCGTCGTGTGACGCATCAATCTTCATGATTTTACAAAACTTGGCTGGTACTGAATTTATTGACAAAACATGGTCACACTAGCCCTCCCGGGGATGTTCTGATGCCCCCAAGGAAGTGGCCAATTCTCAACAAAAACGCGTCGTGCGACACTTCAAACTTCATGATTTTACAAAACTTGGACGGTAATGGCCTTATTGACAGTCCACGGTCACACTATCCCTCCATGTTTAGATACCCCCGAGAAAGTGGCAAATTTTCGACAAAAACCAAAACCCGTCGTGTGACATATCAAACTTCATAATTTTTCAAAACTTGACCGGTAATGGCCTTGTTTAGAGTTCACGGTCACATTGGCCCTCCCGAATATGTTTCGGTACCCTCGGGGAAGTGTCCAATTCCCAACAAGAACTAAAACCCGTCGTGCAACACATCAAGCTTTTGCATAAATCGGTCTTATTGAAAATCCACGGTCATATTGGGTCTCCTGGGCATGTTTCTGTGCTCCCAAAAATGTTCCGATGCCCCGGAGAAATGGAAAATTTTCAACAACCAACCATGATGAAAACGGCAACTGAATACACGGCACACAGAACTGACACGTCGTCAATCTGCAAAAAACTTGAATGAAGTCAAATTTAATTTGCACACTTAAAATCCTCGGTGAAATATATTGCCGTAATAGGTCAGTAAACTGAAAATTTGCCGATCATTTACCAATCCGGCCAATACTCCGGAACTAATGCCAATTGGAGAATACTGGTCAAGTGTGAAGCACATGCTGAAGAAAAAGGGTGTAACTGCAATTGACCTGAAGGATTTCAAGTGAAAATTGAATTTGGCAGCTCAACTTAGCTCAGTCGGTAAAGGCACTGCTACAAAGCAAGACCATGCTGGAGGTGGCTGGGTTCGATTCCTGGACCGGTCTAGGAATTTTTTGGGTTGGAAATTTGTTAGACTTCCCTGGGCATAGAGTATGATTGTACTTGCCACACAATTATACCAATGCAAAAATGGTACAGGCATCGAAAGCTCTCAATTAACTGTGGAAGTGCATCAAGAACACTAAGTTGAGAACACGCAATAAGCTAAAATGCGATCAGCATTAAGTTTTAAGAAGAAGAAGAAGAAGAAGAAGAAGAAGAAGAAGAAGAAGAAGAAGAAACCCAACAAGTGGGAAAAGTTCGAGCAATGGCCTATGGTAAGAAGGAAGACGTAAACAATGGTCTTACAATAAGCATAATACCTATTAATGTATAGCTGTTACATTGAACTATGAAAAATCAAACGCATTTTTAAACTCCAACAACGCTTTTTGTGTTCGGGTTTGTTCGTGCTCAACCTTGATATATGGGAAGGTAAAAACATTTATTTAGAAATAATCGGTAGAAGAAATATTTAAAATTGTTTTAAAAATCCATTCGAAAAAGAAAAGTAAAGTGCGGGTTATGCCAAGGGGTTGGTCACTCCGCACAGTGTGCCGAAACTACAAATGGGTACATCTGGGCACCTTCATTAGCACCCATGATAAGAAATTTTCATGATATTTAAAGCTACTGGCAACACTGTACTATATCTGCGCCTGCTCTGTTCATGTGTCAAAATGTTAATCATTGTTTAATGTTTGGTTAAATTACTTCAACCATGAATTTCCGGCAAAGTTCTGCCAAACATTCCCCCTTATTCTGCGAGTCACGTGACTCTCTGTCACCGGTGAGGTGATAATTGTCACCTCGTGTGAGGTGACTCTCCATGTAAATCAAATGGAGAGTCACCTCACACGAGGTGACTATTGTCACCTCACCGGTGAGAGAGAGTCACGTGACTCGCAGAATAGGGGGGATTAGCTAAAAACCAGTCAAAAGTCAACGCGGTATTCTTGCGGGATGAGCGAGGTCATCAAGACGATGACCGTTGCTAAGTACAACTGTTATCTGGAGGTGATACTGGAATTCTTCCGGATGATGCTGGATTCGCTACCGGAAGACTTTGAGATCGGAGAACCTCCACTCAAGACGATCAAACTGTTTAAGGATCTGATGTGGAAGGCTTTGGTGTTTCAGAACAGTTTGATCGAAGTTGGGAAGGGAGTGGCATCGTTCCGGAAGCTGATTGAAAAGATGACCATGAAGGGACTGCTACTGGTCATAATGCCAATTCGAAATGTGATTAGTGAGTTGGCTAGTGGGGAGAGTGAGACCCTGAAGAAGGAAGTGAAGGGAACGCTGAAGACGTTGGTAGATCGTTTTGGGGCGGGGAGATTAAAGACGGAGCTGAAATCACAGCTGAAGGAGGTTAAGTGGAATTGTAAGATGTTGATTAGTCAGTTGTTGGGCTTGAAGGTGGGCTCCTGAAAGTCAACATCGGTTAGTTGGTTGAAGGATAGGTTTAACTCTCGGACACGACTCTTGTAACCCAGCGCTTGACATATAATATTTATAGGCTAGGCGGAGAAGAAGTCCCGGCGAAATGTAAAGTGACCGGTGTTTTCCATGGTGTCCAGCGATTGGAGTAGTTCGGTAAGCATTTCAACTGAACGCAGTTTTTCTAACTCTATGAGGTACGAAGTGATCATGGAATCCGAGCAGCACAGAAGGTCGTCGTAAGGGAATCGGTGTCCATACAAAGGCCACCATCTGGCCGTAGCAGTTTTATTAGTGGTCGTTTGCCATGTTTGATTCCGTTGCACTTCACCACTTCGTTGTTCATTGTTCCTCATCGTAACTGACATCGATGAATTCGCCTTCGATGATCACTCGAACCATGTTTGGTTACATAGGTGTTTGCTTTCCTACCAACGACACACAAGTAACACAATTTCATGCAATTATGTTGAGTGAACTTGTTTAAAACCAAATCCAGTTATTTAAAGGTTATATAAACTGAGATATAACTTGCGTGTTGCTTGGGCAGCGCCCCAGCTTTTACAGGTGTTCTCTAGCCGGCACTGCTTTTCGTCAAAGACATCAGACTTCTCTTCATTTGTCCAACCGTTGGACTGACTGACCGTGTGGACATATCAAACCCCACCCCCACCAGGGAAGTCTGATTCCGGTTGAAACTCTCACTAGAACGCTGGTGCCACATCTTTGACAGAGTGGATGGCTTTCGGGAGATACTCCTCCCGGAAGCGTTCATCAGAATCTGAAGAGCATCTGGACCAGTTTCCTCTGATGATGCACGCTCGCTTCGACTACTTACCACCGTAACCTGTGGTTCATCCGAGTCCTCATCATACTCCAATCCAGTAGATGTTATTGTCCTGTCGGAAATGGGAAGTGCCTGTCCCGGAGAACGCTTCAATTCGGCCTCCGTTGCTTATTTGGTTCATTGTAGTCCTTTTCCACGAGAATTTGGGAGCAATGAACCGAGAGTCATGACAGTACTAGATAAACATTTCAAAAGCTCCTATCTGCATCTGCACAACAAGCAGTGGAATCCTATCCCAGATCCTAACTCTCGATAAACATTTCAAATGGTCCTATCTGCTTTGATCGATTCTCTTAATCGACTGTCTCTTCCATTAATAACTCAACTTCAAAAGCATTCCCTGCTGTGTTCAACGTTCGGAGCACAAAACAGGAACTTTTGCTATCAAACTGTGTGGAAAAATAGCACGAAATGCATTTGCGTAGGCGTTGTTATCAAAAGAGAAAGTCGATGAAGAGAATCGATCAAAGCAGAAAGAACCATTTGAAATGTTCATCGAGAGTTAGGATATGGGATAGGACTCCACTGCTTGTTGTTTTGTTTCTTCAAAACAAAACATGTGATCTGTCAAATTAACCGGATTGCCAAATATATCATTATACAAACAAAAAATTCAGTGTGATAACACTCTTGGAACTGCCGGCACACGTGAGGTACACCACCTCTTGGGTTATGCTTAATAGGCCAAAACATAGATCTAAACTCAATAAGATTTCAGCAAAAACTCGATTCTATATGACATTGATATTTTTGAAAATCTGCGGTTTAATATAAGTTGTGATATTCCGAACTAATTATAAATTTAAGTATAGGAGAAGTGTACCAGTTATGGCAGTAGTGGTCTTTTTATCGGCCATACCATCTAAAACTTTGAAAATTTAAGTTAAATTGAATTTCTTCAAAAGGAAACTTAGTCTAAATGTTGTTCTCAACGTTGCAAAATATCGAATAACTTTCTTTAAACTTGATTTAGGTCGTATGGCCAATTAAGGAAACACTTGTGCCATAACTAACAATCTTCTCCTATATCATAATCAAACGAATCGCTCGCTCCCATTGGGATTGAGCCCTCCCATTGTATGACACCTGGAGCCACCTAACAAGAATACTGTCACAAAATATGTGCTTTAATAATCCTTAAAACAGTAATCTGGCAACTCCTGGTTGTCAGGAAATGTGTTACCAGCAGTCAGTCAGCAGGCCAACCGTGGCTTATCGCACGAACCGGTCCAGATGTCATCAATCAATAAACCATTGGCATAACCATAACTCACCCTTACCATAACTATCGGCAACCAGAAGTTCATCAAAGCAGGACCAATCCACCATCCGCCGTCCTTCAAGACAACTACTTGCTAGTCACAAATGATTGCATTCACCCCCAAGCCCCCTCTCCCTTCCTCCCTAGTTCCCCAGTGGAAACAGCCCATGAAGAAAAACCAAACCTCGATTCATCAGTTCATCTTATCATCATCGTCGTCGTAGTCGTCGTTGTCGTCCCTAGTTCAAGAATCACTCTCCGGGACTCATTTGAATTGGAAATCACGTTGTAATAACATTTTTAACAATTCGCAATCTTGGCCCTGACTGGTGCTGTTTCTGTTGTGAACGACAATGGTGACGACAACGGCAACGATGACCCTACAACATCATGGCGATGATGATAATGATGATGATGGTGATAAAGATGATGAACTTCACAGATCCAGACTCGGTCCGGATGTGCATCCTATCAAGAATGGGGATTACTCATTACAATAATTTGCCTGGTGGAAGGAATGGAAGCTTCCATGCATAGTGTCATTGTTTTTATTTCTAGCACAAGGTCCCCCGTCCCATTGGTGGGGGGGTTTGGAGTCACTTTGACAAAGCTAATTACTTTTAACCAAAGTTGACAAGGCAAATATTGCGGAAGAGCTTAGGCTTTCGTCGATATGGTGACCGTTAGCCTTGTCCCCTTGGGTGAAGAAGCCCGGGCTGAGCCTCACTACTGGTGATAAGTGGGAGGCAGCCAAAGAAGCTTGTAGCACAAGAAACAGAAGAAGAAGAAGGATGCTTTATTATCATACGAACGTCATTACAGAACAGAGCGTTTTGATGTTATTGTAGCAAATTTATGTATGAACTCACTCCCCTTGGTCTCCCTGCGGTTCGAGAATCATGGGATTTGTTATTGTGTGCTCCTGTATCTGAAGGCTACTTTCGCAGCCAACCAATAATGTTGTAGCAGGTCCGTTGCTGAAAGGATTGCAGTGTCTTCGGGTGGTCGAAAGTTGCTTTTCTTTTGTGAGAGAGAGAGAGAGAATATGTGCTTCCTGTTCGCTTGCGGACATACACATGGCCCCTACAGGAGCGAGATTAGAGTGGACGCTGGTTATGTCAATGTGAGGTCATGTAAATATTTGTGGAAATCATGTTTTCTGAATGTAAATTATGCTCCCTGGCCTGGGGCAGGGTCTCGGCTTTCCTTCGACGGCGAAGGGTGGACTCACTGCTTTAGGGCATGTAATCACTCTCTCGGGTGGCGTTGCTTATGACTTTCGACGAAAATGGGTAGTTGTGCTAATGGAGTGCAGTTGGACCACTGGAACTGGTGCTTGGTTCAAGTGGCATGTCTGAAATATTGAGTTGTGCAGATCAGCGACGGCCGTAAATCATGTTGGTTTTGGGCTACAGAAATTATATTCTTTGTGCACTACTATTTCATCAGCTTAAAGATAACGTTCCAACTAGAACTTTGAGCACTTCTACAGTTTTCAAGCTGCAGCAATACCTTCGCGTTTAATGCATATTTAAGTTCTTAGCACTGAAATCGAATTAAAAGAGTGGATGGTGTTCTTTTTAATGAGCATAGTCATGTGACCGAGTTTCGTGTCTAGGTCCATTGTTGTCACTACACCAAGTTTCCAAAGCATGAATAAAATCATTAGAAATTTTTTCATTAACCCTCGCAATGGTTTTTCCAAGTTTCCCTTGCGATTTTCCACCACCGTGAAAATGTTTTAAAACTGTATTTTGTTTGGATTGATGATATAATTCCCTTATAACTTTGCTACGCAACCTTCTTTCTATGATGCTTGGTTTATAAGTTATGAATTTTCAAAGTACGTGATGTCCGGGAAAATTCGAAAACTTCAACATTTTTTTTTTTATATTTCGTTCACATAACCGCATAACATACGTAGAACTACGAAGAGAATGGAATTCAACAAGTGAATCTTTTTCTTCGTTCTCAATCTGGTATAACTGGAGTAATTGGACACCGTTCTGTCAAACCAGATGGTAATGAAAAATAATCCTTGATCTAAAATTTAACAACTGTGCGAAGGTTGTCAAGGAGTCTGTAGAGGGCGGCTGTCAAATCTATCAGTAATTCACAATCACTGATTGAAGGAAAATATGGATACGTGGCCGGATGGGGAATGGGGAATGAAGTAGCGAAATTGATGCCAATCGTTTCTCGTAAGATATATAAGAACAGTGATCCAAACTATCTGTTTGACAAGAAATTTTGTGTACAGGTTAATGAAATGAAATTAGTGCGTACCGGGGCCAGTGAAGGTAGCCTGGTTATTTAAATAGACAGACCAGAGGAATAATAAACGTACTGGCCTTGCAGTGATCATCAATGAGCTTTTTGTTATGGCTCCTGCTAATATTTTTTCTCTCTTATATTGATCTTTATTCCATTTGTTTGTAGTGGGATTACATGGTTGTTGTTACAAGTGACGCAGAGGTATCTTTTGATCTTTAGTTGTTTGATCAATATAAAATTATTAATTAAATTTCCTAGACCTATCAGACCTGTTTAGGGACCGCCTTAGTGGAATTGATTTGGTTTGAATTTGAAAACATACTACTGAAAAAACTACTAGTTATAGCCTACAACTAATCTACACCTACTATTTACACTTAACCTACTCTATACAAATTGCTTATTAAAGTATGTTCTGAAATGTTGCATTTCTGCACAAATTTCGTCTTGATGTCGGTAATTTTAAAATCTATTCTCGGGATATCCGCTTCCTGGTAAAGTTCTGTTATCCTTGTGTCGAAGGGGCGATCAAGGATCATCCTCAGCACTCTGTTTCGTGCCACCTGGACTTTGCTCCTGTGAGTCTGTGCACTTGATTCCCACACCGGAGCAGCGTAGAAAAGTGCAGGTGCAATGATTTGTTTGTAGACGGGTAGTTTGTTCACCATAGAGAGACGAGATCTGCGACAAATGAGCGGATACAGACACCTAACTAAGCTTGAACAACATTGATCACCAATCGCATTTGATTTCTCCTTCGGTGTTAAGAGCCGAGCGTCATCATTTTCGAGTCTTAAAGGTGGAACAGTTTAACCGTTCGTGAAATTTTGCTGAGGTTTTGATTTAACTCAGTGGCTTAAGCGCCACTCTCTATTAAGAGAGACCACTGGTCGTGTTAAAGCTTTGCCCGACAAATGAGACTTTTCTCTCAGAGGACCTCTTGAACGGTCGTTGGTTACTAACGGCAATGAAAAAAACTATTAACTTTCTGGAAATGCCAAGTCCTTCAGTAATACAGGAATGGAGCGCATGAACCAAATAAATAAACCAAAGGTATTACTCTGACTCACCCCCGAAACGAAACGGAAAGAGAACGAAGGAATGCTGACTCAACTGAGCGGAAACGAAAGAAAACAGAACGTAACGTAGTAAGTGTGTTTTATTCAGGGAGTAGCATTCAAAACGTTCGAAAAACTAATCTTCAACTTTTTCTTTAAACTATATTCTAGCATTCATTCGCATTGGATTTCTGAGAGGGGTTTACGGGAAAGAGCAAATCATGGCCATGAATTAAACATGCTCTCACATACCTGCGCAGGTTTTACTTGACAAAACGATGAATCGATGACTGCTGACCGATGAGGGCTCGATGACTCGATGATGGCGGTGTAGCGATGGCGGCGTAAACGTGATGGTGCCGCTCACGTGCTGCAGTATGACGCGCAGCAACGGAAGGTGATTCGTACGCGGTATGGCCGAATTAGAGTTGCGGAGGGAGTGGCGGCTGGACGGAAGACTTCCGATTTGGCAATCGAGAGCTGAGCTACGACGAGAAGTCGTGCTGTCCCAGGAGATTCGCTCCGCAAAGAGAAGAGGCCAACTTACCTTCGGACGGCTTCGCGTACTTTGTTTCCGCTATGACCATCCGTGATTAAATGAACCCCCTCTCCCGTTGGATTGAATCCGGACCGCGGCACGCTTTTGGCGACGCACTCACACGGTCCGAGCTCTCGGAAATAATGGTCCACGGGGTTGCAGTGGAAGGGACCTCGTCGACGGATGATTGGCGACCGTCGGAAGATATTTCGCTTCGAAGATTAGCGAACTTCACCCACCTACGTTTAGCTACCTTCGAAAAGGCGGGCCTTAGCAGGGCGCACGAGTCACGGGAAATGTCCGTCTCCCACGAACGATGATGGCGATGCCACAGATGGAACCCGATCCGGCGTTGACGATAGGCGAACGGAACGTATATCCAGCCCGTACAAAAAAAACGCAACGCGCTTTTTTGTACAATATCACAAATAAACGCACTGAACAGACTACGCGGAACTTAATACGGACTTATGTCCACTGTACAAAAAGAAAGAAAACGTTTAAAAAACCACTGGTTGATAAAAACTCACTCACTACTATTTAGTACCTTTAGAGAAACTTATCGCACAAAATCAATTTGATTTAATATAACTCGAAAACGTAAAGTAATTCGCGCACTTCTGTTATCCAGCCGATTCGAAAGCGAAATGGATGAGTCAGAATAATTTTGCGAGCAGGAAAATTCCTAACGACCTTTTCCTATTCAGATAGGTCATCTTTTAAAAAACTCTCTCTTTATTCGAGAGTTGCGCCAAACCTTTCGAATGGCGACGGACTTCATGGCGCCTCCAGAAAGCATGTACAATATAATACAGCTCACTATAAGTTGAGCTTTTATGGCGAAGTTGTAGCCTAGACACAGTAAATATGGCAAAGTTGTTAAATCGACACAGTAATGGTCTGATTTTATGTACACGGTTGAAATATTTCATTTCTTAGCAAACTTGACATCAAAAGGATTTAATTGTAAATTAAATTAGATTTCAACGAAAAACTATTTACAAATAAACGTAAAACGTTACAACAGGTTTGGGATGAGACTTCAGCACCTTGGCGTGAACGGTCATCCAGATTTTGGACAACACGTCCAAAACTTTCGTTTTGGAGTGAGTCCATTCTGGAAGCAATCTGCCTGTTCACGTCGGTCGTTTCACGTTTTTTGTCCAGATCTCCAGTCCTCTGAAACTGGCGTCTACGAATATTTCTCAGGCGAATCATCATTTGGGTGTGGGAATCGATGGTAGTAAACTTACACAGAAACTTGACGGACACATGCCTCGTCAGCCATGGACATGACCTGATGAAGGACTTCCAGCGCCTGGCCGATGTCATCTACGGTGTCAAGCGGCGGATTTTCGTCGATGTTTCTGTCCACCACACGTCCGAACTGGACCCAGTTCACGTGGTGGTAGTCCTTTCGTTGTCGACTTGGAGCAGCAGCCACTTTGATGCCGACTTCAGCCACCACCGGTTGGTGGTCTGAGCTAAGGTCGTTCCCTAGCAGCACACTTGTCACTGAGTAGTTGTGGTTACTTGTATGTAACTTATTTCAGTCACAATCAAGTTGCAGCAACTTATTATGATGGGAATGTGTTGCATGGGTTGTGTGCCACCGGTTTGGATATACCGATGTTCGGCAGGAAGAAATCCAGCGTGGAAGGGTTTCCCGCCGGAGAGATGAAGGTTGGTTCATTTGGAAACTCCACTGTGTACAGCCCATGCTGCGATCGATCAAACAGCAAACGACCGTTCGGGTTCCGCGGGTAGTTCCGCCAAGCCTCGTGACGGGCATTCACTGTGAGTTTCACTAAGGAGCACCACGTCGATGTTGTGCTTGCGACGGAAGGAAATCGGCAAGTTCAATCTTGTTTGCTCGTACAGAGTAAGCGTTCCAGGTGACGATAGTTAACGGCTTAGACGCCATACTGGATAATGAACACTTGGATCTGTTCGGGCTTACTGCGGCACTTACGAAGTGCGCTGGTCATGTTGACAACAATCTCCATCAGTTCATCGGCCTCTGAACAGATCAGCATTGTTGGCTTGTGCTGTTGGTTGACTCCGTAATCCAGGGGGGATGGAGAGCTTTGTCCAGCAGAAGCGCTTTGGGATTCATGAGAGGGGGCGCAGGACCTTGTTTCGTTGGGCGGAGCGGCAGAAAATCTTCTGGTCTAAAGACCGGTGCCTTCTCCTTTCTTCGTCCTGGTTTATTGTTTACAGACGCCTGATTTCGCCTGCCTGTTGTTTCCTTGATGCACTCCTCCACAGTTGACGCATTTGACCACCGCAGCTTTGTCCGCACATTCGGTGGTGACGTGATTTTGGGCACATTTTCCACAACGCGGTTTTATGTGGCAGTTACGGGTGCCGTGTCCGAAGTTCAGACAGCGCTGACACTGGGTCACATCGCGATGTCCGCCACGATATGGCTCCCATAGAGCGATGAGAGTTGATTGAGCGGATGGCTTTCAACACATTTAGCGTCACCGTGCCCTTCGGGAAATGCACCAAGAATAGGCAGTCCGGATATGCCTTCGCGGTCTCGTCAACCGGTGAACACTCGTGTTTATTTCAGTTACCGGGGGACGTAATTTGTGATTAGATCCGGTCCCTTTCAAATTGTATCATTATTTATGTACGGTCCTTATATTTGAAATGACGTTTCACATTCATCTAGTTATGGCCGATTTTCATTTGGATAATCGATTAACCGATTAACGAACCGAAAAGTAAAATATTTGTAATCGGTTATATCATGCCGATGTAAGCATTAACATCTCCAGAGGATCATCACCGATCGTTTCAAGCATGTGATGCACTCTCATTGGTGGAAAAATGGCAGCACAGCGAAAAAAAATCGATTAATTGTTAATCGAGTAATTAAAAGATGGGACATCTCTGATTTTGGTGTGATTGTTTTGATCAAAATGAGCGCAAAATTTCACCTCTACCGAGAGGGTAGCAAAACCACAAAATTACTTTGCATACGGGGAGTATTCATTGGACGAAAGGGACCGCGAAAGAGGACACTCAAATAGTAAGTTTTTCTTCCGACAGTTTCATCTTAGTATTCATCTTTGGTCTCGTCCTTCCTTGTGATTCTGAAAACCGCAATGGGAGCCAGCTTGTACCGGTCTCTAATCTCGACCTCGATCAGCTTTGGGTCGTAGTTTGGGAGACCTCTGACAACCACCTTAAATGGCCTCTCACCAGAGATGTCATGTGTGAAAAATTCCGTACTGGCCAAATCGTACTCCGCTTTTGCTTGAAGCACCACTTTGGTACCGACTCGTCCCAACTTGTATTCCGCTTTCACACCTAGAGCCGCCAGTTCAGCAATTAGTTCGTTGAGGTGAACTTTTTTCACCACCAACGGAGAAAGCTTCACTTTTGCTGCACACCTACAGCATTGATATTAGCGGCAGTGTCACCGAAGTCGATGACGTTCGTCACGGCAACATCTTCTTGACCACTCGCACCATCGGATTGCCGGTTCTTCCTTCTCTTCAGCGCCCATTGCATATGTCAATATATTGACAAACATCGTATTGTCAATTTTCCTTACAATATAATCAATTTATAAATATTGACAACATTAATGACAATACACTAAAGCGTTTGTTACACAGGTCAATATATTGACAGTAAATTGACATACGGACAATATTATTGAAAGATAATACTGATGACGATGGTTTGATGACGAGTATTGTTGAAAACTGATTTTCATTTCACTTTCTCAATATTCTTCCCCTACCCAAGAGGAGGAAGAACGTACGTCATTTAGACCGACTGACTCACAATGCACCTTCACGCATGCAGTGTTGCCATTTTGTTTAAATCTTCGTGTGTGATTTAAAATGGATATCAAACTAAATAAAAAAGTATCCTTTTGCAGTCGCCAATCACTTCGCCTATATCGATGTTCATTTACTACAAAATCACAAGCATAATCATGTAATTTTATATTTTTAATTTAAAATAAAATAAATACTATCTGCGTTCCACATGCCTACACGTTACGCAAATTAAATAATATATGCAAGTTTTTCCTTTAGGAATGTTTACCTACACATCAGCATAATAGTTTATTTATGGGAAACTGCATACCATGAATGTGGGTTATTCAACACGAGTGGTAATTCCGTGCAGTCGACAATCGATTTTATTCAATTCCATTAATTTGTTATCATGTTGTCCTGTGTCTTTTCTGAGTCCTGTCAAAAAGTTACAATATTTGACAGTTTCTTATTGGAACTTTCAGTGGAGTGAAAGGATAGTATCAACTAGAAATACTCAGAGGGTGAGAAAGGCGGAGAAAAGAAAATACAATTCGGCAGCAAGGATTTGTTCCTAAATTATCTTGCAACCCTTGCTAGAAGCTAGCATTTCAAATGACTTTTATTTTTGATTCGATTTACGTGCAAAATAATAATTGATTGCATCGCAATATTTTGCACATTTCTTGGTGCCATTCATTAACCAACGAAGATCAATTAATCAATAGAGTTAGAACATTGGTTTTGGTTCCAAGAACTAGTTGAATTTGAGAAGCACACAAAACATATAGGGGATTGAATTTCTGTTCGATTGCAATAGTCTCAAATTTATTCTAAAGAGAATAAGAAATCCACGGAAAAATTCTAATGGGAATGTTCGATTGGCTCAGATTTTGACAGTTCATTTGGCTCAAAACATTCTGTCCGCCCATCTCTCCCTCTGAGTATTTCTAGTACCAACTAATCCAACAATTTTGGAATTTATTACGAAATTTTACGGACCTATTTAAAACCATTCAATGATAATGTGTCAATTTTATTGTTTTCTTACGAGTGATGGTAATTTGAAATTTTACCAACTTTTTCCGTAGTTCACAAACCGGGTAAATTTTTTCCGACTTAAGTTATCCGAATTCAGTGTGTAGTTAGTATTTTCCATAAGTCCAGCAATGACGTTTCTCTTTTGACCCGCTGATCCATGTTTCTTGTGTGGGGAAATTGAGACAAGTAATATTGACTTTAATACATTGAGGTTAAAAGGCTTCAAACGTATTGCCATTGATGTTGTCAATATTCGTATATTGATGATATTGATAGAATTGACTGTTTTTTTTTTTGTCAATATATTCTGAGTATTGACAAAGTGAAATGAAAATCAGCTTTTCGTCAATACTTGTCATCAATCATCATCATCAATATCACCTTTTCAATAATATTGTCAGTATGTCAATTTATTGTCAATATATTGACATGTGTAATAGACGAGTGCACGAATGGATTTGAGTTCACTCACTTGACAAAAAGTGACACAACAGCGGGGCTCTGTTTACTAAAATTGAACACATATGTGTTCAATGGGCGCTTTTTTGCTGCGTTTTTCCTTCGCAGCCGGCTGACTGTACGCTATCTAAAAACTACCTAAATTTGAGTAAAATCCACTCAGATCGGTTAAAACTGAACCTACCCAAAAATGAGTAAACTATGTTCAGAGTGGTTCCGGGAACTCTCGACAACAAGCAAATGAGTCTGCATGAGGATCTGATGATCGATCAACCGTTGATGGTGGACGATCCGGTATCATCGGATGTGTGGCTTGGTAGCTGTCAGCTAAAAGCGGACACGTCGCCCTTCACCGCCGAGTAGCTGATTGAATCCGATGGAGAAGTTCTTTTTCCTCAATCTGGTTTTTTTGGGATGACTAATAATAATACGGTATATACACACTTAGAAATAGCTAATTTTACACGTGACAGAATCCATCTTTGACATAAAGCATCAGACGTAAACAAATATTTCATGTAAAATTAAGTGCTCCGAGACTGAAAAGTTCGTTACTCGACGAAAAGTACGTTTGATTGAGTTGAATTTCGCGTCTGTTATGACTCAATTTTATGTCAAAATTGACGCTCGTATATGTCAGTCTCAGAGCACCTAAATTTACATGGCTTTTTCTAAGTGTGTAGGCCAGGATGAGTTTGCGGCAGAACAGAAATTTTTCGCTGAAAGTGAAATAACTGTAGATAAGGTTTGCATTACTGTTAGATTGAGCTACATAGGCAGTCGCGATTCCGCTCAGGCTACGATTGACGATATCCTATAGGTCATAGAAGGTGTGGCTTGCAGCGCTCCTTCAATCAGGGAATCTCTTCGGATGGATTGTTCATTAGCATTTTGAACACCTGAAACTTGACTCGGACAGGTTTTGATTCCCCTCGGTGACTGCTGTTGTTGTAGCACATGGTCGTAGTTTTTCTGAGTAATTCGCAACGCCTTTTCTTCCATCTAAAACAGTCTTAATCAGACTTCTTTTTGTGTCGATGAAGATAGCTCATAGATTTATTGCACGGAGGCATTGCTCAACTTGTACCCGGAGATATTCGATTGGTACTAGGTGGGTACAATCGTAGCTCTTCTTGATGACATCATGACATTTCTGTTCCTCCTGCATATAAGCAAAGACATCATATCAAAAAGACTGGCAACTCTTCCATTTTCTCATACGAACGCTATGAGACAGGTAAAATCGCGTCATCTAACGCTCAAAGGTAAATGTTTCGAACGAATTTGATAGCAAGGTAAGATACTCAGAAGCAAGGTTAACTCAAGCGCAGCGCTATTGTATCTGTCGCTTGGATTCTGACAAAGTTGCCAGTCTTCTTGATTTGTTGTCTTCGATATAAGCTTCGTGGCGATGTTCCTTGTGCTTTTGAATGCTACATCTGTTGTCAAAAAAAGGATGTCAAAAACCAATTGATGCGATGAATAGCAGCTTATGAGCCGACGATGTTGGTATATGGACACTATCCACTTTTGAGCTTAAATGCAGTGAATTCCAAAAAGAATTCTGGAGAATTCCAGCAGAGCTTAGCGCTAAACTTCCCCTGTAAGCTCGAATAATATTTCCGGGCAATTCATCAGCTCCGGAGATCCTTCTTGGTGGACGCCATCCTTATTCTACTCATGGAAAGTGAACACAGTGCTAAAAACTGGGAGAAGCAGAAACATACGGTGCCACAAGCCACAATCTTAAAATACAGTTATTCCACAGCAAAACGATGTAACCTCAAACGAAGTGACAGACGACTAACTGGCGAAGAAATCCATTGAAATAATGTGGTTCACTGTAATAGAATTTTCTTGGAAGCTTGTGCCATCATCCACCAGATGGGTTAGTTTTTTTGTTTTGATTTGAGCAAAGTTGATTTTGTGTACAATGATTATTTGACAGTGTGCAAAGAGTGTATCATTTTGTCATTTTGTTATGCATTTCAGTTTTGAGTAGAGTGAAAGAGATAGAACCAAAACATTCTAATACATTTGGTGAAAATGCTAGTACAATTCAGTAGTAGTGTTACCATGTGGTACAATCCAGTAGTAGTGGTGTTGCCATGTGGTACACTGAAAAATTGAAATAGCAGGTTAGTCACCTAAGTTTTCGAGCCGCTCTGTCTGTCACTTCGTTTGTGATGTAACGGTTCTCAAAATTTTGGAAAAATTGGTATTTATGTTCCTTATTGCAAAATATTAGACCCCTATTTTTGTCATTAGGTTGACCATTTCCATGTTAGGGTAGTCCAAAAAATCGTTTTTTTAATGACTTTTTTTTCGAAAATTCATGACTTTCGAAGCACGTTTTGCTAAGGAATGACTAAATAGCTACATTTTTCTACAAATAGGTCCACCAAGCCTGGTGGTTGTCTTGAATCGTCGTTACAATCCATGCATTCTGTAATACAGACATCCCGGACAGAATTATACAATCCAGCAAGTTCAGCACCACAATTATCTCATCCGGAAGAACTTCAGCACCAGTTTCCAGTTGCTTATGAAATTATTGTAGAAAAATGTGTCCATTGGCTTCAGCCCACCGTGTCATCATCGGATTTCAACTCAAAAATCTGGATGCTATGTGTATTTGATGTTGATCAACACGAGTTACTCAGAGCGACTCAGATTTACTCAAAATTAACTCCGATTTTACTCATGATCAAAAGCTGTCTTGCCCCTTGATTAACTCTCTACCAAGGTGCGAGACATCTTAGATATATTCAATGACAAAATTGAAGCATTATCTAAAACTAATACATTTAAAAGGTACACGCTTACTTGAAAGTACTCATTTTCAACAATGCCTCGTACTCATTTTTCAATTTATTCTTAGCTGTCATATAAGGAGTATTTTAAAAAAAAGAAAAATGTTTACTTTTTATTCATTTTTAAGAATATCTGCTTGAAATAAAAATGGATAAAAAATTCATTAATATTTCAATGCAAAAAAGAGATGCCATTTTCGCATATCAGGAGGAAATTTTACGTGCCCTCCCCATGGACATGGAGGTTGACGGTACTGAAGCAAAGGGTTATGTTTAATTTCTTTATATTTGCAACGATGATGATTTCCTATAGTGACACATATCACCTTCTTAATGCTTCAGTATACCTCAAACGATTAATTCTTGGTTGTTAATAGAACTTCCTTGATGCAATCGGCTGCTTCATGCAGACTGAGCAATTCTGATTATAGTATCAGATTTGTTCTGTATACAGAGGAACTGGGAGGGCTTATTAAAAACTTCTCACCAATAAAATAATGATCTTCTAGTAAATTTTGCACATAATTTTAATAATATTTTATTTTTTAAGCATATCATTTTTGTTACAGTCAATCAGCATCAGCATACGATACAAGAGGTTTCATATTACTTGCTCGTTTTTGCGTAAAATAATCAATATTTATTTTACTTGTTTGTTTTTTTTTTTGTGATCTGAAAATTTTCCCAGTTTGGTTAGAAGTTTCGAAGCTAACGAATGTCCACAGGCCTAATAGAAAGCTAGGCAGAAAAAGTGAAGAATGGTTGCATGCAGGGTTGCTTCCACTCACTTGCTATAGATGAGTGATTTTCGGAGTTTTGAATTCGTTAGATGTTGTAATGGAGATTTGTGCTGTTGGATGCGGGAGGAGATTTGAGGGCGGGTGTTTGACGCATAGAGCCTGTCAATTTCGCTTTCAGAGTGTCGCAGTCAGCGGTTTTATGATTCGTGAGCGCTCGCGATTCGTAGAATCGTTGATTGTGACTGCAAGTGGATTTGACGGGTTTTGTGTGTCGGACGCTTGCTTTTTGGCCTCTTCTTGTGTCTAACATGTGCAGAGTATCATTATAACGTCTAATGGTTTTGAGATTCCTGGTGGCGTCAAATATATTTGTGAGAATATCTTTTTGAGATTTTAGCAGTCACGTTTTGTTTGTAGTTTATATTTTATTTATTTCATGTAATTATCGTAAATAATAGTTATTCAAAGCGCTGTCGATTATAAGATGCTCGATGACCCTCGAGGGATCGATTTTGCTTACTGAGCAGAAAATCATGGATTTAACCCCAAGCTCTTCCACAGCACAATAAGTCGCCACCATCATTTGTATATTTGATATTGAACATTAACCTCGGAAACTATTTGCATGTCAAGCGAAAACGTAGTCCTGTATTGTCGCGAAGCGTTATGGTTCTGAGATGCTCGATGACCCTGGAGGGATCGTTTTTGCTTACTGAGCAGAAAATCATGAGTTTAATCCCAAGCTCTCCGTCATGACTCTTAAAATTCATTATCACTAAACAAAATTAATATGTTCTTTCGATAGCCGGCTATCGAGAGAATAAATAAACAACAAATAAACAATACATACTTTTGGTTGCATCACCAACTTGAGGTGAATCCTAACCGAATACCCTACCCAACCCTCCAACTCCGTAGCACTTATGAGGGTGTCGCTAAGTCGGTGGCCTCTCGTTAAGTAAGTACTACATCAACATTTCCTTCCCTATCCCTAGTTATGGTAAAGATGGGCGTGGCCGGGAATAGCGACAGTCATGCTTCTGTTCCTCTTGTTTAGATTGGAACCAATGATTACTCCTCAGCATTATTCCTGAAAGTAGTCTAACTGAGAATTTCAGAAAAGACGTGAGTGTTGCTAGTATCCAATCTACGAAGTATATCATAACAATGCTAACGCTATCAGGAGGAAATTTTACGTGGTCAAGAGCTATCGCAAGTTTTCCAACTATGGAAAGAGCGACACAGCTAGATGTTACAAGGAAGGGGTTATATAGAAGTACGATATTCATAACAATCGTTCTAATAATGTGTTTCGTTTCAGGTTTTGCAGAGGTCTTCGAAAAAGTTCACTTTCACAAGGAACCGGACCCATTCGATAGCAGCATCCATCACGAAGACTGTCAGAACATTAATTTTTTGCTGATCATGCTGAGAAAACTGCATGAGCTGCAACCGACACATCGGAATCGGGATCGGATGGTGCAGGCCATTGAGCACAATATTTCAATTAATTTTTCAGGGAGAAGCTTCCGCCAGGTGAATTCTTTCAGCTACGATCTTGAGAACATGGATGGAACTCTGGAGAGGTTTCCGCCCTTTTAGTCGTAAATTCAACAACAAAATTGAATTGCAATCGTTGATGATCAATATACAATATAAAAAGTTTCAATCTTTTTAATTTGTTTTTTTTTTTCACAATGTATCTCTTGGTTATATCTCTGATGACAACTTTTTCAGTAAAATGGGTACTTTCTACTCATGTATAGAATAAACATGAAGGGTCAAAAGTACCCATTTTTTTTAAGTATTCCTTGAATACCCATTAATGAGTAAAGCCGGTTTTACTCATTAAATGAGTTAAGCCACTTTTCCATAACATTGATGACTTTGTACTCATTAATGGGTACTTTCAAGTTAGCGTGTAGAGCTAAAGATTGTACTCCAAGAAAATGCAACACTTTCTTTGGGGTTTATTTTTTTATTGCATGGGTAAAATTGATGAAATTTTGAGTAAACATAGTTTAGAGTGTAATGTTTACATGTACAAAATCTCGTCACAAAAGTGGTAATCGAGATGGCTTCCAAGCAAGAAGTGCTTCAACAAAAAATTATGGGAGCGGTCGTTGAAAATCCAGGCCAGTCCCACAGGTGGATCGCAAAACAGTTTGGAATCGACAATTCGATCGTGTCCCGTGTGGTAAAATCGTTCAAGGAGAAACAGACGACCCATTATTATTACTTCAAGCTCAATCCGAACCTGTCGATTCGGGACGTGGCCAAGAAGGTCAATTATTCCGTCTGGTTCGTCCAGCAGACAATGAAGTGGGCCGGACTTCATGTCTTCAAGGTAAGGAAGGTGCCTATCCGAACCGATAAACAGAATAACTCACTTCCAAGTTCCATAAAGTTCAAATAAAACTCCAACACAATTTTCAAAATTAATAAAGTTTAAATAAAGTTCCAACTAAACTTTCAAGTTCCATAAAGTGCATATAACTTTCTGGTTACTTTAGAAGCTATAGAAAGCACACGAGGAACTTCAGGCTCTTGAAGTTCAAAAAAAGTTTCAAAAAGCATCTCTAAACTCTTCTTATGAACTTCAGATAAAACTGAACACATGTCCACAATAAAGTTCCAAACAAGTTCCCAGTAGAACTTCTTAGCAGCTTTAAAGTATCTTAAAAGTTCCCTGCGTTTCAAAAAAGGTCGTCATGAAGCAATCCGCAAAAGTCTTTTTTTATGAACAAAAATTAGTGTACGTTAATATGAAATGAGCAGCGGCTCAAATAAATCATAATTCTTATATTTATGCAGTGCATCAATATTCCATCAAAAAAAAATAATTAAAGAGCAATTTCCTAGATTGGAACCCGTGTATTTGGAATGCGATCTACGAACGATCACCACTGCGTCACAAGTATGTTGGAATACAATGCGAGAAAAAACATTTTTTTTTATAATTCATCAAGGTGTTGTGTTTCGTATTCAAGTCAGTCAGCTGGTACTGAAAACTCCAACAGTAGGCGGGACAACAGCTCACTTTAATATATTTCAGATGGCGTAGCGGTTCGTGCTGGGGCCCTCACGCAGAAGGACTGTGTTTTACTCTTCAAACAGCACCAATACTACTACTTATACTGATAAACCAATACAATTCATACCTGCCTTTAGAAATATCTTTCATAAATACCTGACTTTAGAATGAACTTTCATAAAAGTGCGAACATAAAGGGTGATACGGTCAAAATTTGGTCAATATCAACTTGACGTATTTCTTTCAATTTTGCATTTAAAAAACCTGAACACCCCTCATTTTGAAGGTGTGTGTGTGTAGAATGTTGCTCCTATTTTGATTTTGGAATTCACTCTTCAGTTGTCAAAATGCCGTCCAAGCAAGAAGAGCAGCGTATCAAAATTTTGCTCGCGCATCGCGAAAATCCGAGCTACTCGCACGCAAAGTTGGCAAAATCGCTAAAAGTTGCCAAATCAACCGTTACAAATGTAATTAAAGTGTTTGGGGAACGTTTGTCGACAGCCAGGAAGTCTGGATCGGGGGGAAATCGAAAACCGGAAGCCGCTGAGACGACAAAGAGAGTTGCCGGTAGTTTCAAGCGAAACCCTAACCTCTCTCTCCGAGATGCCGCAAATAAGCTGGGTGTATCGTCTACAACCGTGCATCGAGCCAAAAAACGAGCCGGACTATCGACTTACAAGAAGGTAGTGACTCCAAATCGCGATGATAAACAAAATACGACGGCCAAAGCGCGATCCCGGAGGCTGTACACGACGATGCTGACGAAGTTAAACTGCGTGGTAATGGACGACGAAACCTACGTCAAAGCCGACTACAAGCAGCTTCCGGGACAGGAGTTTTATACGGCAAAAGGAAGGGGAAAGGTAGCAGATGTTTTCAAACACATGAAACTGTCAAAGTTCGCAAAGAAATATCTGGTTTGGCAAGCCATCTGTACCTGTGGCTTGAAAAGCAGCATTTTCATAGCTTCCGGGACTGTCAACCAAGAAATTTACGTGAAAGAGTGTTTGAATAAACGTCTGCTGCCTTTCCTGAAGAAACACGGTTGTTCCGTACTGTTTTGGCCGGATTTGGCATCTTGCCATTATGACGGTAAAAAGGCCATGGAGTGGTACGCCGCCAACAACGTGCAGGTGGTTCCCAAGGACAAGAACCCTCTCAACACGCCAGAGCTCCGCCCAATTGAGAAATACTGGGCTATTGTCAAGCGGAACCTAAAGAAGACCAAAAAAACTGCTAAGAGCGAGCAGCAGTTCAAGGCAAACTGGCTTTCTGCGGCGAAGAAGGTGGACAAGGTGGCTGTACAAAATCTGATGGCAGGGGTCAAGCGTAAGGCCCGGCAATTCGGATTTGGAAAAGCGGAAGCCTAACTGAATATTTTTCCTGAATTTTATACTGATTGAACTTGAAAAAGAAATTTAATTTGATTTTTTAAATAAACGATTTCACCGATTTACACGCGTTTTCCCTTGACCAAATTTTGACCGTATTACCCTTTAATATGAATTGGTGTAGAAGAAAAAAACATTTTTTAATTTACTCTCTAAAAGTTCTGTTCAAGTTCCGCCAAAA
The DNA here is from genome assembly GCF_037179485.1 of Ochlerotatus camptorhynchus. NCBI lineage: Eukaryota > Metazoa > Arthropoda > Insecta > Diptera > Culicidae > Ochlerotatus > Ochlerotatus camptorhynchus. Next base: position 1,531,489 of record NW_027040752.1, on the reverse strand, counting down.
GCTGCTTAGAATGCTCCTCAATTATGGAACCAGAACATCCAAGTTCTTATAACGACTTAAAAATGAGGCTGCTTAGAATTCTAAAGACCACTTTGAACCAAGCTGCTTTAACAGTGATCCAAATAATACAAGCAAGTATGTCTGCAAGTAAAGGTTTCCTCATTTCGTACAACGTTTGAATACAACTTGAGGCTGTATTAATGAAATGAGTAAAGCGTTTACGTTGTGAAAATTGTTAGTTGGGATGTTCCACTACGACGCTTACCTTGAGGCACTCGATCCACGCTCTTTCGCTCCCTGAAACGTTTGAGCACATCTCATACACGGTTGATTTGGCGATTTTCAACGTTTTAGCGATTTTTATTGCGGACCACGTTGGATTATCAACGTGGGTGTGCAGAATTTTTTCTCTCCTCTCGGCTTCCATATGGAATAATTTTTGGCTCACTGCACGAAACACCGTGAAATTTATACCACAGAAAGTTGGCACCTAGGTAAACAAACCGCTGTAAAAATAATTCTTGCAGCGGTCACTTTCCGTGCCACTGAAACACAATAAGTGATTCCGGACTCTAACTGGACAGAACTTTAGTAACATTTCCTTTAGCAAAAAGCACGATGCGGACTGATCATAACCTATCAATTATAGACATTGAACGACCGCGGACAAAGGAGTAAGCGATCTGCTGATTGAATTGTTTCCAAGCATCTTTCAAATTTACACTTTTACATAGTCGTCTCAACATTGGACTCATGTTTAAAACGCCCAATGCATCGTTACAGTCAATGACTGAATTGAAATCACCTAGCATTATCGTGTGAGTAGGATGATTTTGCGAGTAGAAAGGAACAGTTTGATTAAAGAAATCCTATCGAATGGATCTATTGTTTGATCCCGATGGCACCTACAAATTAATAATTTGAATCCAGTTTTCACCGTTTCCCAGGGCGATGCATAAAACCCTCGTGTCCAAACTTCGATGAACGCTCGGTTGACGACAGATGATTAAATTACTTAATGTATCTTTCCCACATAATCTTCTGTGATTTTTCTCATTGCATACTTTCCTCAGCATCTTCACACAAACTCACCGAAGAGCATTCCAATTAGTGCCGCAAAAAGATGAAACCTCTATTTTTGCCGTGTCATCCTCATCCACCTGGCGGAACAACGCAAAGTTTTAATGGAAATCCAAAAGTTGCTTCTCTCGCATGCCCCTCAAACCGCCACAACCGTTAGGTATAATGACAAGCGATAAACAAATCAAAATCCGTTTAATCCCTCCCAGCGAGTATCCCATCTCATTCCGGATTAAGCGAAACTTTCACCTGTCCCACCAATTCTGGTCCCATTAGTGTCTCACTCTCTCGTTCTCTCAATCAAAACGATGTTGTTGTCCTGAATGTATGACACCGCAAATCAGCTTAAACTACCTGAGAATTCCGAAATCCGACAACTCATGGTCTTCGCAGACGCAAACCATCCCGAAACCCGCTAGGAAAAACTTCATCAGCATGAGTAAATATTTGGAGATTAATTTTCTGTGGAATTAATTCAATGATACGATGCGACGACGACGACGACGACGACGACAACGACGGTGAGCACAACTCTGCAGCTCGGCATAGCCGGATGGTCCTGGTACGATGCTTCCCGGTGAGGACCGACCCAGATGCCAGGCTCAACATTATACAGAACAACACAAAAACGCAACGTGGTTCCATCCATCCACTCCTGTACCTGGCAACGGCTAAGAGCGTTGGAATTTCGGATCGGATAATGCAAATGTTGAAACCAGACAATCTCCCCATGATGGGTTTCGGGAAATTTAGAGCCGGTCGTCGTCGTCGTTGTCGTTGATGCGTGGTTTTAGGCGCACTTTAGAAACGGCCAACGAACGCAACGATGACGTGCACACGGGGATCCAAACACTCCTCACTCATTCTCCACGGGGATTGGTCGGGCGATCCGATCCCCGTGCGGTAGAAGGACATACATTTGGCACCAAATTGACAGGTTGCTAGAAATAACAAACTTGATGTGCGCTGTCGGTGGCAGAGGCCGCCACGGTGGTGGCTACTGCGTACGAATTGTTTGCCCGTTTTTGGGACTAGCCACCAGCAGTACGGAAAGTGGTTTTTGAGGGGAATGTAAATACCAGTGACTCGCGAGAAATGCACCGAAAACAATACACAGGATCTCCTGTAGCCAGCAGCAGCACTATTGGTATGTTTACGGGACCCTCAATCAGGTTGATGCGTGTTTGGCTGAAATATTTGCGCTTGGTATTTTGTGCATCGTAATTATTTGGCTAATAACGTGTAGGCCAATCAATGGGACTTGTGGAATTTCTACGTTCAAATCCAACCGGTTGTCGTACATTTTTTTCGCAAATTTTCTCACAAACACATGTGTCCTGTCGATCATGTGTGCATTCCTTCTCATTATATTTTTTAAAAAAATGTCCAAATCACTGTGGTTTGAACCGTTTTAAGTAAAAAGCTTTCCACTTCAACCCCTACAAGGGTTGTGATCTGTGGTCGTCGTTTCTGAGCAGTTCTATGTGAAACCCGAGGTGAAACCTTCATGAAACCTGATTTAAATGAATCTCAAGTGTCATATTTTAAAAGGGCGTAGGTATTTCCGCGGGCACCATTAAACAAAAATTATAGAAATAGGAAATCAGAAGACATTTCAAGGCGAAATCAAAAAGGCTTATCAAGGAAGTCGGACTAAACTTCCACGGATGTTCTATGGTAGTCAAAAACGATCGAATCTATTCAATCAACTTCAATTCAAATTATAGTTTTAAGAAACTTGCTGATGAAGTTGGATGAAGTCAAAAGAAGCTGCCATAGAAGCCAGAAGGATTTCTGGATAAAGCTTCCGATGAAATGAGGTGAAAATAGTACACAATTCAACGCCTACTTAACTTTGATATCGTCGCTCTCAATACTTCAAGTGACCAGTTGGCCATCCCTAGGTTCGATGGGCCACCAAAAGGGTGAAAAAGGTTTCAACATTTTTACCCACCTCGTTAGAGGTTCTAGCCCCAGAACGAAAAAAAACTTGTATGGCCACCAAGGTATATGAACCATGAATAGAGAGTAGCGAGCTTTCCCCTTAGTTGGTTAGTACCTACTATGCACATGTAGCTAGCAGATGTTCGGAGAGAGGTAGAGGCAAGTTTTTTGGTGCAGTCTGTTGACTCATGAAAATTCTTGCCAGAGGGTAAGACAGGCCAAAGTTATACGAGGACATAATTGTGATGAAAACCTCCCCACTGGTCATGGGATGTTTGAAACTCTCTTGAAAAGTCCAATGGATATCGCAAGCCGTATGAACACCTCTGGGAAGTTCCAGTCAGTTAGGTCTATTTAGGCTACACAGATAAAAATCCTGAATTTTAATTGTGATGTAAACATTCATTCACGTAGACTTGTATTTCATTTCACGCAACCGAGCAACTTGCAATCAATGTTGTTTACAAAGATGAGCTTTTGTATACAATATTTGCTACATTGCATGAAATGTGTCAGAACTTTACATGATATATAATGTAAACGTATATGATAAGTGACGCTCCATTTATGTGCATCATATTGAACAGAAATTTACACTACTTTTTCGAACTGTGTAGTCTATGAATTTGGATCACTGTTAAAGAATATTACGGTACAAAATTGGTTATATCACGTAGGGGTCTCCCTTAGCTCAGTCGGTAAAGGCACAGCTACAAAGCAAGACCATTCTGGAAGTGACTGGGTTCGATTACTGGTCCGGTCTAGGAATTATTCGAATTTGAAAAATTTCTCGACTTCCCTGGGCAAAGAGGATGACTGTACTTGCCACACAATTATACTAATGCTATAATTGTACCAGGCATCGAAAACTCTCAATCAATAACTGTCGAAGTTAGCGGCACCGGTGGTGTAGTGGTAAGCGTGATTGTCTCTCACCCTCAAAAGGCCTGGGTTCAATCCCATTCGGCATAAAATCTCTGATCACGCCTTGGTCCCCGGTCTATGACTTGATAGCTCGATAGGTAGGGCCCAGGTGCGGGATCTGCTTTCCTGGCGTCGGAACGGAAAACAAGATCGACGGAAAACAAATCAAAGAGTGTGTGTAAGTGCATTTAGAACACTAAGTTGAAAGCACGCAATAAGCTAATATCTAGATAGAGCTGGAAGTAGGGCCTAACAGCTTTTGTAAACAATGGCTTTTCTCGATGATTTCTAGGAATTCAAGGCGCGCCAATAAAGAGACGAACCAGCTACAGGCTGAAAGTCTCTATAAGAAAGTAAAAAAAAAAGGCGCGCCAACGCAAACCAACACAGGCATCGGGTAGGAGAAGACTTCTCATACCCAGGCATGGAAAATCATATACATTCATTTCGTGCATTCATTTACATTCATTTGCTCCTAACTTTTTTAATCAAGAGAATTCTGCAAAATGATACATGGAACTTTTGTAGGTTTTCTTAATAGCTACAACTTTTGTTAAAAACTCAAACCCGTATATCTTATGCATGACGAACCAGAGCGAACAGAAGCCACTACTGTTTTTCAGTGAATGTATTTTACATTCACTGAAAAACAGTAACAAGTTCTGCCCGCTCTAATTCGTGATGCATAAGAGATACAGTTTTGAGTTATGGACAAAAGTTGTAGCTTATAAGAAAACCTACTAAAGCTCTATACATCATTTTATGGAATACTGTTGATAAAAAAAAAGTTAGAGGCAAATGAATGTAAATGAATGCATGAAATGAATGTAAACGATTTACCATGCCTGCTCATACCTGATGGTTATATTGATTTGCTTGGGCGAGAAATCATCGAGAGAAGTCATTGTTTACAAAAGTTGTTACGCCCTTATTCCATATCTATCTAGATATGCGATAAGCAATAAGCTTGAACTCCCAAGTAGCATTTCTTGTTTTATTGCACTCTATTAGTGGTTATTGAGATCAATTTTATAAAACCGTCAATAAAATTAATAGCTCCAGCACAACCTTTTGATAACCGCTATAAGATCATCTTACAGCTTAGTGGACCACTCTTGATAAGGTTTATAAAGCATGTTTGAGAATCATAATAAAGCTGTCTTAAAACCTTTTGTCATAAAGCCTCATACTCTACAAAAGGTTCTCATAGCCTCTTTAAGAGCAATATTGTATCCAAGCAGCTTTATTACGCTTTGGTGAAAATCAGTTATAAAGCCAATTTAATTTTTATTGCATCAAAGCAACCGCCATAAATTAGCTTGTTGTTGTTCTGTTCTCCTGAAACTTTTTTTCCAAATGGAAATCTTTAGCGGTAAAAATAGGTTTGAGTGTTGGTGTCAAGATCACCATGCAATCAATTTTGTTTCATGGCGGCATAAGTGAAAATCTTAAAGAAAATAAATGGTTTTTTAGAAGTTCCAAAACATATGCGCTTAAAATGTTATCGTGTATATTGAGATAATATGAGCGTTAAATAAATGCGCCTCCAAAATAATTCAAGTTAACAAAAAAGATTGTTTCAGAAATCAAATGAACTTGATGGAATCACCTTAATTTTACTGAAAATAGATCTCAATACATAAATTCATACCAATGCACGCTGGAAATCATTTCGGATCTCTTATTTAGCCATTATTTTATTGAAATTTCTTGGATTTTATTCCAAGGTTAATGGCATTTTCATAATGACAATATGGCGACAGAGGACAGCAGCGAGAAAAACACCAAGCGCAATTTCTTAAAATGTCTAATGCTTACATTGCACACTGGGTCAGGAATGCAACCTAGCGGATCAAAATTAATAACTCCGAAACGAAGCATTTCCGCGACTTGGTGTCTTGGGCAAAATTTCTCGTCATAAAAAGGACTATCTATTGACATAAACAAATAGTTCAAAACTCTTCCGCAAAGAGGGTGCCACAATCTAACTTCTTTCTCTGACGTTTTGGAGACTTGATGTCTTGGGCAAAGTTGTTTATCTTGACAAAATGAACAGCTCTTTCAAAGACGTTAAATTTCCATAGTCTATTGGTTCCAAGTTATATGGAGTTAAAGAAAAAATGTCGAAAATATGGTTTTTTCTTTCTGTTTCGGGTTTTTTGCTTGCAACTATATAATGTTATATTTTTCTCTTATGCAAATACATTAAATAAATAGCTTTTGTGAAGAAACATACTGGATTAAGCTTCAAATTTCAAAGATATTGTTGAAAAAACGAAAAAAACACAATTTTTGAACTTTAATATCTCCCAAAGCGCAAAAAATCGCAAACTGACATTTTTAGCAAAAATTAAGCAATGCTCGATAAACAAAATATCAAAATTTGAGAGAGGTATATTTTGGTGTCAAGATAAACAACTTTGCCCAAGAAGTTAGATTGTGGCACCATCTTTGCGGAAGAGTCTTGAACAATTTGTTTATGTCAATAGATGGTCCTTATTATGATGAGAAATTTTGCCCAAGACACCAAGTCGCGGAAATGCTTCGTTTCGGAGTTATTAATTTTGCTCCGCTAGGTTGCATTCCTGGCCCAGTGTGCATAGGATAAGAGCAGAACAGAAAAGCATAATGCATGATTTTATTACGAGAACTATTTTCTTTTTACAAGAGCAATTCAAGCTGAACTTTGCATTAGGTCCTGAGTAACATTGATCGATTCCCTTCGTCGACTTTCTCTTTCGTTAATAACTTATTCACCGAACCGTTTCTTGATGTGCTTGTCGTATTGGATGCTAGATAAAAGCTTCTTTTATCGATTTATGTGCTGAAAATATCTGGGAATGTCTTTACATGACCGTGGGGATGCAAAGAGAAAGTCGACGAAGAGAATCTGTCAATATTACTTAGGACCTAATGCAATGTTCAGCTTGAATTATTATTTTTTATTTGAGGGCAAATGTATATTCCTGTTCTACGGGTGTAACCGATGAATTTTACAAACATTTGGAAAAAGTTTTGAATGGTACATTAACCTTTATGAAAAGTTATGCGTGATTTCAACCTTTTTGTCCTAGTACTGTCACCATTCCATGTATTTCGACCAAGATTCGACAGTGTCACCCCATGTATATGCGAGCGAGAACGGAAGAATTATAGAGACTGCTGACGTTTTTCTTACGCACAGTACGTCGCGTATACGTATATACGAAATGTTTTCATGCTCATGCTAACAATTTTGTTGATTTTCTTTGCGCTCCGCTTGGAAGTACCGGAAAGTTTTGATTCTTTTCTATGTTGTAAAAATAAACCGCCTATTTACATTTCTGACAAGTTGCAACTGAATGCTTATAATTGTTTTAAAATAACTGTTTCATGGCCAACTAGTTTTATTGCGCTTACTTATAAAGCAATAAAAGGATTTATTTTTGGGTTTTATAAGGGTAATTCATATTGCTTTTTTTTATACTTCAAAGCAATCATAAAACCTTTCATAAGTGAAAATAGCATAAGCATCAGTTGGTTTTTTCATTAGCTTTATAGGGGTTGTGTAGATAGCTATAAGATGTTTCATAACTTGCATTGTATATGACCGTCATAAAGCAGTAGGTTATGGTTGCAGCTGCAATAAAACCTTTATAAATTTTGAATATAGCCAAGCAGCTCTAGATTTGTTACTTGGGCTGTGAAGAAGAAGAAGAAGAAGAAGAAGAAGATATAGGTAGTAAAAGGGGTATCAAAAATCAAAAATAATTCGTTGAACAAACTTTGTTCAGCACAAATAAAGACTGTACTCGAAAAAAATGCAACAGACAAAACTGATCACCTAAAAATTCATTTAAGGTCGGATATTTTTGAAACTCTCAGGGAATAAATAAATACATCTTAGCTATGTTTTTTGCAAAGTTGGTTTATTCAGCCTCCTTTCCTAGGCTAAATGCCCGCACCTTGGACTTAACGTTACCCATCAAATCCTGTGCAACACTTGCGCCATCTATCTTACACACTTTCATCCACTCTTTCTTCAAATACTTGTCTTTTTTGACAACCTTAGCTGTTTTCCGGAGCTAACTCTTCATAATCTCCAAGAATTTATCTATTGGGCGAAGTTCTGACCAGTTATGTGGATTTGCCTCCATTGGCACAAAAACAACATCGTTGCCAAGTAACCAAAAGTTATGATTAAAGGCTCTCTGTGGCTTAAGACTAGTAACATTGAAGAACCAGTAATGCCAGCGAGCAATGTCGGTTTGCTTTTTAGTCATATGCACAATAGTGTAGCTTATAAACCTTTTAGTTCATGATCAAGCTCACTCAGCAGAATTAATCATGCCTCAACTTCAACTCTCCGCAACTGTCCAGATTCCTGATTCCTTCATCAATCTGGTCTGAAAAATTCCATTCTTCAAGTCGGGTTCAAATCAAAGCATCAACCTTTGGCCACGAGTGGTAGATACAGGTAAGTTGACCCGAACCGACGACGACATACGGTGATAAAAATCAAAGAAAACAAATTCCATTGCTTCCAGCTATTTGAGAATGTGGACTCTTAGTCCGAGCCATTGCCGCCGCCTTCATCGTCGCCACACAGCGTTCAAAGAGCTCCTGCCCGGTTGCATGATGGGAACATACCACCACCAACGACGTGCAGGCAAAGTTCAAGTTGAATTCCTTGCCCCCCGCTCATTTCTCATCGTTTCAGTAGAGGAGCCCTTTTGACATCGGTGACTTTTTGTCCCCATCGTCGTCGTCGTAGTCATCCGTATTAACTGCATGCATGCAAGCATGCTCAGTAGCTTTACTCTTTCCCTCGATTAAGAGCCGAGGCGCATTCATGGAATTTCTGCTCTGACTTCAACCTAACCCAAGTTCCTCTACTCTCCCGCACATGATGAATGATGCTTAAATTACTACGGGATTATTCAGGGAAAGGGTCCGTCCGGCTTCATTACTCTTCCCTTGCCGGCGAACTTGAATGAATGAAGCGGGATGACGAGTATTTCGGTCCACAGTAGTGCGCGCTCCCGTGTTCGGGAAATTACACATTTCACTTCCAAAGCTCCGGAACGGAAAAATAGCCTTTTTGTTCTGAAATCGTGTGCAGTTGCTGCACATTTCCGGACCCGTAATTACAATCCAATTACGGAGTATGTCAAAACCACTATATTTCGTAGTGGAATTTGAATTTTTTTTTGTTTGCGGGCAAGCTGCATCCATCAGTGAACCGGGGAGGGAGGACCAAAAGGACCTGTCAGGATGGAAAATAATAATCGTTTCGCCGTCATCGTCGTCGTAACTACACGCCACTTCAGGAAGCGAGCAGAAAAAGAAGGCGACCTACAGCGTTCATGTTCATCAACCGAGAAGAATGAAAGGAGGGAACGAACTTCCTTTTGAGATGTGCGAGGGAGCTTTTTGTTTCGAAAAAAGGGACAACAATGAATGGAGTGCAAATGGTCTTGTCCTATGCCAGCAACGACTTGACGCCGACTTCCGTTTCGAGGGAATGAAAAAAAGCAGTAACGGAAACGGGTGAAATGATGCAAGCGATTGTTGAAAATCATAATTCATGGCGGAGTTTTGCTGTGATGGCGATGAAAAGTTGCTTTTCTTACTGCCCCGTTGCACGGCTTGGAGAGGAGCGAAAGGATTCATCTTTCTTTGCGGGTTTTGTTTTTCTTGTTTGACTCAGCGTGTGATTACAAATGTCTTGCTGTCGGAAGATTTGTTGCCTGAGTTTTACTGCCAAGAAAGCTTCTGTGCTCAATAACTTCTTGAAGGTGTAGGTTTTTTTTCTTCTTCTCTCTGCCGAAACACTGCTTCAATGACTCAAGTCGAAATAGCTGTAGGTTTTGTGAGTGAAGTGAATGATACTTACCCTCGAACGCCCCCGGCCACCTCCGCTTCCAGAGTAGCTATCGAAGCCACCACGAGCTGGAAACTGTAACGAGAGAGATAGGTTATTCGATACTGTTAGTTTAGGGATTTTTGTAATGTAAGAAGTAAATAACACGTGCCAATGTCACACGCACACTTGCTTTAAATATTCACTCTAGGGTTGTTCAAATAAAAAAAAAATGTTCCAAAATCGGACTCCTATCCTTTCACATTGTTGAACGGAATGAAGGGTCTTCTGAACATTTTTGTCCCATTTCGATTCGAGCGATTGGATTTTTGTTTATAATATAATTCGTTGTAGAATATATACCTTCAGCTTTTGATTTCAATGACTTCACGCTATTTCAAAACTATCCAAATTCAGGTAGAATCCACTCAAATCGTTCAAAGCTGAACCTACCCAAAAATAGGTAAACTATGTTGGGAGTGACAAGTTGACAAATGAACAACGTCGATCGAATTCACGTCAATGTTGTCCATTTCTCAATTTGTCACTCCCAACATAGTTTACCCATTTTTGGGTAGATTCAGGTTTGATCAATTTGGGTGGCTTCTACCCAAATTTGGTTAATTTTGAAATAACGTATTCTCTTCTATGTTTACTTTTATATGGTACTAGCTGACCCGGCAAACGATCTAATGCACAGTTGTTTGATATAAACCCGTCAGAGCCCAAGACGAACAAAATAAAATATTGCGAGTCTACGAATCCGTTTTCGAGTTATGGCGTATCATTTGAACACCATTTCATTTTTTTTTATATTTGCTTTGTTTTCTGTTGAAAATAATGTAAAGGTAGCTCCACAACCAGTACCAGATTTGTTTATTTGTTTATTTGGCTGATACAATTTCATCTGACTTTAAGTCTTAATGATTGGGAAACACCAGTAAGATTTAGGCATAAAACCCCATATTTTTTAACATACACATAACAATTAAAGAACTTTCATAACAACGTTGAATAAAATTTCAAAATACAAGTACAGTATTCAGAGTTGGTTGGAACTGCTAACATGAAGCTTTAGTTATTATGATAATTTATTAGCTAGAGAATGATCTTAAGAAGAGGGTAGGTGGATAGGTGTAAATGTGTACTTTCAGTATATCAAGTCAAACAAATAATTGAAACATGTTTTGGATATTTTTCTAAAAACTTCACTTTTCTCAAAAATTATAACTTTGTTGTCCATTAATTATACATCTTGACCTATAATGCAATAGGTGGCATTCATTATCCTCTAACAACACTAACATATTCATAAGTTTTTATTTTAAATAAAAAAAAAACAAAAGAAAAAATTTTTAGAGTGCAATTTTTTATTCAAATGGTTTCTTCAACATCGTCGAAGGTACCAAACCGATTGCACAAATATTTTTCGAGAAACAGTTTTATGAAGATAAGCTTAACATTTTTATAGGCCCTTTTCAAAACCAAGGCTTGATTTAAAATGGCATTTTTGGTCATGAGGAACGTTTCTGAAAAAAATTTCAGCCAAATAAAAAAATATAAAAATTAATGGATTTGGGAATTCATCTGGAATCGCTCCTTTATTTTCCCCCCTGCACAAGTACATGTACCTGTGTTAGCATTGGGCGATCTTAAGGCGAGAATCGAACTCAGTGAAAATAAAAAAAATTCACCGATTTAATCAATCATTTTGAATCGATTCAAAATGGCACAAAAATTTTTCAAATATATCGGATCACAGGAAAGTTGTTGCAGATTAACGCCAAGTTCAGTCAGTGATATTAAGTAACATAAGCTATCTTGTTATGACATATCACTTATAAAAGTCATTTAGTGTGATGATTGATATCATTTAGAAATAAATTGTGTAGTACGTGCGCAGTAAAAGTTGTGATACATGATGATAATATAGTAAATTACTATTTTGATTTCATTTGACGTGTGGATACTTGATTAGGTGAGTGATTTAGAGAACATTTCTCGCGTCACTTTTCAAATCCACCATTTTGAGAAAATCGAAGTTGAAGTTCGACAGATTATTATTGTAACTGTTTAAAAACAATACATTTTGCAATACTATTTTTAATGTAGTCAGTGATTAATAACGTTGAAAATTCATAAGAAAGGGTAAAATCACAATTTTACTTTGAATTTCATGTTACAACATAGAAAAACCACATAGGACGTTTTGACAAGTCGAGTTGTCCATCGGACATGTTACATTGGACGATTTTTCTCAATGACATAATCAATGAGTGTTACATTGGACGTTTTGTGTACATGATACTAGATTCCCTTTCACAGATTTCAGAGTAGAGTACCTAACTTTAGATTGGCCCCACGTTTAAAAAATGAACACCAATCATGGTAGGCAGTCCGAATGACCGAAGCTACAATCGTGTACCCATCATTTAAAACTGTACATTGGACAATTTTTGATCAATGATTATCTTAAATAAATGAAAGTAAATTAAGATGGACGTTTTTGTATCACATACAATGATAGAAGAGCAATAGTTTGTATCGCTTAACTCGATTTGTTTACATTTGCTACTTAGGACCTTTTGAAAAGTGACGCGAGATTTGTTTAATTAGTATTAAATGATGTGAAAAACAGAAGTGGAAGAGAATGCGAAGTACTATACGAGAGCCGCACAGAGAGACGATTATAGAGCTTTTTGATGTTTAATCGGCGCACACTACTGCACCATTTAAATCGAATGAGCGCAAGCAAGAGAGAAACAGATTAGGGGTTGTTCATAAACTACGTAGATAGTTTAGGGGGGGGGGGCGACAATTATCCACGGCCCATACAAATAAAAAAAAAATTGTATGGACAATTATCTACGCAGTGGGAGGGGGTATCAAGAATCCCAAAAAACTGTCTACGTAGTTTATGAACAGCCCCTTAGTGAGAAAACAATTTCATCCATGTGTGTTAGATAGAGAAAGACAATTAAACGTCAAAATAGTCTATAATCATTTCTGGAGCCCCAAATTTTCTCTTTCTCGTTCTTGCCTACTTAATTGTCACACTGGTTGTTTGCAGAATCCATGTTCAAGGCAAGTGATGTTTAAAGGTGGAGACAAAAAAAATCAATATTAAATTGCACTGATTTTTTTTTTTTTTTTTTAAGGATTGATCCACTCGATTTTTGTCGTGTTTGAGATCGATTAATCGAACCAAAATAATAGATCTTTTGTGTGTTCGATCCTAGATAGCCCATTGCTTACCTGTGTACAAACCAGCGTTGCCAGATTGTTTTAAAGTTTATCGGTATCAAAGTTTTTAAAAAATCGGTAATTATCGGTATTTACTATTTTAATTTATTTTATATTTTAGCAGTTTTTGATAGCGAAAATTTTTACTTTTGCACTATGATCGGAAAATTCTGAAAGAAAACTTCGGGGAATGTTTGAATTAGCTTCTGAAAGAACATCTAGATAAAGAAGAAAGAAGCTCTTCTGGAAGAAATTTGAGGAAAATTCTAAAAAAAGTTGTAAAAAAATCCGGAAACTACCAAGACAAGAATTGAGAAACTTCTAGTGAATATTCAAAGAAACCATCGAAAAAAAAAATAGGATGTCACATCCAAAGGAAGCCAGAATAGTTTCGGAAATTGAAAGTAAATTCTAGAAGTAGTCAGTTCTAGGGAAAGCCAGAAGAAGCTCAGAAAAACCTTCCAATAAAAGCCGAAAACCTATGGCTTATGGACACACTTCCAGAAGAAGACGGAAGAAACTTCTTGAAGACGCTGGCAGACACTTCTAAGGTAGATTGCAAGAAACTTCTGGAGAAATTCGGAAGCCAGAGCGCCTACGGAACAGTCGAAAGAAACAAGGACCTAATTCCGGAAGAAAGAGATTTCTGGGGGATGTTCTTATGATCCAGAAAATTTTCCTGATGTTCATAAAACAACCATGAAGACCCCACAATGCTCTTGAAGTTGTACTTAGGAATATTCGATAATTCTACGGAATTCCTTAAAAGTTCTTGTAATATTCTTGAAGTTAATGGGGCTGTTTTAGAATTCTTTGATCATCCTCCAAGTACTCTGAACTTCCTTCATTATAATGAGGCTACAAGAATATCTATAATCATCTTTGACTCTCTTGAAGATTACGAAATTTATTAAGTGCTCTCACAATTTTCTTGAATTTATTGTATCATTAGCATTGAAGATCTCTGATCTTCCTAATTTTTAAAATTTTAGTTCTTGGCACTGCCATTAAAAAGCACGGAATTTCCCATAAAATGTTCTTACAATGTTCTAATGTTCATGTAACTTCCCTTACGTTTCCTAAATTTGTGAAATATTACCTGAGTTTCTCGGAAATCCTTTAAAATATCAGCATTTCCTTGAAATCAATTGATCTTTTCTGATGTTCACGGAGCTTCCCTAAAGTTCTTTCAACTCTCTGAAACGAATTTAACTTTCCTGAAAACCATTAAATTTCCCTGAAGTTCTTTGAACTAGTGAAGTTTCCAAAATATTTCTGATGTTTTCGTAGGTTCACTGAAGTTAATGAAACTATCTTTAATTTATCGGAGCTTACTCAAAAGTCTAGACTTTTCTAAAGTTTCAGAACTTCTTAAAAGTTTTTGCAGCTAGTTTGAATCCGCAATATAAATCTGGAAACCTCGCTGAAGTTCAGGGGAAGTTGAAAAAAAAAAAACTGGCGGGAGAAGACGGAAGAACCATTTGAGTGAGGGCTGAAGAAGCTTCCAAGGGAAGTTGAAATAAGTTTTCGGGAGGAATCGTGAAATAAGTTATGGTGTAAGTTGGAAGAAAATTCAGGAAGTTAGAATTGAACAAAAGCTTTAGGATGTTAAAAAATATTTAAAAAGTATTTCGCGATTCTCTAGGAATAACCGGAAAGAGCCATGGACAGTTTCTCGAATCATGGGTAGCCAAAAACGGTGAAGAAATGGAAACATTAGTCAAAAGTGTATCAAGCATATGACATTTTCAAAGATTATTTTTTTATGAATTGTGAGGGTTCAAAAATTTGGGTTATTTAAAAAGATACAAGTTTCTTACAGTGATTTTCTCCAAAATTCGAGTACGGTTAGGCAATAGCTATTTTGATCATTTAAAAACATCGGTATAAATCGGTATACAATTTCAAAAATCGGTATTCTGAGGAATCTTATCTGTATATCGGTATCTTGTTGGGAAATCGGTAAAAATAACGATAAATCAGTATATCTGGTAGCACTGGTTCAAACATCTGTGAATACACTTGTGCACAGCATCGATCAGCCGAGTGTGTTGCGTGAAATGTACTTGAGAATATGATCACAGATAAACAGACATAACTCTTAGAAGAAAATTCTTCAAAAAATATCGTCAAGCGTATTTTGCATGTGCACTAGCACCATCTATCATCCACATTCCCAAGCATTGATGTGCAACCAGAGCATCCCTCGTTCATGCAATTTTTCCACCAGTTGCTTTTCCCTCGTTCTGTCAACGCATCAGCTGTGTTGAATAAAAACAAAATAGATGAAAGTAAGTGATGTTGGTTCTACGAAATTTTCCGTAGATCTATAAAATTGATGGAATTCTGCAGAAATACGGATCCATAGGAAAAATTCACAGAAGCTGAGACTATTTTTCAGGGATTTGTTTTGTTTGTTTAGCGTGCTTTTTCTTTTGCTGGAAACGAGTTTTTAAACGGGGTAATGCATCACTGAGTATTGCCCTTTCTACCACCGCTCATCACTTTAATGTGTGTACAGTAAAAAAATATAATATGTATCAATCAATGAAATTCATGGTGAAGTATTGAACTTCAATAACTGGTAAAAGGGGTAAAAGTTGATAGAATATTACAGTCATCAACATGATTTGATCTCGAATTATGTGATAATCGTCCAGTGTAATATTAGGAACGGAATGACTAATGTGCAGCACTTTTGATGTAAAATTCAACAACTTTTTTTTCTGTATTCGTCAGATGTGGTATGTGTCTCCAGTGGGATGCCTTGACCACTTATCATTTTCAAGAGCTGACATCTACTAACTAGACGTGAAAAAGAACTGGCATCACTGATAAGTTCGAAATGTGGTGGCTTGCTCAATGCTTCAGTGGCGCCACCATGACAAATGCAAGCACATTCGCAACTAAAACATTATTTGCGATGAAAGTGATTGTGAGTGTTATGTCTGTTTGTCTGTGATAAGATTGAACATACACTTGGATTTTTGTGCACAAGCTCAAAATGGTACATGTTTTCCTGAAGACTGCCCACAGCTTTCGGTACAGACTGGGGTAGTATCAATGTAACAACTAAATCACCACGTGATTAGATACCGTAGAACCCCGTTAGTTTGAATAGCTACAATGGCAATAAACGGCGCTCATTAAGAATGTGTTAAACTGGTACCCCTACACAGGTGCCCGATGGTGTACCAGTTAAACTAATTCTAAATGAGCGCCGTTTAATTGCCATTGCAATCGTTACGGAAGACCGTGAATAGGCTACCGAATAACTGAGCAGAATGAATTCGGTCATCGAGCCAGATTTTAGTGAGAACCAGAGCGTAAAATTATATACTGTTTAGGTTGAGTGTGAAAGCACTGCACTATTCAATTGATTGTCCCATCCAGACCGTTTGTACCAAACGGTAAAGGACGAGACCATGAAAGAGCCAACAAAAACATTCAGTCACTCACGAACAACCCGAGCAAAGTCTGGGTTCAATTGCATGAAGTGAAATTAAATTAGAATTTCAGTTTGATGCTGATATCAAAACTTGATTTCAATTTGCTGTCATTTTGATGCTGGACTTTCCTCGGGAGGCGACTCACACCGCTTGCCTTCGCTTACACAGCATGTAATTGAGGCATTTTTCCATAGAAAATGTTCGCTCAGTATTGTATACTGACTGAGAGCTCGGCTGTCGGTGACTAGTTTACCTCTCAATCATTTAGACTCTCACGAGGCAGTGAATCATTAGGCAGAATTCATATGAAAATGACTCATTGAACCTGACTGACAGAACAATAGCATCGTAGCTCGACTGAACAGCTGCCATGAAAAAAATCGTCAATCTTCGTTCGCAGGCCTCGAACGTTCAGTTAATAAACCCAGAGATTAGACGTCGGTGGCGGTTGTACTTGAATTGGAAACACAATTAATCTGCTGAATTTGGACAACTTACGTTTATAGCTGCCTATTTGCCATTCCAATGCGTAGGCCAGCAAAAAAAATTTCTCAAGGGTGACCTCCAGAAACTTACCCGTCATAGGTCTAAATTCTTCATTATTGGTGATTTTAATGCAAAACACCGCTCATGGTATTATGCTCAATGCAATTCCAATTGTAATATTCTGTTTGATGATTGTTTTGCAGGTTATAACACTATTCAATATCCAAACAGCCCAACATGCTTTTCTTCTGCAAGAAATCCTTCCACTATTGATTTGGTCTTAACTGATTCATGTTAACTTTGTAGCCAACTGAAATTAATTATGCCCTTGAATCTCTGACTACTTCTATAGTTGAAGCAAGAGCTGCCTCAGTACCAAAATGCGAGGTTAAATTCGATTCTATTATAATAGACGATGATCTTCAGCTCTTGATCCGTCTTAAAAATGTCCGTAGGAGACAATTTCAAGGAACAGGCGATCCTGCCATGAAAGTTATCTGGCGGGATTTGCAAAAAAAAATTAAAAAGCGATTCTCTGCCCTGAGGAACAAAACTTTTGAAAATAATATTTCTAAATTAGAACCGAGTTCCAAACACTCACAAAAATTTTGAAAAAATCTCAAAAGCCTATTCCAGCGCTTAAAGAAGGTGGTAAAATTTTGATCACAAATTTGGAAAAAGCTCAGAAACTTGCTAAGCAATTCGAGAGTTCCCATAATTTCAGTTTGGGTCTTACTAGTCCTATTGAGAATCAGGTTGCTCGGGATTTTCTGAATATTTTCTCTCGGGAAAATATTTTTGATGATTCCTGGGGGACTGATTTGGACGAAGTAAGGTCTATAACTAAAAAATTTCAAAATATGAAAGCTCCAGGTGATGATGGAATTTTCTATATCCTCATCAAAAAACCTCCCTGAGAGTACCTTGTCTTTCTTGGTAAAATTATTTAACAGATGTTTCCATTTGGCATACTTTCCTGATGAATGGAAATATGCAAAAGTTGTTCCAATTTTGAAGCCGGATAAAAATCCAGCTAAAGCTTCTAGCTACCGCCCAATAAGTTTGCTTTCTTCAATAAGTAAACTTTTTGAAAAGATAATTTTGAATAGAATGATGCTTCACATCAATACGAACTCAATTTTTGCAGATGAGCAGTTCGGATTTCGCCATGGGCATTCAACTACTCATCAACTCTTAAGAGTTACCAATTTAATTCGTTCAAACAAATCTGAATTCCACTCAACTGGAGTTGCTCTTCTAGACATAGAAAAAGCATTCGACAGTGTTTGGTATGAAGGTTTGATTGCTAAATTGAAAAAGTTTAATTTTCCACTTTATATTATGAAATTAGTTCAAAATTATTTAACTGACAGAATTCTGCAGGTAAATTATCAAAATTCCAAATCTAATCGATTACCTGTTAGAGCAGGATTTCCTCAGGGTAGCATTCTTGGGCCTATATTGTATAACATTTTCACTTCGGACCTCCCTGATTTGCCTCAGGGTTGCCACAAATCTTTGTTCGCTGATGACACAGGCATTTCCGCTAAAGGAAGAAGTCTTCGTGTTATGTGCAGCAGACTGCAGAAAAGTTTAGATATTTTCTCTTCTTATTTACAAAAATGGAAGATTTCTCCCAACGCTTCCAAAACTCAACTTATAATATTTCCACATAAGCCTAGAGCTTCCTTTTTGAAACCTAGTAGTAGTCACATAGTCACTATGAACGGAGTTCCAATTTCCTGGTCCAACCAAGTGAAATATCTTGGATTAATACTTGACCAAAAATTAACTTTTAAAGATCACATTGAGGGCATTCAAGCCAAATGTAACAAATATATTAAATGTTTGTATCCTCTTATAAACAGGAAATCCAAACTTTGCCTGACGAATAAACTTCTAATATTTAAACAAGTTTTTAGACCGGCCATGCTTTACGCTGTGCCAATATGGTCTAGTTGTTGCACTACCAGGAAAAAAGCACTTCAAAGGATTCAGAACAAAGTTCTGAAAATGATTTTGAAGTTGCCTCCCTGGTACAGTACTACCGAGGTACATAGAATTTCAAATGTTGAGACTTTAGAACAAATGTCCAACAAAATAATGAATAATTTCAGGCAAAAATCGTTACAATCCTCAATTGCAACGATTAACTCCCTTTATACTTAGATAAGATTTAGTTTTTGTTTTTAGTTTTAAGATATCAATTGTTATACTGACATGCAGGTTAAAAAACCTGTTTAAAATACTTAATTGCCAAGACATAAACAATGTAAAAACACTTAGATATATATCATAACAATTAAGGCTGGTACGTTACTGCAGTAACTGGAGCACCTAGTAATGTAATTTATTTTGAATTTGAAACAAATAAAGAGTTAAAAAAAAAAAAGTGTGACTGTGCAAAAAAAAAAAACGCTTTTTTAGCATAAATTTGGTGCACTTTCAATATACTAAGTCGAACAAATAATTGAACCAAGTTTTGGGTATATTTCTGAAAACTTCAGTTTTTTCAAAAATCATAATTTTGTTGTCCATTATTTAAACATCTTGACCTATAATGCAATAGATGGCATTCATTATCCCCTAACACATATAAAAGAAAACGATTTTTAAGTTTTTATTTTAAATAAAAAAAAATTAAAGAAAAATTTATGGAGTGCGATTTTTGTTTTAATTGGTTCCAGATGATTTCTACAAAATCGCCGAAGTTACCAAACCGATTGCAAAAATATTTTTCGAGTAACAGTTTTCTGAAAATAAATTTTTCTATAGGCCCTTATCAAAATTAAGGCTTGATTTAGAGTGGCATTTTTGGTCATGACGAACGTTTTTAAAAAAAAGTCTCAGGCAGATAAAAAAATATGAAAATTAATGGATTTGAGAATTCATCTGGAATCCCTTTATTTTGCATCGTGCACAAGTACGTGTACCTGCACAGTTCGAAAAAGAAGTGTAAATTTCTGTTCAGTATGATGCACACAAATGGAGCGTCACTTATCATATAAGTTTACATTGTATATCATGTAAAGTTCTGAGACATTCCATGCAATGTAGCAAATATTGTATGCAAAAGCCCATTGTTGTAAACAACATTGTTTACAAGTTGCTTGGTTGCGTGAAATGAAATACATGTTTACGAGAATTAATGTTTACATCACTATTAAAATTCAGAATTGTTATTTGTGTGTGTACAAACATCTGCAAATACACTTGTGCACAGTATTGGTCTCCCCTACCAACCACATGGCAGGTGACCAACGCTGCCCGGGGGCCAAGAGCAGCGCAGTTGAACCTGAACCATTGCTCGGCTGCCCAGCAACTGTTGTGGCAATCGGCAGCAATGCCTACTGGAGGCAATGGCCAAACTGGATGTTGTACTAGCCAACACCGGCTTGGTCAGTACCTACAGAAGGAATGGTGTTTGGAGGGCAACCTACACTGGAGGGTCGATGAGGGTTACACCCATAGTGACCATCAGGTGATCCGCTACAGTGTGGGGCCAGGTGAGAGGCGAGTGGCAGGAGGAAATCCTTCCTGTACTCGAGGCTGGCGGACGTCGTTCTTCGAGGAAGAGGTCTTCGGCGGAGCACTGAGGCGGGAGCGAATAACCCCGGATCTGACGGGGGAAGAACTGGTAGCAGCGCTGACAAGGGCGTGCGATACAACCATGCCTAGGAGAGCCTATCCCAGGCATGGCCATAGACCGGTGTACTGGTGGAGCGAGTCGATTGCTATCCTCAGGGCGTCTTGCCTCCAGGCGAGAAGGAGGATGCAACGAGCTCGTACGACTGAATCTCGGGAGGAACGCCGTGTTGCTCTTCGAGCGAAGATCGCCAGACGCAAGCGTGCGTGCTTTGACAGCTTATGCCAAAACGCCAACACGAACCCATGGGGAGATGCCTACAAAGTGGTCATGGCATAGACCCGCGGCGTGACGGCACCCCCGGAGAGATCACCAGCGGTACTGACTTCGATCGTTGGGTTTTTGTTTCCACGTAGGGACGTAGACTCCTGGCCGCGGATCCCAGGCGCGGATCAGGGAGAAGTGTCTAGAGTGACGAACAGTGAACTTAGCGATATTGCCAAGTCACTGGTGGTGGGCAAGGCCCCGGGCCCAGATGGGATCCCGGTTCAAGCTCTGAGGGCGGCCGTTGCGGAAAATCCAGACATGTTCCGTTCTGTTTTTCAGACCTGTCTGGACGTAGGCATCTTCCCAGATGCGTGGAAGCGGCAGAGGCTGGTGCTGCCCCTGAAGCCAGGAAAACCCCCTGGGGACCCGTCAGCATACAGGCCCATTTATTTGCTGGACACCACTGGTAAACTGCTTGAGAGGGTCATCCTCAACAGGTTGTCGGCTTACACTGAAGGTGTAGACGGCCTGTCAAGCAGCCAGTACGGGTTCCGTAAGGGCAGATCCACGGTGGAAGCCATCCGCGACGTCATCCAGACGGCAGAGGTGGTCCACCGGAAACGAAGGGGCATTCGTTACTGCGCGGTGGTAACCTTAGATGTGAAGAACGCGTTCAACAGCGCGTGCTGGGGGCGATAGCCCGCTCGCTACGCCAGTTCCAAATTCCCAGAGGGCTGTACAAGATTCTGGAAAGCTACTTCCAGAATCGTGTGTTGACGTACGACACAGAAGATGGCGAAAAATGCGTTAGAGTCACCGCAGGAGTGCCACAAGGCTCCATCATGGGCCCGGTGTTATGGAACTTCATGTACGGTGGACTGTTGAGGATAAGATTCCCGGTAGGCGTGAAAATTGTAGGTTTTACCGACGATGTCACGCTGGTAGTCTACGGGGAATCCCTCGAGAAGGTAGAGCTGACAACGCCTCACTGCGTCAAGCTTGTGGAGGAATGGATGAGATCCAGGAAACTGGAGCTTGCCCATCACAAGACGGAAGTGGTCGTAGTCAACAATCGCATGTCAGTACAGCATGCGACGTTGACAATCGGCGGAAGCACAATTAGGTATGTGCGCTCTCTGAAACTCTTGCGGGTTATGCTCGGTGATAAGCTCAGCTTCGGCTGCCACGTCGAGTACGCCTGCAAGAGAGCGTCTACGGATGTGGGGGCAGTTGTGTTCGCCTGTCCACGCTTCGAGCCAGTATCGAGCGCTATGCTAGCGATATGCGGAGCGGATACCAGTCTGGATAACATTGTTCCTAGGATGTGTGGTACCACCGAGAACTGGAGCGTGGTGGTGACTGCGGTCACCCACATAGTTTCGGAACTACAACGACAGGTTTCTACAAGTACAATGGAAGTCCCTAGTACCCTCAACGCAGTCGCGCCCTTCCAGCCAGCGTACAACAGTCGTCCAAACTCCAATCGAAGGCAAGTACAATCAACCCTGGACGTCAACTCTGCCTGATAATATTTCGGTTTCTAGTGCTGCCGCTACACTATCGGCTAGCGAACAACTGTGTATGGTCGACGACAACAGCGCTATCCCGACAACACGTAACGATAGCAATGTTCTCGCAGAACAACTTTCTTCTAACGCTAACGAGCCTAGGGATGATGTTTTCCTTTGGTTTGTTTTTTCCGTCGATCTTGTTTTCCGTGCTGAGCACCAATGCTACCGACGTGCCAGGAAGGCAGCTCCCACACCTGGACCCTACCTATCGACCCATCAACTCATGAACCGGGGACCAACGGCTTTACTTTCCATCCGAAGGAAGGCGTGATCAGAGATGTTATGCCTCAGAACATCCCGGCGGCGCCGACTGGTATTGAACCCAGGCCTGCTGGGGTGAGAAGTAATCACGCTTACCACTACACCACCGGCGCCGTTAGGGATGATGTGTTCACCGTTTATAATCAGAACGTTGGTGGTTTAAATTCGTGTTGTGACGATTACTTGACCGCCAGTTCAGATTGCTCTTACGATATTCTTGCACTAACTGAAACGTGGCTCAATCAGAACACTATTTTGAGTCAAGTTCCAGACCGTCAATACGAAGTATTCCGTTGCGATCGTGGTCCGCTTAATAGTAATAAAGTTCGAGATGGTGGTGTCCTCCTAGCTGTTCGTCGAGGCATAAAGGTACACTTAATTGAGGACAATGCATGGACTGCGGTGGAACAATTGTGGTTAGCGATTGAACTCGTAGATCGTACTCTGTACTTGTGTGTTGTCTACTTTTCTCCTGACAGAACGCGTGACGAATCATTGATTGAAGCCCACACGAACTCAGTTTCATCCATTGTTGACAGAGCTTCAATAACGGACGACATTCTAATTATTGGTGATTTCAACTTGCCAGGAATTTGTTGGCAGTCATCAAGCAACGGACTCCTCTACCCCGATGCTACACACTCGACGTTTCACCGGTGCACGACTAGGATCCTCGACAGCTACAGCACTGCTACACTCCAGCAGATTAATCATGCTGTATACGAGAACAAACCTTGATTTATGTTTTGTTAGCTCCTGTGACAATGCCCCACCGATTACGTTGGCCCCAGCGCCGCTGGTGAAGTTCGTACCTCATCTCAATATCGAGAGAAGAAATGTAAAGGAAGACACTGTCAATCCAGCTCCTGTCATTTACGATTTCAGGAATGCAGACTATCACAGCATCATTCTTCTTCTTGAGACGCTAGACTGGAAGAATATTATTGACGAAACCAATGTGAACATAGCTGCACAGACATTCTGTCATATTCTTTCATATGCGATCGACCGACATGTTCCCAAGAAGACGGTAGCCGTTGGTCGTACCCCACGGCTCACTCCCGAACTCCGAAGGCTGAAAAGGCAAAAGAGAGCCGCCCTAAGAAGATTTTCGAAAAACAAGAGTGTATCGCTGCGTGACCACTACGTGAAGCTGAACATTATTTGCTAACCCGTTAGCAAGAGATGTTATATTCGATATCAGACGGGCTTACAACGACGACTCAAATCCCACCCACAATCTTTCTGGGATTATGTCAAACAGCAACGTAACGAGTGTGACCTGCCTTCTTCAATGAAGTGGAATAGGACTGTAGCCTCTGAACTACAAGCCATATGTGACATGTTTGCTTCGAAGTTTTCTAGGATTTTCTCCAAAGAATTGCTATCCGATAGACAGATATCATCAGCATCTCGTAACACACAGCCGTCAGGGCTAGTTATGCCTGAAGTGTCAACGTGCTTAGGTCCCAATGGAATTCCGTCGGTGTTTTTGAAGAACTGCATTGACAGCTTGCTCGAGCCACTTCAAGTGATCTTCAGCTTGCCGCTTTCATCCGGAGTGTTTCCGTCCTGCTGGAAACGTGCATACATGTTCCCTGTACACCAAAACGGCGATAGGAAGAATGTTGATAATTATCGCGGAATATCCTCGTTATGCGCTGTTTCCAAACTCTTTGAGCTTGTTGTGATGGACCAATTATTCTTTCATTGCAAGCAATTGTTAAGCCCAGACCAGCATGCTTTCATTCCCGGTCGTTCAAACGCGTCAGACCTTTTATGTCTCACTTCTTACGTAACCGACAGTATGCTTGAACGAGCACAAACGGATGTACTATATTTGGACTTATCCGCAGCATTCGATAAGGTCAACCATCAAATTGCTGTAGCGAAGCTTGAAAAGCTTGGATTTCGTGGAACTCTTTTGGATTGGTTCCAGTCCTACTTGAACGGTCGTCGCTCGTAAGTAGTCATCGGCGAATTCACTTCAGCTTAATTTCCACTTACGTCAGGGATTCCGCAGGGAAGTCATCTTGCACCACTCATCTTCCTTTTATACTTCAACGATGTCAATGCAGTGCTGGATGGACCAAGGCTTTCGTTTTCTGATGACTTCAAGCTATATTTCAAGATTCGTTCTGAGGCTGACGCTCAGTTTCTAAAACAACAACTTGATGCATTCGCTCATCGGTGTCAGATGAATCGTATGACCGTAAATCCTGCAAAATGCTCAGTTATTACGTTTTCTCGACTGGAAGATCCAAAACTCCACGATTATTCGTTTTCTGGAGTACCACTGGTAAGAGTGAACTAAATCGAGGACTTGGGAATTATCCTCGACTCCCAGTTGACCTTCAAGCAGCACGTGTCGTTCGTAGTGAATAAACCTTCCAAATCTCTAGGCTTTATCTTCCGGTTAACAAAAGAGTTCACGGACATTTACTGTCTAAAGGCGCTCTACTGTGCATTAGTTCGGTCAACATTTGAGTACTGTTCGACTATTTGGAGCCCTCACTACCAAAATGGAATTGAGAGAATAGAATCGGTGCAACGGCGGTTTGTTCGATTCGCACTTCGTCGACTACCGTGGCGGGATCCATTTCGTCTCCCAAACTACGAGCACCGACGTCAGCTAATTCGTCTGGATACACTTAGTACACGAAGAGACGTTGCTAAGGCTATGCTGGTTTCTGATGTCTTGCTGGGTCGAGTTGATTGTCCTGAAATCCTACAACGAATCAACTTGTATGTGCGACCAAGTTGTCTACGGAACAATGCGATGCTATGACCTCAAACTCACCGCACCAATTACGGAATGAACAGTGCCATTACCGGTATACAGAGAGTTTTCAACCGGGTTGCCAGTCAATTTGATTTTAACGTTTCGCGTGACTTGCTACGTGCTAGATTTCTTAAAGTTTTTAGATAATTTGAAACATATGTGTAGATTTAATGTATATTAATTTAGTTCATTGGCAACAACTTATCCATCATTGGGGCCTAAAAGCCTGTTGATGAAGAAATGAATAAACAATTCTAAATAAACTTTGCCAGTGTTTGATTAATCTCAAATATGTTGGTGTGGTTATAAAAATAATTAATTATGTACTTATACTGTATGTCAAGTACTTATACTGTATGTCAAGTCGATGTTACTGAAACAGAAAATTTAATAAAACGACTACACAAAATACACATTCCCTCTGGTAACTAATAATGCA
The DNA here is from genome assembly GCF_037179485.1 of Ochlerotatus camptorhynchus. Lineage (NCBI taxonomy): Eukaryota > Metazoa > Arthropoda > Insecta > Diptera > Culicidae > Ochlerotatus > Ochlerotatus camptorhynchus. Next base: position 1,505,615 of record NW_027040752.1, on the reverse strand, counting down.
AACATTTACGTAATCACATTTGAATGAATCGAAAATCCATTGAAACAAGAACAACAAACTGAAGCCCTTTCCAGAGGAATCATGTTTGCAAGAGCAGCTACAAAAAAATACAATTTTTTCACATTGTAGCTTATTCCAATCATGCTTTTTCACGCAAACACTTCACCAAATGGTTCATTCAATTCAATCCGCCCACCCACACCAATTAGTATTATACTTTTTCCATCCAAACCTTCCCATGCTAATTCCCCATCATCAAAACGAAAAAAAAAAACTGTTCATAATTTGTTGGCTTTCGGTATTCAACCACAATTTTTTTTTCAGCAGGGCTAGCGTCGGTTTACGGCTGATAATTATTTGCATTTATTGAAAAGTGCATTGCAAATGAGCTCCAAGCCTCGCCGATAACCTCCCCGGAATTTGCAACTAGTGAACAATAATTCGGCTTTCACACGTCATTAAAACTAATCAATCCACAACTGCTTTCGCTCAAAGTTCACAGGTTGGACAAAAAGTTTCCATGTCAATATAAACGATGCGGGATGGTAAAAGCTATGCGTATGGTTTTTTTCCCGCGCATTAATTTCAATATCCACATGGAAAGCTGTGATACCAAAGGGGGAAAAAAATTGGCATCAGGTGTTGTTCTATATTTCATTCGCGAGAACCAGGATTGGCTTTATGGAACATTTGTTTTTTGCCTTTTACCGGCTGGTGATCCAAGTTTTTTTGAAAAAAAAAATTAAAACAATCAGGGTTGCCAATTTGATTTCTAACTTATCCCAGCTCTGAAGGAAACCTTCCACAAACGATTGGCAACTCAATGTAGGTCTTTTCACGTTGCAAATTCAAATCGCAAATAACAATAATGACAACAGAAAAGTGCAATCCAATCATCCAGTGTTCCCATGCACCACTCGTAAACCCACGCCAACACACCTGGCCCCGCACGGAGAGCGATAATGTTCAATAGCAGTCGTCGTCGGTATTCCTTTATGACAATGCGGGACGAACTATATGGTGATATGTGAAGTTTATTGATGCATAATCGTTGAGCCATGATGGTTATTTCGGTGCTGCAGCTTTCGCTGGTTTTCCATTTGTTTTGTAAATAAAAATTAAAACCTGTCACGGCATCCGTACACCTTTCGGTGTTTGTTTTTGGTTGAGGTAAAATAAATTGGAATTAATTTGCAGTGGGTGTTTTCATTTTACCACGATAAATGACCCGTTGCAGGTAGAGCGCTGCACATAAAAGGGATGATTCGCCGAAGTTTATTGTAATTGAGAATCATGGTGGAAATTCAGCAGTTTGATTTCGAGAACGGCCTGAACGAAGTATCTTCAATATTTGAACTTACTAGGGGGCTCTTCTGTGTGATAATAATGTCGTTATTTTCCAGGAATTTTCTGCCAAAATCCACCAAACGGCACCGCCCTGGCTCATTTTTATCCCGATGTATATTATTGATAGCTGAATCGAAATGAAAGGAAGTTCTGGAGTACTGGAAGCAAAACTGGTGTTGGTAGTTGTAGAGGTTGCTCGAAAGCGAATGCCAGATCAGCTGTAAATTCACAGAGAACCAAAAGACGATGCTTGGGACTAGCGATCATCCTCAACCTGTAAAAACTGCTGATCTCAAACTAGGCAATGCCAGCGCCAGCCGCGCCCGAACGCCCGAAAGGAATCGTACTCGGGCTCACTTTCGTCCGATGTATCGAGTTGTCAAAAACTGAGTAAAAGCCACTTAGTTAACAAAATCCTCGACTTAGAAAAAAATGTCAACCATGTTGAAAGAAACATTCAGGAAAACGGACGAATGTTTCACTAAACACCGACAACATATTTGATATCTATTATTTATTTATTTATTGTTGATTAAATTAAAAACAACATTAGCTAGAAGTACTTCTTTTCTTTTGAGAACAATGAGCGTAAATATTCATACAATGCACTCTTATAGGATTTGGAGTGGCCAGAGCCGAAGAAAATACGGAAAATCCGGGAAATCACGATCGGAAGAACGAGTAAAAAAAACGCGTGCGAATTACTTCACCGATTATTCAATTGATTTTTATTCTTCCAATTCAATACATTTGAAGTTGGTTGTAGGAAAGAGAATACAAAGAAAAGAGACAAACTTATCGATCAATAACCACTACAGGGGATGCTGCAGGGGATAACTGTTCACATCTTAGTTGGAAGGGGAACGTCCAGAGATTTCGCTCGAACATAATCCGCCCACCAAATTCCCTATGGGAATTTCTGATCGAAGTCTTCTTGGAACATACTCATCCTGATCCAATGGTATGGCTCTTATCTTCCTGACATCGCGACGAGTAGTACCAGATGCTGTTCGGACTGATACCACTCTGATTGCTCCATCTGCTCCTGGGAAGGTTTTGATGATTCTACCCGTTGGCCATTTCCTTCTCTTCGAATTGTCGTCCACTAGTAGAACGAAGTCGCCGACCGGAACGTTGTGGGATGAACGTTGCCACTTTGCCATCCGCTGCAGAGATCGCACGTATTCTGTCTGCCATCTAGTGCGAAATTCTTGCGAGAGACGCTGAACGAATTGCCAGTGTGACATCGAGCTAATTTGCCGCTACAGCAAGCTGACTTCGGGAACGGTGGTGAGTGCACGACCGATGAGAAGGTGAGCAGGAATGAGAGGTTGAGCATCGATAGGGCTATTGGAGATCGGTGTAAGGGGCCTCGAGTTCATGGTGGTAGCAATTTGAGATATCAGCGTGGACAGTTATTCGAAGGTAAAGATGTAACTGCTGGTGATCTTCGACAAATGCTGCTTAGCAACCTTGATCGCTGACTCCCATAATCCTCCATGGTGTGGAGACCGAGCTGGAATGAAGTTCCATTCCACTCCCTTGTCGGTTAGAAAGCCGACCACTTCATCGTTGTGTACAGAAGAGTTGAGTTGCGCGTACATTTCTCGAAGGTGCTTAGCTGTTGCTCGGAAGTTCGTTGCGTTGTCCGAGAACATTTTCGCTGGCAAACCGTAGCGGCTGGAAAATCGAGTGAATGCCGCTAAGAACGCTGCAGTAGTAAGCTCAGACACAGCTTCCATATGCACAGCCTTTGTTGTAAAGCAAACAAAGAGTGCGATGTACCCCTTGCTTTGTTTCGCACCTCTGGTCCTACGTCCAACAATGCTGACTAAACCGGCATAGTCCACGCCAGTAATCGCAAATGGTGGATTTGGTTGAACTCGATCAGATGGCAGCTGACCCATTTGTTGATACGTTGGTACTGGCTTAGCACGTGCACACGTCACACACTGACGACTGACGATAAGCTTTCCTTGCTGCACTTGCACCACTAATTATCCAAAATCACCTCCGGGATACGGCTAGCAGTGTTTGTGGCCCGCAGTGGTGATGGACGATGTGGTCATGATTGAACAGATAAGATGTGAGGATAGAATGGCGAGGTATCAATATATTATGTCGAACGTCGTAGCTGAGACTTGACTGTTGTAGTCTTCCGCCCACCCTGAGCATACCCTCTTCGTCCAGGAATGGCTTGAGTTGGTGCAAACTGCTGTGCGAAGTAACTTCTCCTTGCTGCCGCAGACGATCCAGCTCTTCACGAAAGTGCTGTTGCTGAACGTGGCGAATGTAAACTGTTTGGGCTCGATCAAGCTCCCGTGGTAACAGACGAGGAATCGATCGAGAGTCAGGAGACCTCAACCGAAGAATACGAGCAGTGACCCGAAGCAGCATCGTGAGATCGGGATAATATCGTGCCATCATTCCATCGAGACAATCATTTTCATAGAGAGTGATGAGAGAAACGGCTACTGCACCAGCTCTTTGCTCCCTATCAATGTGCTGTTGGTCAGTGTTGGTCAGTGTAGGGATGTCGGTTGATTCACATTGCTCACCTATGGGGCTCCAAGCATGACCATTCCACCACAGACTGTTGTGCTGAATTTGTTCTGGCGATGCACCGCGCGAAATGAGATCAGCGGGGTTTTGCTCCGATGCGATGTGGCTTTAATTGACTGCCGGTAGGTGCGTGGTGATTTCTGCCACCCGGTTGGCAACAAAGGTTTTCCAGCGGGAAGCACCGCCGTTGAACCAGGCAAGCACAACACTTGAATCCACCCAAGCTCGTATCTCGAAGAAAGGTTGATTGATGGCGCTTGTTACGTTGTTGATGAGTCGTGCGAGGATCACTGCAGCACATAACTCCAAACGTGGTAGCGTCGTTCGTTTATTTCCAATTGGCGCAACCTTGGACTTTGCGCAGATTAGATGCGAACTATTATTCCCAGCATCGTCGATCGCCCGGATGTATATGCAGGCACCCATGGCTCGCTCGGCCGTGCAGGAAAATTCGCGACGTCCTGTTAGTGCCGATAACTCGTCTCGGATCCTGAAAGGAGTTGAGCAGGGCCAGACCTTGCACGAAAACTTGCCAGATATTAGTCAACTCACCAGGGGGAATAACATCCCAGTCCACCTTCAGTTCCCACAAATGTTGCATCAGTAGCTTCGCTTTGATGATGATAGGCGCAAGCAGACCGAATGGGTCGAAAAGGCTGGCGATGTTGGAGAGAATGATGCGCTTTGTGGGCTGAAGGATCTTGGGTGGTTGGACGCTGAACAGGAATTCGGCTGCACGGCTGCCAGTGGATCCCGAGGGCCTTGATGGTGTTGGGTTCGTTGAGCTCGATGGGAATTTTCATTTCAAGGTCCGCCTCAGGAACACCTTCTAGGGCTTCGTTGCTATTAAAAGCCCACTTCCGTAGGTGGAATCCTCCGGCAGAAAAGATGATGGAAAGCTCTTGTCGAAGTTGCTTGGCTTCATCAGCAGAATCAGCACCCGTCAGTACGTCGTCGACGTAAATCCCCTTGATAGCCTTCTCGACTGCATCCGGAAATTGCCCTTGATGGGAGAGCAGAAGCTGCTGTACACATTTTGTCGCCAGATACGATGCGCTTTTGGTACGGTAAGTAACGGTATTTAGACAGTATTCCTGGATCGGCTTGTCCTCTGACCAGCGCCACAAGATTCGAATGCAGTTTCGATCCTCATCGTAGAGAAGCGCCATTCTATACATCTGTTTCACATCACCGGCGAGTACAACTGGGGGAAACTGGAATCGCAAAAGGATGTTGACCAGAGAATCCTGTAACACAGGGCCCGCCAAGAGGATGTCGTTGAGGGACTTGCCACTGCTTGTTTTGGCTGAGGCGTCGAAGACCACCCGGCACTTTGTCGTCGAACTATCCTCCTTTACGACGCAATGGTGTGGAAGGAAAACACAATTCTCCGATACTGGTGTAGTGGCGAGACTCATGTGCTCGAGGTCGATGTACTCTCGCATAAAAGAATGGTACTGTTGTTTCAAATTAGGGTTCCTTTCCAATTTGCGCTCGAGGTGTAGCAGTCTTTTCTCTGCAATTTCCCTCGATTTGCCGAGAGAAGTAGGACTGTCTAAGTATGGAAGCCGAACGATGAATTTTCCGGAACTATTACGAATAGTGTGCTTCGTGAAATGCTCTTCGCATCGGATCTCTTCATCGTTGAAGTGCGGAGATTTATTAGTGTATTCCTCCAGTTCCCAGAACTTGCGGAGCTGATCGGAGAGAGGATCATTGGGGCCGTCAGTAAGCATGAAGGAGCGTTAGTGTGTGGTTGATTGTCGCAGTCTTTGTAGCCACCAGAAACCACCCATCCTAATTTAGTATTCTGGAGTACGGGAAGGCAGTCGTCCAAACCAAGGTTGATTCTTCCAGGCTCGAGCAGCTGGAAGAAGAGTTTGTTCCCGAGAAGGATGCTGACCTTTCCGGGATGGTGAAATTGGGGATCAGCCAACTGAATCGACCCTGGAATTGGCCAATCCGTGATGTTGATCGGTTTTAACGGGAGCTCAGAAGTAAATCGCTCAAGAATAATGCACGGCACTACATTCCGATAATCTGAGCAACGTGAAGCGAATGTAATCACTGCTCCTTTATTCGCGTGCCCAGAAGTATTAGCAATTCTACCGAATTCGAAGTCCACATCTGCAGTGGAGAGACACAATTTCTTACACAAATCCTCAGTGATGTAGCTTGTGTGGGACGCACAATCAAGGACTGCTCGACAAGCATGTGGACGTCCAAACTTGTCAAAGACGTTGATGGTAGCGGTCTGGAGTAGAACGTTGGTGTCCATGAAATCGGTTGCTCGACAGAGCGGTGCAATCAATGTTTGCGACATCGAAGACGAACCATAGATATTGGTTGTGGCCGCTGTACTGTTGCCTGTCGTTGAAGCGGCAGTCGATTGGAGTGCCTCGTGCAGACGAGTGTGGTGTGGAAGATTACATTTCCGACAATTGCCGGACTGACAAGGTTCACCGGAATGTTGCTTCAGGCAGTTCTCACAGAGGTTCTGCCTACGGATAAAATGGAGTCGTTCATCGGACCTGACATGAAGAAACTTACCACACTGATACAGTTGATGCGGTGATTTTGCACAAAAAACGCACATTAGTGGGGGAGAGAGGTGCCCGGTGGTGACGAGAGCTGTTGGTCCACTTGTAGAATGTTTGCTTGGAAAAGGCGTGATGAACATCGGTTTCTTCTGACGAATCAGCTGAACAGATTTCAGTGCGCAGCTTTGGGCATCGATAAACTTCAGGAACCTCTCCAAGGTAACTTGTTCGTCTTTGAGTTCCGACCTTTTTTGACACCACAACTGCTTACTTTCAGGATCCAGTTTTTCGGCTAGAATGTACAGCAACCATATATCCCTTCCTTCCTGATTCATGGCCTCCAGTGCTCGAATAACTTCATCGGACACATCATGTAGAGAGCGCAAACCGGCAGCTGATGGTGACGTCATGGATTGTTGATTAAAGAACCGATGACTGTGCTGTGCAGCGATTTCGAGCGGCTTGTTGTACCTACCCTTCAGCTTGCCTAGAGCGGGAGCATAGTTGGCGTCTTCTATACGAAGGTGCGATATCAGAGCGGCGGCTTCTTCGACAAGGTTGGTCTTGAGGAAGTAGAGCTTCTGACTATCCTGTAGAGCCACGTTCTTGTGTACCGCACTGTCGAACAGGTCAAAAAAGAAGGCCATTCGAGGATGTTGCCTCCAAATGTAGGCATATTCATCCGAGAGAGCTTGACATCGGTGTGTGAAGAAGCATTTTGGGCAACAACCGTTGAACTGCTGCTTGAGTTGGACGCCGTATTGAAGCTGCTGGAGATCAGTCGGATGAATTCTGCCTGTTGCTGTGTCAGTAGTTGAATGGCAGCGCCGCCATCTTGTGATGCTGCCTCATTGCGGGTCGAGGAAAAATCGAACCTTTTTTGGAGCTTTAACAGGGTACCTGTGTAGGTGGGATTGGCGCCCAACGTGGTTTCGATTTTCCAGGTAACAGCATGGTCCTTGAGCAGTATTATCGGGAACCTCAAGGAAAACGGTAGGAATTCAGCTGATCCCGTTCGACCTTCCACACGCAGGAGACCGTTCTCATCGATTAGAGGCGTTAACTTATAGATGAAGGTGGATTTCTCGATTTTCAACCACGTCCCGACCGAAAGCTGAAAGTTCTTCATCAAGATCCTACGGACCTGCTTGTGCCATCCGCATCACCGAAATTTCCGCTTGCTCATACTCCTTCTGATTCAGTGGCGTCCGCAACATCGGATAATCGATCGGGAGAATGATTTGCGCTTGCATTTCCGTTGGTTTCAGTGTTTCGAGCGGCGATCCCTTCAGCTTTCTTCGACAGTTCGACAGGAATCTAAATACGCAAGCCATCGTCCTTACCAGCACCGTCCTCTTCGAAATTCTGTTGACGTCGATTACGGGAGCAGGAAAGTTAACGTCGTGAACAAGCAGGTGCGCCCTCAACTCTTCTTCGGTATCTGAACCTGGCAACTTCTGCTTCGGCCAGTCTACTTCCGGTAGATATAGAAACACTGGACCGGTGAACCAACTGCTGGTTGAACTTATTTCAGGGTCTTTCTTCCACTTAGTCAGCTGGTCGGCGACGTTCATCTTCGTTGGGACCCAGCGCCACTCCGACAGTTTCGTACGGGTTTGTATTTCGCCAATACGAAGACCTACGAGCTCTTTGTACTTACGTTGATCTGACCTGATCCACGATAGCACAGTGGTAGAGTCCGTCCAGAAGAATTGTTGCTTGATTTCCAACGAATGGCCATCTCGCACCGCAGAAGCCAACCTGGCCCCCAGCGCTGCCGCCTGCAACTCAAACCTTTGAACTGATAGCGGCTTCAACGGAGCCACCTTCACCCGACTTGTCACCAGCACACTGATCGTTCTTCCCACCAAAGCTCGAAAATAGGCCGTAAGCACCTTTGCTAGCATCGGACACTACGTGCAGCTGTAGATCCTCGATCTGGTCCATTCTAACGTCTCCAAAGTAGCTCCGGGGAATCCTGATCGCCTCATTCATTGGCAAAACGTTCGTCCAGCGAATCCACTTTTGGAATGATTGACACAACTCAACACAATCCTTTTGGTTAGACGTTCAACCCCTTGTAGAACCAGTTGGTATTCCTCTCGTCCATCGGTAGAAAACAGGAAAACGTCCTCTTCTGGGTCCCATATGATTCCCCGAAATCGCTCGGTATGCGTGGTTTTGTCCCGGCTGAAATGGACAGCAGGATTCGACTTCTGTTCGCCCATCGCTTCCAGAAACTGCTTGGAGTTGGAAACCCAATTCCTGATATGAAAACCTCCTCGGGAATGAATTAATTTCACCTGGTTCGCCAACTCTACCGCTTCGTCGACGAAATTGACGCTATCGTAATAATCGTCCACGTAATGTTTTTCGATCACTGCTAGTGATGTCCGATTTTCCTAACTAATCAATTACATTTTTTTATTGATAGTAATCGACATCGAATTAATCCACATGAAATAATCGATTATTCGAAATAATCGATTAATTTTAACACTCTTTGATAACAAAGAAAACCAACGTCTTTAACAAGCTGTAGATTATTCATCCTTGGATCATGTGTAAATTATTGTTTCGTGATATAAAAATTCAATAAAATACACTTTTAATCTTTAACACTTATTGACATTTTTATTAGAAATATAGTGAGAGAAAAGACAACTTGCATCTTTATGACGAAGTGATTTTGACTTTGGACTGCAATCTCATTGCCTGACTAAAAATTAACTCGAACCAAACATCTTCTCCAACAGATTGTAGTAATAGTATCATGTTGAGCTGAGGTCCAGACAAACGGTTTCTCAGCTTTATTATTCTTCTTTTTTTAAAACAGACCTGTTGGTTCATATTTGGTAGCTTTGTTATTGTCTGACCTGTTTAAGAGAAAAGACGTTCTGAACTTCCAGTTGGGATGGAACATAGTTTAATCGATGCTTTGTTGGCTTGGTGGTCTATATACACTAAAATAAATTCAACTCTTCCAATGATAATTTAAATAATCGTACGATAATCGAATCCAATTAATCGATTAGCAGATAATCGAGGCATTGAAAAATCAATTAAAAATTAATCGATAACCTGCAGTCTTGGAAGAGTATATGAGAGACTTAGTTGTATTTTTAACAGTTGGAGTTCATCAGAACTTGATCAACCAGAAGTTTAGAAAACATATTCAAAGAACTTTACGTCTATCTGGAGATCTTTTGAATATTACCTGTTGTTAAGGAAGGATATCTGGAAGAATATCCTATAACCTCTGAAACGTTCCCCAACGTGTGCAAAACTCCATTAAGTTTAACAAATTTGCCTCAAATTCTACGAAGTTCTTAATTCTACGAAACATTTCATTAGTTGGCGACAGTTGAATGGATCCAACCCGATGGAATTTTTTGCGGAAGAACTTCGTCTCGGGTAGGCCACCCAGTCAGGAGAATGGTTGCTTGAAACTGCCACTTCGGATTTTTTAATTTTTTTCATTGACTCGACCGATAAGTGACATTTGAAGCCAAGAAATAGCGACCAGCCGTATTGTGGATGGTTGCCAGTCACTGCTTTTCTGGATTTTATCAACTTCACATCATGATCATGAGCTGTATCAAGAACTATTCATGATATAGATTGACAGATCGTTTGTATGGGTTATCACGTAATATAGAACGTGATATAGCTGCTATATCACGAATCACTCACTTGATATAGAGCGTAATGAGAACAGGGTATAAACTTCCAAGAACTTCATTGAGATTTTTTGAAGTAAGATCTCTGACAAACTGCAACGAAGTTCCCAAAATTGAAGAGACAATCCCTGAAGATCATAGAAGTTTGCTTAACTATTCCTTGATCTTTCATAAAATTCCCTGCACTTATATAAAGTTTTATGTAGCTTCTCAAAATGCTATCAAATTCCCAAAACTTCTACAAAGTTTACTGCACTTCTACGTTTCTTGTCGATTTCCCGCGAAATTCCACGTTTGGAATTTCTTGAACTTGTACGTAAATCCCTGAACTATTCCAAGCTCATGATGCTTCAAAAAAGTTTCTTGATATTATATGAAGATCCTCAACCAATAATATGAGGTTCCCTAAAATTAAAAAATGTTTAACTTCTACGAAGATCACACAACTTAAATAGAGTTCCCACTTCTTCGTACATTTCTGAACTTTTTCAAAGCTCCCTGAATTTCTACAATTTTTTTTTTGAAGCTCTATGAAGGTCCCAAAATTTCGTTAATTTCTACGAAGTTCCCTGACCTTTTTAGAAGTTCTTGAAATTTTACGAAATTTCCTGAGGTAAAAGAAAAAATCCTGAACTCCTGGCCAACTTGTAGAACCTGAAGACGTCTTATCATGGTATCGATTAAACGTCAATATCAAATACATTCTCGACATTGCTGCTTCTACACACTTAGAAAAATTGATGTAAATTAAGGTGCTCTGAGACTGACATATGGGTCATTCGATCTCAAGTGGGACACCACCTGTGGTCGATGTCACTGATTTTAGCCAAACTTGGCCAAAACGCTTATTTTGCCATTCTGAACAAACGCCTTTTTTATTTTGCTCTGAAGTGCCTAGATCCCTCTCGAATACAACCCTGGGGTTTCGAGATTTTTAAAAATGTCCTCCTTCAGAAGAGATTACTCCACAACCAATTAACACGTTTTGGTTGGAACCCATAGGAACGTATTTTTCACTTTTAGGACCACGATTAAATTATGGACAGAAGTAAATAAATGAGCTAGTTATGATTTCATGTAGTGAGAATCCTGCCCAGAGCATGTGAAAAATAACATAAAATTGTTCTTTGACTGTATGTTTTGTATTACTTTTGCGTGAAGTCAACGATTTACATAGTTGAAGATGCTAATTTCAAATAACAGACTAAAGTGGTGATTTTTATACGATAGATGAGGAGATGAAAGTATAGAGTTGATAGTTCCGTTAGAGTACGGCAGTGTGAAAATTGTATATTGAGAGTAGAAAGCGAGCAAGGACAAATTTTTAGGAAGGTAACAATCGGTTTGATCATCTCTCTTTACAAAACTCCTCTCCAACGGGGGAATGCGCAAATGTCGCAAAAAGACATTTCAATCGCCGTGGAAGTGTCCCGGTGGACCGTCAAAGAGTTTTAGACCGAGAAAAGAAAGGACAACTATCCGCGAAGGTGGCCACAGGTCGTCCGAGGTCAGCTCGGGTTCCGGTTGCTGCTATAAAAAGGAAGATTCGGGTGAATCCAGTGCGTTCAATAAGGAAAATGGCAAAGGAGCACGGGATCAGTGACTTTACGGCACGGAAGATCGTAAAGGAAGATTGCGGGGCGAAGTCGAGGGCACGGAAAAAAAACTCACATGATTACCAACCGCATCGGGAGCTACGAGTCGAACGATGAAAGAAAATCTTGAACTTTCTTAAGCGAAAAATCTCTTCCGGTAAAAGACGTGGCCAACGAGCACAAGAACGTGTAACTGACCAAGCATCCTGCTAGCGTTATGGTGTTTGAATTGGTGGCATCCGATGGCAAAAAAATGGACCTGGTGTTCATTTCAGAAGGCGACAAGGTCAACACGGAGGTCTACATCGGGATTTTAAGTAAGTATGTTCTTCCGTGGATCAAAGAACAGTGATGGCCACACCTCGAACCGCACTCAGAAGTGGTTGCAGGAACATCTTCCGCTCTGGGCGATGTGGCCGCCATCCAGCCCCGATCTTAATCCGCTGGATAACTCAATATGGCGCGTCATGAAGGCCAAGGCCTGTTCTAAACGCCACCCGAGTACAGCAAGCCTCAGACAAACCTGGAGAGAAATGGATCCAGACTGCATTATTAGAACCTGCCGTGCCTTCGGGAAGCGTGTGGAGGCCTTAATCGCAGCAAGTGGAAACTCGATCGATGATTAACATAGTTTAAGACTCTGAGAAACATCCCCCCTTTGAATAAATGAAAAAACTTGAAAACGAAATTTTTTAGAATTTTTTTAATTTTGACGATGGCTGTTAGCTCAAATGAGTGACCAAAGCAGAATTTTGAATATCGCCGTGTATTGCCGTGATTTTCCAGCACAGTTCACGACTCTGTAGCCCACGTCAAACATAAATCGTGTTAAGTATATAAATCATTACGATCCACTTTCTGCTGTACACAAGACAAGATTTTTGTTCGAAACTAACGCTACTGTGGCGTGAAAGGAAACTGCACACTTCGCAAAGTTGTATAGGTTTCTGCTTAACACGATACACAACAATAAAGCGTTTAACATTTAAATTAAATGTCGTGGAATTTTGGAAGCATTTATAGAGCGTATGCATGCTGAATGATTGTAAATGGGAATAACTTTCATTCAACTAAATATATTAATATATTTAGAAAAAATGAGAGCAAAATTCCCATGAAAAATAAAGCATCCCGATTGTTTTTGAGCTTCCAACTCATGTTTACAGTTACCAAACAACTCACAAAAATACCATCTGAAATTACCAACTTTATTGCATATCGGATGCCATGCAAAAATCAAATATATAGTTTTATATACCGTGTGATCCATTTTATCCACCGTGAACAGCACAAATATTTGAAACTACGTATCTGCAAAGCTTCATCTGCACACACATACACACACACCCATCCACACATCCGACGAGAGGATACACCAAAAATATCCAATGAATAAATAAAGTAAAATTTGATTTCATTGCAAACGAGTTGCTGCACCAACACTCTTCCAGCGCATCAACAACGCATCAAATTGAGAGAGTCAGGCAGTAACAAAAAAAACTGGAAACGCATTTTCCACCTCTGTTGCAGGATGAAATATTTTATTAAATTGGATCATCTCGTTTGAAGGCAAGCGAACGCATACAGTGTCGCTCCAAATTGAGCGTGAAGCTGTTTTTAAGTTTTAGAAAATCAAAAACGAGATTTTTGGCTGCTGGCTGGGCAAATTTTATCAGTTATTGGTGTACAGGGTGATTCGGAATAACTGTCTTTTTTAAAAATGGGCATAACGATTGGACGTTTGCATGATTTTTTGTTATCAGTATATTACAGATACACTACATATATAACCTTCAACTTCGCATACTTTAATTCGAATCTTTCTCCCTTTACTTTTAATCACCAGCCAAATTTTTCACGAAAATGAACCACAGCTTGCACGTTTTAGTTTCAGCACTTTTGGAGTCCTGGCGATCCGTCTAAGCTCTGATATTCAACGGGTTGTCCACGCCTGTTTCCTTTTTACCTCTATAATGATGCGAAAAATAAATGTTTCATTCTTTCGAAGAGATTTCAGTTTCTTGTTCCAATTTATACATATTTATGACATGCTCCATTGGCTGCTTGAAATCGAAAACGAATGAAAAATACTTGAACATATACCCATTTTCAGTGTTCACTCGGCTGTCGACAGAAGCAGACCACTCTCTATGTGTGTCACGCAATCGTCTGTTTACTCGGCAGCAAGCATTGTGTGGTCCTCCTCATTGTTTTTCATCAGCAGTTCTTTCAGTCGATGCGTCGTCGACTTTGCAAAGCAATCGTTTCGTGATAAATGTGTGAGTGCTGACCACGTTTTGCGTCCATTGCTGCAATGAAAGCGCTCTGACCCCCGGTGGCGAATCTGCCATACAATGAAACCACTGGAAGCGGCTCCCGTTCTGGTGGAGGAGGCTTATTGTATAGCGGAAGCTAAAATGTTTATTGTGTTGTACCTTTTGACTATAGTTTTAAGATGTATTGTATAGTGAACAAGAATCTTCGGCTCTGCAAAGTTAATAAGGTTGAGCCTTATCAAATAAATTATTATGTTACCTATTTTACTGAAATCCGTTAACAACGAAAAAAAAAAGTTCAAAATTTAGCATTTTATTAAAATTTCTCAAACTTTATACCAGCTCTGCCAATAAAGTCCAAAACAAGATTTCAAAAATCTATCAATTCACAGTGTTTCAAACAATTGTACAATCAGGTGTACGCTCAATTTTGCGATACACTGTACGTTGGCCATCCGTTCAGTAGAGAGCAAAGTAAAAAAAAAGTTTAAAAATAAATAGAAAACTATGCGAATGCATGATATTGATTTTGAGTAGGCACACCGCTTTCCGGATTTCCCCGGGTTTTAGTGCGCGATATGACGATGGTCAAGTGCCCATTGATCATCACTGATTGGAAGAGTGCTAGCTCGCATCGTCGTTTGACTTCCAGCATAAAAGCACCGAAACCAATAAACGATTGATGAAGCAAAAAATCGGATGGTTTTTGCCCAAACAGCTTTTCCGTGTCTTCATGAAAGGAAATTTTCATAAAAATTTATTTGTACCTACAGCGAACATCGTGCATTGTTGGCTGCTGCGAAACAAAGGGTAGCTATTTTGATGATCAGCTATGCTAATGCGTTCCGAAAATTAACGGCAATAAAAACTCGATTGAAAGTTTTAATAAATTCCGGCTCAACTTCCGAAGAGAGCCTCGTACCCCGACATCTATTGGTCCCTTTGTAACGACAACCAAAACCTAAAGGCTGACTAAAAGTAAAATGGTACGTACAAAAATACCTTTCATTCGTGATTCAATAAGTTTAAAAATTCCATTAATGGTTGCTAAACAGTCCTTTTTTTAAATTCAAAGTTACAGCATTAGATCGTTACATTTCTCCAGTTCAAACGAAATCTCGAACCTTCCTCTTGATGGAGCCCATCAGTGCCCGCACAATGGAAACGGACACAGAATCTTCCATTTCCGCATCGACTGCCCCGCCGCTTCGTCGAAGTCGCTGCTTCGAATGGTCCAGTATTTTTTTCGATTGATCGAAATTGCGGGCAATTCGGAGGATTCATTAGCTTGGGGTCAAAATCGATCTTGTTGGCAGCATATCAGGCAGTAGAGGCAGCCGGCCAATTCGGGCCAAACGATGACTTTGCCCCTATGCTTGCAGAGGAACGGCAATACACGCTTTTTCAGATGTAAACTTGGGATGTCATCGTCGAGGATGTGACGAATGGTTCCGTTTTCAGGCCACAACTGCAAATCGCTTGCCAAATCATGGCCTTCTTCACGAGCTTGTCGGCTAACACGAACTTTAATCTTCCCGGCACATCCCCACGTCCAGTCGCGAAGAGAAACTTTTGACCGGGAAGCTGCAGCCCACGGATTTCTGCTTCATGTGCCAGTTCGGATGTTTACTGGCTTTGTACGGCTTGACTCCTTCCCTGGCAAGGATGTTCCGCACCGTCTGAAAGTTAGCGTTGTACCTTCTAGCCAGCCACATCTTGGATCGAAAGACCGGGGTTGGCTTTAATGCACTTCAACACCTTGCTGCGCAGCCGACGTTCCAGTTTTTGTAGGTCCACTGATTCCTTTCCACACTCGACAAACTGTTGTTTTCGGAATCTTCAGCAGATTTTCCAGGTGCTTGTACACAATATTTTCTTCTTTCGAGTTCCATTTGACGTTATTTCTGGACGCGATCGACTACTTTAATCAAACTTGCACCAGTTGTTCTCTATAGAAGTGTAAACAAACCACTGTCAAAGATTTTTGATTCCCAACACGAGAGGCGTGTTAGCGGCGTGCGAGGGGCGTACCAATTTACATTTAGTCAGCCTTTAGTACCAGAATCAGAAATCAGAGCACAGTCATTCCAATCTCCGTCGAAACGTGCGAGTGTGTGTGTGTAAGTGCACGTTCCGGGAGCGTGGATGGGTGATTTGTACATACCCAAAATTGTCATCGCGGCGGTGGGTGGTACGCATAAGAGCGTAACATTTGATTCTTCGGAACAACTGAACATCCGGTCGACGGCGAGGCCGTCATTGTCGTCGGCGGCGTTGGTCCTTTTGCTGAGCGAGGGATCCGATGGTCCCTTCGTTGTCTTGTTTATGATTATGATTATTATTATTATTGTTCGCGCTTTCCGCTTTCCCCCCTCCACCTGCGCCCGCAAAGGCGAACATCTTCAAGACTACCTACTGGCACCGTGCGTCGTCCGTCGGAGTGGCATCCGGTTTTCGGGATGATGATCATCGTCGTCATCACCGTGTCTTCTTGGGAAAGAGAAATTGAAGACGGGTCGGTCATGCATACGTGATTTGCTCTGGGGCGGTGGCAAGGGGAAGATAGGTGGTCCCAAAAATGGGGACCATTCGCGGAAGAAACGGTTCATGATTTATGGAAAATGATAATGGAATATTGCGATAAAACGTGAAATGTGTCTACGTTCGGTACGGATTCGTTTGCCTTCGCCTCGAACCCTGGAAAATTGTTTTGTTACGGGAAGAGCTTTAGAAGGGAATTTAAGGATAGTTGTTGGATATCAGTGATTTCAGTAACAGAGCCTTATCACTGCGCGTTACAGTTTGGTTTAACTTCTGCGAAATGGGTTTATAGCAAGAGATAAAAGCATATTACTTCGGAAAGTGCTCCCAAAATCTTTGATAAAAATCCTGAATTTATCCACCCTAATTACAGGGATAAGAAATAGGTGTGTAGAGTAATATGGTTTGACGTGTTGTATGAGGTATTTAGTTTGCTCTACCAGGATAGAGTGCCCACTCAACCGGGAAAACCTGGAGAACTGAGAACTAACCAGGAATCGACACCAACTGTGAAATCCCTGGAAAATCTGGGAAATAGCCGTGAATATGGTTGCAATCTCAGTTCATGTTTGTATATATTGTTCTATTATCAGAGCTGCGCCTGTGAACGAACATGACGTTCGTTTTTTTTTTCTCGGAGCTTTTCATGCTTATTAATATGCTTGGTTATTAATCCAGTTAACATTTTCGAATATGGCCAAGAACGCGATTATCCTTTTAAAAAGGAATCAACCCATCTATGCAGAAGAAGCCCTACGAGAACTGTATCCCATCCCAAAGGGATACTGGATGTACGTGCTGCTGTACTGACTGTGATTTGCCGCTTACATACGGCTTCGAAAACGAAGAGGAACCTTTATTGGAACCAAAATATTCCATTGTTCGTCGTATTCACGTCAAGAAAATGCAAGTTGCTGGACCTGATAATTGGCTACCTACACTCGGATCCAGTAATCGACTACAACCGATTATCTTTTAACCCAAGCCGGAGGATCACTACATTTGGACACTTCAAACTGGTTCTACATAGGACGGGAACCGTCTTTGATTGGAACTACAATGCAACAATAGCACGGATGCTTCCTGTGGATTCATTTGGACTAACTTTGTGAGATCATATCTGATTTTATCTATTTAAACCTAATTTACGTGATTTTCCTAAATTTGACAAATTCTTAATAAAGTTTTCTCTACGCATCCCATTTTTTGTGTCTTTGAAATCATCATTGAACGCCAAATGGATTGTTGCACATTTGGAGGAACATTATTTACTGTAAATCATATATGTTAAAACATTATGTTATATACTGGGTTGGGGACCAGCCTAAGGGAATCAAAGGATTTGTTGACTGGACGAGGGTTCGTAGATCTGCCAGTCCCTTGTCACGTGATTGCAGATGGCCATCTGGTCGTTTTGCTTCCAAAGGTCTTCAATGAAGCTAATTCACCCTGCTGCAACAAACCATCAGGCAGAACTTTATAACCGGTAAAGTATCTGCTGACATTGGTAATACTTGCACTGATGTCGGGTTCCACTCACATCACATCACATCACATCACATCACATCTCATCATTTGTAAACTGTTCTGTTATTTTGTTCTTCCACTGAATATTGAGCTAATTTTTCGATTATTGTGTTATCCCACTGTATACCATGAAAAAGCAGCTTACCGGTGAGTTTTTACCCGATTTCAAGTAAGGAGTTATTATATTAAAAAACAGAGCGCTTGCTGATATTTCCCGGTGACTTCGAACAATAATCATTGCATTTACTTCATATTTCGCAAAGTTGCTTTCGAGTGACGTTGTCAGCATCGTCTCTCGGCAAAACGGCATCGCCTCGGCGCCTAATACATAGGTGCCACAGTCGGAAGAAGTGTTAGTTTGTTTACTTAAATGAACCATGCCCATTTTGTTATGGCATGTTTGCTATAAGAAATGCGCCTGGTGTTTATTAGCGAATTTCACATCAAAGATTGATTAATTGAGTAGGAAATCAGTTTGGCACGGCATTTGTGACCAGCATACACCTTCCAGTAGTATGAAACAGGTCAAAAACTGTTCAAATCCACAGATAAAATTTTTTGTTTTGAATTTCTGTATAGCAAAATAGTGAACTTTTCGTGAACATTAACGGCAAAGAACTCACCAACACTGGGAGACCGTGAGTTCCTGCCCACCTGTCATAAAACCGTCTTGGTCTCCCGCAATGTTAACATTATTTCCTCTACCAACACATACGTGAGGGCTAGATCTCCACTCTTTGTAATAGATCAGGTTGGGATAGCGCATCAGAGCGTTTACAAAGCAACTTTGTGCATGCATCACACAATACACGACAAAGAGTGTGTGGTTCTCCCATTTGTTCCGCACGCTCTTTTCCTACTTAGCTCTGATGGCGGTAAGCTCCAACTCGGATTAACTTTTAATACCGTCCCTGTTTGTATGATCTGAAAAATGTTTGCTCAGAATTATGTTGATTAACTCTGATGTCGACATCAAACCAGCCGGACATTCTTGATCGGGATTTAATCCGAGGATAATACCGGTTGGAGCTTACCACCATGAGAGAGCGATCCACAGAATAAGCGATACAGTCGCTGAGGCTCAGGGATTGAATAAAATACAACAAGCAACTAACGTCTTTTTTGAGTTCTTTGCCATTTTTGAACATCTTTGCATGAGAATTCTAAATTAAGATCATTGGTGGTATTGTTAAGTACTCAGGGCCAAGCATGGGAAAAATCGTTTCATTTTGCATTTACTACTCACTCATAGGCATACAATATCAGAAACGAGCAGTAGCTTGTGCGAGCCGCACTGAGTTTGTTCGCATTTTCATTGCTTCTATTTTCTTCGATGAACGCAAAATTGAGCAAAACAGACAGCTGAGTGCAGGGGTTAAAACAGTTGACGTTTTGACGTAGGAATACGTCTTTGTTTTCTATATGGGGTCAGAGATGCCAGATTGTTTTCTATGCAATTCCGTAGACTTATTCAATTCTACGGATTTCTACGGATTTCAGTCGAAGGTGATATTTTTTTTTAGTTCTATGGTTATATTTTACGTTATATGATAAATCGATTAAAGAACTTTTGAAAAACTACTAGGGACAGCCCCATAGGGGTTGTACGCAATGGTGACGTAGGACTACGTGGTCTTATATAATAAATGTTATTTGTTAACTGCAGCAGGAGCTTGTGTTTTGTGTAGGAATAGGAATTTGAGCGGGGTTCTCTCTGTTTATACTCTTTAGTATGACTATGATTGCCCTGAAAAGAAGCTTTTGATATGAATTTTAGTTGGGACATGTTCAGAAATTTAACTCTTTTGGAAAATCTTGGCCCTGAAAAGGGCCGATGGTAGTACAGGCATGAATACCATGATATTGTTGCACCCAGGCATGGAAAATCATTTGCATTCATTTCGTGCATTCATTTACATTCATTTGCCTCTAAATTTTTTCTTCAACAGCATTCCGCAAAACGATGTATAGAGCTTTTGTAGGTTTTGTTATTAGCTACAACTTTTGCTAACAAGTCAAATCCGTATCTCTTATGCATGACGAACCAGAGCGAACAGAATCCACTACTGTTTTTCGGTGAATGTATTTTACATTCACTGAAAAACAGTGACAAGTTCTGCCCACTCTAGCTCGTGATGCATAAGAGATACAGATTTGAGTTAAGAGCAACAGTTGTAGACAATAACAAAACCTACAAAAGTTCTATACATCATTTTGCGGAATGTTGTTGATGAAAAAAGTTAGAGGCAAATGAATGCAAATGAATGTAAGAAATGAATTCAAATGATTTTCCATGCCTGGTTGCACCTGTAGTTTTTGGCATACTTTCACTGATTGCTTCCCGGGGATCCTTGTTCAGCCATATCAAGATGTGCGCGTGAGGACTACCACGGTGCTTAAAATTCAATTGTATCAACCAGCTTGTTGAAGTACACACAGCACGCGACTGGATCATCATTGATCAGAGTTGCTTTTTGTAGGGCAGTCAATTCCTGGATAGGATCTGTTAAGTCATTGCCATTGTGTCCTTCTGACAATGTAGGAGATTCATCGTAGGCTTTCCCAATTGGTGCATCATGGTGAACAAATTTATCTTCCCTTGTTACCAATACTGTACTGAATTCGGTATTGATTTGAGGAAGGATAGATTTGACTCAATGCACTGCTTGTCCCCGTGCACTTAAAAGTGCAAGCCTTCGGAAACTCTAAGGCGTAGAACTTTCATTGTCATATACAACAAATGTTGTGGTTTGGCCACACGCCTGTCTTGACAACGAGTTTCACTGGATGCCATCATGAAATATGTCATCCGAATCCCTGGTTTGAATTTTCGTAGATGGCCAAAACATATGGCAGAAAAAGCTATCTCTTCACCGTGCTCGTCATATATTAATTACAGATGAACCCTGTTTTGCGCGGGAGCGATCTCCAGGCATTTGTCCTTATTCCAAAGGAGCGTTTCCTGTTGCCCAAGCAGCAATTCTGTCTCATTATCCACGGCAATGGTTTGCAGCTCAATTCCACTGCAGGGGTTTCAAGACCATCTTGGGCGATCTAATCAATTGTGATCCCGTAGCGGCGGTACAGTGGTGTCGTAATCTAATAAGAAAGCCACGTTTTAACCGTAGATCCTTTATAAAGGGCAGCCCTACTTTTGCTCAATAAAACAGATGAATATATCCTTATTAAGTAAAAAAAATCTCCTTAAAATAGATCGGGTTGCTCCTTAAATGATTGATCAAAATACGTTAAAAATCTTAAAATGCTCAGTAAATATTTAAAGTACGCTCCCTAAAATAGAGAAAACTGTACATTAAGCATTTGAAAATGCTCCTTAGTATGCACCGCTTTGCACCATTTTGAAGTGTAATTGTACCATATATCATCGGAAAAGCTGCTGTAGAAAGGTTAATAAGTACCATGAAATCAGCTGAAATGTTGTGTAAAAATGCACAAATGCACACAATGATTTACTGAACATTTCAGCTGATTTCATGGTACTTATTAACCTTTCTACAGCAGCTTTTCCGATGATATATGGTACAATTACACTTCAAAATGGTGCAAAGCGGTGCATACTAAGGAGCATTTTCAAATGCTTAATGTACAGTTTTCTCTATTTTAGGGAGCGTACTTTAAATATTTACTGAGCATTTTAAGATTTTTAACGTATTTTGATCAATCATTTAAGGAGCAACCCGATCTATTTTAAGGAGATTTTTTTTACTTATTAAGGAACATCGTCATTGTTTAATGATTCATTTACCTTTTTACCTTTATAAAGCCGGACAAGTAGGACGACTTATGGATTACGTGCTTTTTGATGAACACGTTGAAGGCCTGATCATCATCGAGCTGACGGGGAAGAGAGTGGCGTCTCTCTTACACAACGCAAACGGTAGAACAACATTCGAGCAAAAAGAAAATTATCAAATAACTAAATACCATATGACAATTTGGTGTAAATTAAACCATTTCTGATCAGAAATAATATTACTAGAACATCGCTGCTTGCTATTTTCAGAATTCACACAAGCACACACTATGAATTTATCGCCGACCTCGGTAATCTTTACCGAAATCTGAACAGCTGAACTGTTCGGTAAAATTTATGCAATTTAGTTCAGTTGCTTTTCAGTTACTTTGAACCTAAATCTACATTAAAATGACAAGATTTGATCGTTTAAACAAGGTTGAACATGTTGTGAAATTATTTTTAATTCAATGGACTTTAAAATGAAGGTCAAAGTTTTACCGAACGTTCAGCTGTTCTGATTTCGGGAAAATTTACCGAACACGAAAACAAAATCTTAGTGTGCATAACATCAGCAGCTCTTATTATGAGAAAAACTAAAATACATACATTCGTGACGGGCTTTGGCGACAGGGTCGTATGAAAAAGCCTGTCGTTTAACATTTTAGTTTGGTATTATAATTTGAAAGCTTATTTTGCAAGTGTCAGAAGCAAAGGCAGTCGATTATTACAGAAAATGTGTCGACTACGGTGACAAGACTGGTCTCGACACGACTTTTATTCGCCTTCACACGGCACCGTCGACAATTTTTCTCTTAAAGCAAAGATTGACAGTATATTATGGGAACTTTCGGCGGGGTGAAGAGTTTCACGCACAGTCTGACGTTTGCTTACGGTATATTTCATAGGAGAGAGCTACAGAGTCGCCGTCAACGCCAATTCTATCAAAAAGTGGATAAGTAAGCAAGAAAACGGTTGTATTTTACTTTATGCGTCTTTCCCTTCAGAATCAGATTATACTAGATTGTTATACTAGATTGTAAAATTCGATTCTGAAGGGAGACGTATACTGAAGGAAAAATCTGTAGAAACTGTACCGATTGCCGTAGATTTTGCCTACGGATCCGTATTTCCGCAAAAAATTGTAAAATCCGTAGATCTACGGAGATTTCCGTAAATCTGGCATCTTTGATGGGGGTTCACTTTGAGAGTACGAAAAATGAGCATGTAACGAAAGGGTCAGGTTTTGAACGCATATATCTCCAAAGCATTAGTGTGAAATATGTCATGCAATATTCCATTCGACGGAGACTTACTCCAGCAATTTTGTGGCATATAGTACAAATAGTGCAAATAGTGTAGCATCAAAATTTCCCATACATTTGCTTGCACCATCAGGTGTATTTCCTAGCAAAGACATCACATAGTTGGTCCCAAACGAATCAAGTCGTTGCCGCATTTCCTTTCGAACTTAAGACGTGTTCGAAAGGCTCCACAACCAGCTTGCTGCCAAGGCTGCCTGCAAGAGCGCTCTAGACAGAGCAGCAGTGATGAAGCCACACTGTCACTGTTTGGGTACAGCTGGGAGGGAGAAACAGACTCGGAAAATGTGAACGTCAAGTGAAGCCAGAAATGAGCTGTCACAAACTGTCAGTGGGAGCCAGCAGTACAAAACATCAATCAATGGGAAGTATTGATATCGAATACAAAATATTTTCTTGCTTGAAAACAATTTGCACTGCAAAATTTTCGTTTCATCAGTTCAGGAATCGGTATGTAATTTAGCTAAATTGTAGTGTATCAAGCATGTTATATCGTAAATTTGATAGTTTTCTCAAAATGGAGGGGGTTGTAGAGATATTCAGGTACGGTTACTCTAAATTTTCGGGTTCGTGTCGGGTACCAGTATACGAAGCAAATATTTTTGAGTTCGGATCGGGTAAAGGTTATAGTTGGGTACGGGTAGCATCGAGGGGCACGCAAAAACTTCAACTCCGGCACAGGAAGTAGCCGTAATTAAATTAATTCCATTAATTACAGGGGTCAGGTCGGGTTCGGGTTCCTGAAATTTTTATGAATTGGGTACGGGTTTGGTTCGGGTATTCAAATGTCTATATCTGACCATCTTTATGGGATTGTTTGTTAATGTGATGTATTGTTATTGGTAAATAAAGGAAATGCTTAAAATATTCACACATGTATTCATCATTTCATGACAGTTGGTAGCAATAAAATTTCAGCTCAAATCAACTCAACATACTTCGGCTATCAAATTTTCTTTTCCTCATTTTACGAACTCTGTTAGTTTTCATTTTGAAGAGCAAAAATCTTTTAACAAGCTTGAATTTGATATTATGGCAATTCTGAATTTGCAGCGGCAGCGACATCAATGTCTTTTGTGCCTGAAGGGTTACACTTCTGTTAGTTGATGCCTTGTCAGTCAAATTTTCTTTGAAAATTGAGTCCATACACGTAAAGAAATAAAATATTTCTTTCGAAACATAGGCATGACCCAAATAACAATTTCCAGTTGAAGAAACGCTTTCGTTTTGATTTTGTTCAGCTGCATGTTGAATAATGATTGCACAATGTGTTCACCACAACTTTTATAAAACCCTTGTTTACACTGGTTTGGAGAACCTATACAACTGCAACACAAAGGTGTTGTCTAACGTATTCAGTAAAACGTTTACCCAAAATCAATTTCTTGTTGAAGAAACGCTTCCATTGTGATTTTATTCAACTGCATGCTGAATAATAACTTTACAATTTGTTTATTACAACTTCTGTAAAACTCTTGTTTACACTGGTTTGGAGAACCTGTTCAACTACAGCATTATATGTATACGCGGTATATGAGAAGAAGCAACTTTTATACAACGTTTATAGATACATATTTGAACTCAAGCTTTATTATTTTGGTGAAAGCTCTTATACAACGTTTGTAGACACTTCTTGACAGCTGCTTTGAAATTTAGTAGAGAGTAAACCTGAGAGGCGTTTGTTGCACTCTTTTATGACTCCTAAATAATCATTGTACAGCAAGCGGTGAAAAGCGTTTATAGCACTTTTCAATGACTCCTTAATAACCGGATAGAAGCAACTTTTATACAATGTTTATAGATACATATTTAAAGTCAAGCTTTATTGTTTTGGTGAAAGCTCTAATACAACGTTTGTAGACACCTCCTAACAGCTGCTTCGAAATGTATTAGAGATTGAACCTGAGAGGCGTTTGTTACACTCTTTTATGACTCCTAAATAATCACTATACAGCAAACGGTGAAAAGCGTTTATAGCACTTTTTAATTACTCCTTAATAACCGTTGTGTAAGTACTCACAATATTCACAGATTAAAATTAGTTTAACAATTGTCTTGGTACGCCAAAATAATTGCTTGTACAGTTTTTATTAATTTAATTTATTTGTGCACATTGAAAAAATATGTAATTATGCCATAATTCACATTCTGTGATCATGGAGGAAGTAGTAACAAGCATCTGTTTAATCTTTGATTGATATTTTTTTCAATTAATCTCTCTAATCTTTAATTGAGAGAATTTATCTAGAAATGTTATCGTTGATTATATGATATATGTCTTAAATTAATGTTTGCATTTATTAATAACACCTATATATAATTTACCTCTACTCTACCGAGGGTTTCTCGAAGCAAGATTCGAACTCATGATCCCCGGATTGCCAGCCGCTTCTGTTTCCATCTGCTCTATTCTTGAATACATATTTGGTCATATGAGAGAAGTATATGAAGCTCATCTTGAGTGACTTCTCTTGCAGTCGAATAATCATTGCCTTATGGTCATATAAACGTGCCTATCACTTGTGCTATTTTTAGCAACAAAATTGTGGTTGGTGGTTGGTCGAACGTAAACAATCATTTAAGAGTGCTTCAAGCAGCTTTTGAAGCGTTTAACCAAAAAGGCAATACAACTACATTCTTGTTCAACTCTGGAAGCTATTATTTAACGTTTGATCAACTCAGGTGTTTTATAAGAGCTCTCAATTGTTTGTTGGGGAGGCCTTCCTCTCGCTTTTGCTAGTAAACATGAGAATTTGCCATAACTTTTATCAAACGGAATCGCAGTTATACAATCTTGTATACAGTAGGAGCATAAAGTGCTGTTCTTTCTTATGCTTCCCATTAGATATCCCGCAATGTGAAATAAGGCGTTAGTTTCGGCATTATTCAAATTTAGAAGGATCTGTTTCGCCATAGTCGATATTTCAGCTTTCGAAAAATCAAGAGTTTCTTCCAGGATCGCTGTAAATTGCGTTGAAGAAGGGTGCTCTGCGTTGTTCAAGTGATCCATAAATCCTGATAAATATTCTCTATCGTCCATGTTGTAAGAAGAGTTTTTGACGTCTTGCATATACTGGGACAATGTGATTGTTCGCAAATGGCTTTTGAACTGTAAAGGTGTATGTCTACGTTGCTTTGACCGAACAACTGAGAAAAGATTCTCGTCACAGTCCTGGCTAAATCGTGAAGTGTAAAGAATCGAATATCCGGAATCGAACAGTAATCTACTCTGCATCCTTAGAATATCTTTCGTGGCCATCACCAAAGCAGCTTGCCATGGCTTCCAATGACCATCAACACCGACCTGTGAAGCAATTGCTAATTAAAAATGTAATCAATATACCATTTAAACGTCTACCTTGATTTCAGATACCAATTTAACCATCATATTCAAATGATTGATTTTGAAATCGTATTGAGCACGATCTGAGACTTGCAATCAGTGCTGTAAATTCTCAAAATCATTTGAACATTTTTGATGAAAATGAGAAAAGTAGCTATTCGCTATCAAAGGGGACCTCCTCCGAATGGGTGATATCAGTTGCTTAGTCATTTGACGAAGGCATGGATCATTCTCATTTGAGAAACGCTATATATCATTCGATTGAGTGTAACCTACACACAAACGGAGCTCTGGTCGACATTCCAGCGAAAAAGCTAAGCCAACCCGACACCAACCTGACTTCTATCAAACCCCAACCCGATGTTGACCCGACATAAACCCAAAATTGACCCGACATTAACACGACATTGGGTCGACATCGACCTTAAATTAGCCTTAAATTGATCTGACATCGGGTCGACTTGTCTGTTCGGGACCATTTTCCTGGATTTCTTCCATACTCCACTGTCGTATATCAAATGATACTGAGTGACGCAATTGACAGTGACAATAAGCTTCGAATGAGAAAGGGGCTCTTCAAATTATGGTCATGTGAGAATTCGTTTACACAGAATTGATTTCATTCCTCGTCGAACGTTCGACAGAGCAAGTTTGCTTACGCTACTCTCCCGCCGCCGCAAAAGTGTTTTTCGGAAAAAAGTGGTTTTTTTTTCTCTCCCCGATCGGAGTTTTTTTTATACACCTTCTGGTGTGCAGTGCCACAGGTGGATATAAACGTTCCCCGGAGGAAGCAACCATCTCAGCCGAGTCTGAAGATTGGATTGTCCAACGGTCCATCAACCACCACCTAGACATCGCATCATACGGCATCAAAAGGTCATCACCCGTATACACCGTAAAACGAAGCAGCAGAACTGCAGATACGGTCTATCCAGACCGGACGGTGCCCTTTGTGCTAAGCCACGTGCTGCAACAATAGAGCGATCATCTCTGCTTCAGTGGAGTTTGTAAACGCGCCATCCCGGCATATAGAGATAAGTTAATTTTTTTCTCAGCCTATTTCTTTTTTTTTTTTTTGTAAATATTTTTTTTGTTTGGTTTTTGATTTGCTTATTTTAAGTAATCCCCCTGCAGCGTTGAATTTCCTTTCTTACAAATTATTATTTTTATTATTATCATTCTCATATCATTATCTTATTTAGTTTTTTTTGCACATATTTTATTTTATTTTTATTTTTTTAAACGCTGAGCAATTCACTCACAGTTTTGACTTCCTTTTCTTGTTGTTTCCTTTCCAATTTCAATCCATATATTTGAAATTTGTGGAAAATATAGACATTTAATAGCTAAGATTGCAACCAATTCCGTTGCGGTGGTATCTTAAGTCACCGCAATGGATGATACAAATAAAGGCGGGGGTCTGTCGCTTGACATCTCTGATGATGAGTCAATAAAGTCTCCCTCATTTGAAAAGCTTGATAGCTCTGAGGAAATGGATACCCTCGAAGAGCACCTTGATCAAACCACCAGCAAGAACGCTGGAGCCTATCCAAAAGTGAAATCTCTACCACAGCCCCCTTCTCCTCCATCGCCGCCTTGTCCACCATCGCCGCCTTGTCCTTCTGTGCCCCCTACTCCACTCCTTCCCCCGAAAATATCAGCGACCCCCCGTCACAAGGCTTACCCTGATGACTCGAAAGGTCCGTGGGTTGTTTTCTTCCGGCCCAAACAAAAACCTTTGAATATTTCTCGGATTTCGAAGGATCTGACAAAACATTTTTCGGCCGTAACCGATATCTTTAAGGTGACGCCAAATAAACTGCGCGTTACCGTTGATAACCTGAAATAGGCAAACCGAATTGTTGCCTGTGAGCTTTTTTCGATCGAATATCGAGTCTACGTCCCCAGTTGTGACGTAGAAATTGAAGGAGTGGTCACCGATTCGAGTCTGACTTGTGAGGATTTCCTGCAAGTCGAATCTTTCGGCATTTTCAAAAACCGTGCCCTCCCGAAAGTCAAGATACTGGACTGCATTCAACTGCAGTCAGTGTCGCACATAGGCACAAACAAAAAGTATACCCTCTCAGATTCGTTTCGTGTGACCTTTTCAGGATCGGCATTACCTGACTACGTCACAATTGGGAAGGTTCGACTACCTGTACGCTTGTTTGTACCGAGTGTAATGAATTGCTTGAAATGCAAACAACTAGGTCACACCGCGGACTTTTGTTCCAACAAACCGCGGTGCGATCAATGTGGGGAGGAGCATACGGAGGGTCCTTGTCATGCTACACCAAAATGCGTTTACTGTAAGGATGCTCCGCATGCTCTGAGTGATTGCCCGAGGTACAAACAGCAGGGAGAAAAACTAAAGCGGTCCTTGCAAGCTCGCTCTAAGCGCTCGTTAGCAGAAATTTTGAAAACGACCGCTTCATCTTCCCAAACCACCCCAAAAAGCAACAACACATTCCACCTCCTGTCAGATGATGATCAGGGCTCTGACTCAGAGGTTGGTGAGAGTAGTCCCTTTGTCTTTAACGGCAACACGAGGAAGCGGTCCAAAACAAACGTCACCCAAAAACCTTGTAAGGCCTCTCGTACGGACTCTCAACCTACCTTGACAAATTTAAGAGGTAGCGGAAATGTAGCAAAACCCCCACCACCGGGATTTAAAGTTTGTAATTTTAACAAAGACTTTCCGCCACTTCCGGGATCATCTAAAACCCCAGATATCCCAGTTTTTCAGCCAGAAAAACAGCTGAATAACCAGCAAGAACATGATGCCATGTTCACGTTTTCTGGAATTGTGGAGAGCATCTTCAATATATTTAACGTCTCTGACTCAACGAGGAACATTATTAATTTAGTGCTTCCAATTGTGAAAACTCTTTTGAAGCAACTAGCTTCTAGGTGGTCCTTCCTTGCATCGATCATATCTTTTGATGGATAATTTTCCGAATGAGGTCGGAGATATGATCTCTCTTCTTCAGTGGAACTGCAGAAGTCTTATACCGAAACTTGACGCATTCAAATTTTTAGTTCACAACTCACTTTGTGACGCATTTGCTCTTTGTGAAACATGGCTTTCTTCAGACACCGATCTCCCTTTCCATGATTTTAACATTATTCGCCTTGATCGAGCAGATTCGTATGGAGGGGTGCTTCTAGGGATTAATAAGCTCCATTCCTTTTATAGAATCGATCTGCCTTCCGTGACAGGCATTGAAGTTGTCGCGTGTCAGGTAAATATTCGAGGTAAAAGCCTCAGTATTGCCTCAGTATATTTTCCTCCGAGAACTGCGATTTCTCGCCAAGGTCTCTCAGATATCTGCTCAGTTTTATCTGAGCCTCGGTTGATCTTAGGAGATTTTAACTCTCACGGTACAGGCTGGGGGGAACTGTACGACGACAACCGCTCAACCTTGATATACGACATGTGCGACATCTTCAAAATAACAATTCTGAACACCGGGGAAGCAACACGAGTAGCCAAACCTCCAGCAAGAGTAAGTAGATTAGACCTCTCACTTTGTTCGAGTTCACTATCGTTGGATTGCTCGTGGAAAGTAATCCAAGATCCCTACGGTAGTGATCATTTGCCAATCAAAATTTCTATTACCAATGGTTCATCTTCCACTCGCTCGGTTGACATCGCGTACGACCTCACGAAAAACATCGACTGGAAAAAATTTGCGGCCACGGTTCTCGGTGGTATTGAATCGGTTGAGATACTCCCTCCGCTGGATGAGTACCCCTTTTTATCGCGACTTATCGTTGACTGCGCTCTTCAAGCACAGACGAAACGCGTTCCGGGTGTTTCCATTCGCAAACGACCTCTCACTCCGTGGTGGGATAAGGATTGCACCAACGCGAACAGCGAGAAGTCCGCCGCGTTTAAACGCTTCCGCAAACACGGTAAGGTCGGGGATTTCGAGCGGTACACCGACTTCGAGAAAACTTTCAAGGGCTTGATTAAAGCCAACAAACGCGGTTACTGGCGTCGGTTCGTCGATGGTTTGTCGCGAGAGACTTCCATGAGAACACTCTGGAATGTCGGCAGGAGAATGCGAAACGCGTCATCACCGACGACAAGGAGTACTCAGAAAGTTGGATATTCAGCTTCGCGCGGAAAGTTTGCCCGGATTCGGTGCCAGTTCAAACCAACGTTCGTGATCGTCCGTCGGGTAATAACGAAATAGATTCCCCGTTTTCGATGGTGGAATTCTCACTTGCGCTCCTCTCATGTAACAACTCAGCTCCAGGAATGGATAGAATCAAGTTTAACTTGCTCAAAAATCTCCCAGACGTCGCGAAGAGACGCTTGTTGAACTTATTCAATCAATTTCTGGAGCACAACATTGTTCCGGATGATTGGAGGCAAGTAAGAGTTATCGCCATTCGAAAACCCGGTAAACCCGCGTCGGATTATAACTCGTACCGTCCCATCGTGATGCTGTCCTGTATACGGAAATTGTTGGAGAAAATGATTCTTTTTCGTCTAGACAAATGGGTCGAGTCGAATGGTTTACTTTCAGATACGCAATTTGGATTTCGGAGAGGCAAAGGAACGAGCGACTGTCTTGCGTTGCTTTCAACTGAAATTCAACTGGCCTATGCGCAAAAACAGCAAATGGGTTCAGTTTTCTTGGACATTGATTCTGTTTGTATCGATGTCCTTTCGGATAAACTCCACGATAGTGGGCTTTCACCAACCTGGCCTATGCGCAAAAACAGCAAATGGGTTCAGTTTTCTTGAACATTAAGGGGGCTTTTGATTCTGTTTGTATCGATGTCCTTTCGGATAAACTCCACGATAGTGGGCTTTCAACAACGTGAACAACTATTTGAGCAACTTGTTGTCTGAGAAATATATGAGCTTTTCTCATGGAAACTCGACAACTTCACGAATTAGTTACATGGGTCTCCCCCAGGGCTCATGTTTAAGCCCCCTTCTTTATAATTTTTATGTAAAAGACATTGATGGTTGTCTTGATGAAAATTGCTCGCTAAGGCAGCTTGCAGATGACGGGGTTGTGTCGAGGATTCTTTATAATAAAACGTATCGTCAGTTTCATAAAATACTATACAAATAAAAAAGATTACCTGTGTCAAAATGTATGCACTTAATCTTGCTTAGTAGGCAGTTATAACTTGGTAGTACGACATACGGTAACTTCCGAATCTTATCGTAGCCTCGTCCGCAAGCAAACCTTGTTTTGTAGGCCTTCTACCAGCGTTTCGTTCGTCCATTTTCGCACTTTCTTAACTTTTCCCAGAACAACGTTCATTTGATCTTTCCGGAAAACTTTCTTCAGTCTTTGCAGCAGCGAAGCATTATTGTTGGTTGCGGAGTATTTCTTCTTCCAGTACAAAGCATTCCTTTTCCATTTTTTAGCTCGTTCTTGCCACTTGTTAGCAACCCTGCATGTTTTATAAATCTGTCAGGCCAACCAGCTCCTGTTATTTCGTAAAATGGGCTATTAATGACTTTGGAACCACTGGGCCAATTTATAATAGCAAACTAAAGTATTTGAAATCATTTGAAAACATTCCAACATTCCCCAGATTTTTCATCCAGAATTTGCCGATTATGGTTAAAAAATTTGCTTTGATTAACGGCTTTCTCAGTCTTAAAACACTGCAACGACTATGATGTAATCTGCCGGTCATGTGTTGTGGCTTTTTTTTTCAAGGGAAAATATTGTTTGTCGTTGTTGTGATTGATTTTCTATATTTTGGTTTCATTTAATGATATTTAGGCTCTGAACCATTCGGTGGATTTTTTTATCTTTTGGTTAAAATTTGACAGATGGAAAGTTATCGATTAACCCTGCTATCCGAGCGTGGCTATTTCTGACAGACAAGAAGTTAAATTTTGACAACCGTGGCTGAGTTCTTCTCATAAACCGGTTGAGTCAACTTTAACTCGGCAAATGGTTCGTAGCCTTAATTGAAATAAAAAACACTGCTTGGTCACAATGTTGATCACCACTTAATTATAAAAAATAAATTTAAAAACATTAAAGAGTGTTTCAAGACTGAGAGCAATTGCCCTCTAATCCCAGTCGTCACCATCATTAAAATTTTCGCTTTCAAAAATGGCAAAAATATAAAATTAAATAAATAGTAAATACCGATAAATACCGATTTTTTAATACCTTTGATACTGATAAGCTTTAAAACAATCTGGCAACGCGGGTGTGAGTGCTGACCACGTTTTGCGTCCATTTCTGCATTGGAAGCGCTCTGACCCACGTTGGCAATACTGCCATTCAATGAAACCACTGGAAGCGGCTCCCGTTCTGATGAATGAGTCTTTTTGGATAGCGGAAGATAAAGTGTTTATTGTTTTGTTCCTTTAGATGTATTGTATAGTGACCAAGATTCTTCGGCTCTGTAAAGTTAATTCGATGGAGCCTTATCAAATAAATTAATAAACAACAGATGCCTCCAATATTGCTATTCCCAAGTAACAATTAGGGTTTTATGAGGGTTCTGAAGCCTATGAATTAGACTTGTAGCATGCTATAAATGCATGATAAAACTTGCAATGTTACTTGGGTTGGAGCGGTTTTAACACAATTAGTAGATGGAAAGGGAAGGCCAATAGCTTACCTTTCTCGTACGCTTTCTGAAGCCGAGGAAAATTATTCTGCCA
Source organism: Ochlerotatus camptorhynchus (assembly GCF_037179485.1). Taxonomy (NCBI): domain Eukaryota; kingdom Metazoa; phylum Arthropoda; class Insecta; order Diptera; family Culicidae; genus Ochlerotatus; species Ochlerotatus camptorhynchus. Next base: position 1,472,470 of record NW_027040752.1, on the reverse strand, counting down.
CGACTAAAGAACTATTGGCGATCTATTTTGCAGCTAAAAGTTTCAGACCATCAAGTGCTATTAGAATCGCCAAGACAGATTATTTTATGGGAAGGTTTTTTTTATGCATTGGTAATTAAATGGCCACCTTTCCTATAAATGATATCTCTTAAGATCTCAGAATTTTGCCGACTTGCATAAAGTTGTACAGGAGAACAAGGAGAATTTATTTTTTACTTGAAAATCTTGTTAATGGAGTATAGGGGACGTAAAAAAATGATACTGGCTGCCATTTCCACCTTCGCTGGGATCCCGGTTGTAAGTTTATCAGGTTCTGAATTATTTTGTACCTAACAAAGCGGCTCATGCATCCATGTAATTTTTATTTTATCTGTGAGGCCTTCGCTAGCTCAGTCGGTGAAGGTTCATCTATATAGCAAGACCACACTCGAAGCCGGTGGGATCGATTCCTGGTCCGAACTAGGAGTTCTGGATAATTGAACAATTGTTCGGTTGTTCTTGTGCTGACCACCCAATAACCGAATGCAGACATGGTACCGGCTTAGAGAGCTTCCAATTAACAACCGTAGCAAATGGAACCTCCCACTCCTGCTCGCTCTCAATTTACAGGATACAATTTCGCACAAAGCACATCAGCTTATGAAAGTGTCGAAATCCACCCCAAACGACGGTACTTCCTCATCTTTATACCTCCGAACGATGCGAAGCACAAATTGCTCCCAACGAAAAACTTAACTCAACAATCGAGCATAAATAATTTATGATCCATTTCCGGCAAGTTCCGCACGTTCCATCCATTTTCCCTCGGTTCGTTAACTCGGCACTCACACTGCACACGAGCTGCTTGCTATTTACCACGGCACACGGAGATGCACATCATATGTTTTCGTGTGCGAGAATTTACTCACCGGATCTAAGATTGTCCCGCACAAACGTCGCCGTAAGATAGATCAACTTCTCTTCCTGCAACTTCGTCGAGCGATGTGGGAAAAGGAGAAGGTGAAAATTTATGTTTATGTTCCGGCGAGGACGAGCGTTCGTGAAAACAAATCCATCATAAACTTTTATCAATAATTTTTCATCGTTAACTTCACTACCTACTGACTGCAAGTGTGTGTATGTGTGTGTGTGTGTCAAGGTAGATAAATGCACAATGATGGGAATCCACTTCTTTTATTTTTCGTTGCCAGGAAAGTTTGTACCGTAAAACTAATATGCGGCACTCTGTGGGACGCACGTTGGAATTTGCTGGGCTGCGGTTGTGACGCAGTAAAGTTATCAATTATCAGTCATTTACTGCGGCGCGTAAAAGTCAAACCTTACCGGAAAACGGAATCGTAAACGCTACTGATGTCTGTCATTTTGGTGGATGATGTGTTTTCACAGCAGGGGCAGAACGTGTCATCACCAGGATGTGTGAAACGGGGAGATAAAATCGTTTTACGACAGCGACGACTGAAGTGGCAATTTGGGTGCAATTCTTTCGGAGTTTGGATCGGGAGAGGGAGGCTGTAGAAATGGGTAATTTAAAATTCAGGAATTTTACGCTTTCTGGAAGCTGTAAATGGGACTAAATTCGTTTTTAAAAGAATTCCTTAGCAGCTTTGAAGAATGTGGAATTGAGCGACCAAGAAATAGCACATTTCGATCCTTGACTGAGCTTTTAATTTTTGGTATTTTGAAGACGAAATAGTTCAATATTTGCGAATCTGACAAGCTGGCGTGTGTGCTGTTAAAAACATCGAAACAATCAAGAAATTTAATTGTCGCGTCCCGCCATTGTTGCAGCCATGCAACACGTTAAAGGTATGCAGTTTGTATATTGAAATGTATTGGAACACCTTAACTGAATATATAATTTAGTATATTATCATTTTCTTGATTTCCCAACAAACTTTTTCCGCAAAACAAGCCAGCTTTTCAAGCGTCATGCTGTAAAATAACTGAAAAAAGGCTACAAATGCATATGGTTTTGAAAAGCGTCTTCGGTATTGAACATGCAATGTTGTGTTCGAGATGAACGTGTTTTCGATGTGTTGCTACCTTTCATGTTTGCACATACTCATAAACGTCTTACGGGAAGGTCCTGGGGGTAAATCTAAAATCTAAAATTGCGACCGTCACGAAAAGGTGTTAGGTTTTGAACGCTTATAACTTTGTCATTTATTGATGTAACTAAAATCCTTATACACCAATCGATAGGAAATAACTCTCAAAATCTACTACAATAAATGTTTTTTCACATTTTCTATAAATAAAACTGTTGAAAAATGTACAAATAAAAAGAGAAAATTTTATCACGGTTTTCATGAAATGAACACTCTCCCCAAACCCAGTCTTCATAATCGAGTACCATTTGATTTGGTTGCACATCGTGCTGCTTGGATCTGAAAAGTTATAAAGAGCGCTGCTTTTGTGCCCCAACTCATTTTCGCTTCATACGGCGGGTGAGCATGTAGGAAGGCTGCGGTTCCTGTCAAGAGGGCAGCGTTCGAGTTTTGTACCTCGAACCTTGCGCGTCGCTACCGTCGAGATCACTGGCTGCTGGCAGCGCCGTCGCCTCGACAGCTCGCCCACGCATACTATCACCACTATATATTTTGTTAGTGTTAGCATGCGTGGTGAGCTACCAGCTACGCCAAATCGACGATCAAAGTGCTGTTTACAAAAACTGATACGTCCCTTCGAAAAAGTAATCGAGAAATACTTCTGTGTCCCAATTGCTGAGTTAAATTTAACTAGTGCTTAAACGTGACATTTTGAAAGTTATTTTCAATGTTAATTAATTAATTAATTTAGCTTTATTTAGGAGGCTTTCAGCCTTAGGCTGGTTCGCTTCCAACAATTTTCAATGTTAGAAAATCCCGGAAATTGATCGGTTTTCAAACAGAACTCAGCCACGGTTGCCAAAATTAAGTTCTAGTTGGTCAGAATTAACCACGCTCGGATAGCAGGGCTTTTCAATAACTCATCTGTTACTTTTAACCACGAGTTGAATTGGATTCGCCCATTGGGATACAGCCTTGGAAGTAAAATTTGGGTTCTTCCATAAGTGACGTAGAATTTTTGTGACCTTAAACATAATACATGGCCGGTCACAACTTCTGAAACCCCTCTCCCTCCTCAACTACTACGTTATTTATGAACGTTCCCTAATCATTGGGCAACAGTGAAAATCAGCAGCACACGCACAAAACGGGTTGGACATTTATGCGAAGTTTCGGTATTGATCGTGAATATCTCGCGATCAGAACAATTTACCTTGAAAGCCCTCCATGTAATTCTCGGTACATCTTTTATCTAAAAAAATGAATAAAAAAAAATATAGGTTTTTTATCTGATTTCCGTCCTACTAAGCGCAACCCGCGCTTTAACTCTCTTTCCTGAACGAGTTTAAACTAAAAATGGAATATTTCTGTTAAAGATGGCTTAAATTTATTTACCTTTCCATACGTACCGTTGGATTTGATAAAGAGTCACATGTTGTTGAGATATTGTTTAAAATCTAACACTACTTCTTGATTCTAAATTCGTTCTACGAGTTTCACTTCCGCCCAAAAGCATTGAAACGCCATTAGATTTTCTTCGTCCTACGGATAATGTGATCTAACAGGATTTATCTTGTAGCTTATGAACTAACGCATGGGAACAAACCTATTATTGATTTGTGTACGGTGAAATCATTGATACTATTGATCCTTTCTTATCTACACAGCAAAAAAATAATTTTGATATCACGTCAAAGTGGATGCACTACAATCATGTCGAAAATATGGTGTAATATTACTTGCTAAAAAGGACAAAATTATCATTAATACAATGCATGAACTGACATTACGCTGCTTTTACTGCATTTGTTTATTTATGTGGTCATAAAAATTACATGAAATTTTCGACATGATTGTAGTGCATCCACTTTGATGTGATATCAAAATTATTTTTTTGCTGTGTATAGAACGGAGATGGGCGATTACGACGAAGTAGCGCTCTAACCTATATTCTAAATACACACTTAAAAATAACTAATTTTACACGATACGTAATCCATCTTTGACGTAAATTATGGAACGTAAACAACATGTCATGTAAAATTAAGTGTTCTCAAACCGAAACATACGCAACTCGACGAAAAGTACGATTGATTGAATTTATTTTCTCGTTTCTTTCAACTGATTCTTATGTCATTTGGGCCGCTTGCATGTGTCGGTCTCAGGACACGGAAATTTACATGACTTTTTGGTACTGTGTAATGTTTTATTTAACGATTTCATGCGTCTAGTGAACGCACATCCATTATTTTGCATTATAAAACGGGGTGTTTCTGTGATGGGAAAAAAGGATTTTCCTCTGTTCCAAGCACTGAAATTATCAGACGTTACCTTTTAGATTATCTATGAAAATCTATCCTACTTGGAAAATTATGATATAGAACGGTTTATAAAATCCCAGATTTTATGCTGATGGGGGCGAGGTATAGCAAGCCGTTTGATTGCATAATTCTCCAAGTAGGAGGGACTTACAATGCTTTCTCTCTTAGCATACATAGCGGTACCGTCGAGTTTTTTTTAGTGATAGGTACAGTGAGAAGCTGTAGTGACCGGTGAGAAGCCCTTCAAGGTAGTCATCAGGGGCCTACCAAACTTCGACCCCAAGATGATCGAAGCCGAAATCAAGTACCGGTACAAGCTGGTCCCCATCGCAGTCTTTCGGATGACGAGGAGAGACGAAAACTTGAAGACGTACCCGGATTGCCTTTTCCTGGTGCACTTCCAGAAAGGGACGGTGACGCTCAATGCGCTGCAAGCCATCCGCTCGATTTACTCCATCATCGTACGGTGGGAGTGATACCGTGGTGGCCATCGTGACGTAACGCAGTGCCAGCGGTGCCTCAATTTTGGACACGGTACCCGGAACTGTAACATCAAGCCACGCTGCAGCTACTGCGCTCACGAACACGCCACTTCTGACTGCCCTGCGGATGGAGCCGTGGCGTTAAAATGCGCCAACTGTGGTGGTGCACATCAAGGTTCCGACAGACAGTGCTCCAAACGCGATGACTTCAAACGCATCCGAAAGCAGGCGTCAAGCAACAATCAACCAGGACGCAAGAAGGACAAAACCCCAGCATTCAGGACGGAGGATTTTCCGCCTCTTCGTGCTCCCCAGCAAAGGCAAGCAAATTCTTGATTCTGCCAAACCCCCCTTGGATTCTGGAGACAACCACCAGCGCCAAACAACAACCCCGATCTGTTCCCAGCAGATGAACTGATGGAAATCTTCGTCAAGAAGACCGGTGCTCTTCGTAAGTGCCGCAATAGGCCCGAGCAGATCCAAGTCCTCGATAATTTCATCATCCAGTATGGTGTCTAAACCGCTAACTATCGTCACCAGAAATGCTTGCTCTGTAAGAGTTAATTAGATTGAGCTTGATGACTTCCTCCGCAAGCACAGCATCGACGTGGGCCTTCTAACCGATACCCATCTAAAGTCCGGCGACAGCTTCTGGTTTCCTAACCACAACATTATTCGGCTTGATCGCACCAGCTCCAAGTGGGTGTGTTGCGGTCGTCGTCAAGAAAGGGATAAAATACCACAGTCTGTCCCATATCGACAGTGTATCGCCAGCAGTGGACTAGTGGCTAAATTCAAGAAGGACCTGTCGACCATACCCTGTACCGGTTTGCGCTTCGTAGTTGGAGGAGTTCTAAACGCTGGCCATGAGGCCTGGTGGAACTACCAGCAGAACCAGAATGGTCGTCTGCTGTTGAACCACTCACAGCATGGGCTGTATTCCGTTTGGTTTTCGGATGAGCCAACATTTATCTCACCGGCAGGTAGCCCACCCAAGTAACAATTTTGGTTTTATGAGGGTTCTGTAGATCATGATTTAGATTTGTAGAATGCTATAAAACCGCGATAAAACCTGCAATGTTACTTGGGCATCGACGCTTGACCTGTTCCTGACAAATATCGACTTGTCCAAGCCGGTAGCCTTGAACGAACTCAGCTCCGACCACCAACCGGTGGTGGCTGAACTGGGCTGCAACGTGGCTCCTGCTTCAAGCCTGCGCAAGGACTATCATCGCGTAAACTGAGCCCAGTTTGGACGCGTGGTAGACAGGCACATCAGCGTTGGAGGGACTCCACCAAGCCATAACCGTGGCTGACGAGGCGTGCGTCCGACGAGTTCCTGTTATGGGTAAGTTTATTGCCATTGATTCCCACCCCAAGCAACACGGCTTGTCATAAAGAAGTTGAAAATACTTTGTAATGACTAACGCAAAGAATCACTAATACTTTATTATACATCATTTAATACATTTATACAACCTAAAAAGCGCAAGACACGGAGCTTATACAACTAAATACTGGTCTTATAACATGTTTTGGAAACATCATAAAAACCAGCGACAAAAAAAAACCATAAAAAAATCTTGAGCATGGGATTCGATCACTGGTCCTTGGCGTGGTAGACTTGTTTCTACCTAACTAGACCAACACCGCTTGATGAAAGGTTTGTTATAAGTATCTATCATGTTCTTGCCAATGGCATGAACATTATTTTCTCGTTCAACACGCCTTCGATCCGTCATGAAGACGTTTTGTTAGTAGCAAAGCGTACATCTAATTGCCAGAATGTTATTTAAACGTATTTTCAACCCCTTTTAAGACAACCTGCACATTTTCAGTTGTATTAATTTATGAGATGTCATAAAAAAGTATTTTAAACTTTCTTTATAACAAACCTCCGAATACCTCATAAGAAACTGTCAATCACTGAGTGAAGAGACAGTCGACTCAATGGCACCGTCAATGTTTACGTCAATCTGGATTGATTTTGTATACGACAAGTTTAATAGGGGTATTAAAACAGTAAGATGCACGTTCAAATAACATTTAAAGATAAAAGCAAAAGAAAACTATTTTGGATAATGTTGAATCGAAGAAGTATGAAGAAAACATCTTTAAACCTCATATATAACGTAGGATGTTTTCTGCATCTCTTATAATACATTTATACAACAATCTGTTCTAATTCTTTTTCAAAAGATGTTTTATGTGTTACTTGGGACACCCAACTCTTGATTCACCTGAGAAATGTTCGTAGACGCCAGTTCCAAAGAACCGGAGATCTAACGAGGAAACGTGAAATGGCCGATCTGAACAAGGAGGTTGCTTCCAGAATGGTCTCACTCCGGAACGAAAGTTTCAGGCGGCTCGTCCAGAATATTGACGACCGCTTCAGACCAAGACGCACTCCAAACCCATTCCACCACTCAAAGATGAAAATGATGACGATCGGCTCATAATCACCCCTCAGGAGAAAGCAAATGCGATTGGTGAGCATATTGCCAAATCGAACTTGCTTGGCTTCCACATCCAAAGTCCGCTCGAAGTTCAGGTTGAGCAATCCGTACTCATCCTTGATTTCTCCCCTTGTGCTCAGCGCAGAAATGCACCAAAAACATGAAGGCCCTCGGGTTCGACGGAATAAATATTCAACGTAGTGTTGAAAAATCTCAGCATGAGGGTTCACTCTCTGCTGGCAGCTGTCTTCAACAGATGCTTGGAACTGCACTACGTTCCAGGTATCTGGAAGACAACAAAAATTATACCAATCCGCAAACCCAGGAAGGACCTAACGCTAGCTTCAAGCTACAGACCGATCAGCCTCCTTTCAGCGCTGAGCAAATTGTTCGAGAAACTCATTCTCAATCGTTTGCTCAAGTTTGTCGAGGAACACAACATTCTCCTACCGGAACAGTTTGGGTTCAGGAAGGGGCACTCCACAAATCATCAGCTAGTACGAGTGATGAATAACATCCCAAGTAACAAGGCTGTATCTAAGTCCACAGCGATGGCATTGTTAGACGTTGAGAAAGCGTTTGACAATGTGTGGCACAATGGGCTTGTATACAAGCTTTGTAACTTCAACATTCCTTGTTAAAATCACCCGTAACTACCTTCAGAAAAGGTCGTTCAGGGTATCGTTGAATGGCTGCCTTTCAAACACGTTCTCCATCCCAGCAGGTGTTCCGCAAGGAAGTCTGTTGGGGTCTTTGTTTTACAGCATCTACACTTCTGACATACCTCCCCTCGGAGGTGGCTGCGTGTTCTTCCTGTTCGCTGATGATACCGCAATAACCGTCAAGGGTAGGATGCCTCGCGAAATAACAAACAAGCTCCAACGATGTCTTGACGCCTTTACTGATTATGCACCATCGGCAATCACCCAAACTAAAACCGGCTCCCTCTTGTACTGTAATCATGGATGGCACAAGGGTTGAGTGGTCTGCCGAAGTAACCTATCTCGGGATGTTGTTTGACGAAAAGCTCCTATTCCGCTCGTATGTGGAAAAACCGTAATCAAGTGTTCCGCCTTGGTTAGGTGTCTGTATCCGCTGATTTGCCGTAGATCTCGCCTCTCAAGGGTGAACAAACTGGCTGTCTACAAACAAATAATAGCACCTGCGATCCTCTACGCAGCTCCGGTGTGGGAATCATGTGCACAGACTCACAGGAACAAAATCCAGGTCGCTCGGAACAGAGTGCACAGGATGATCCTTGATCGTCCCTTTGACACAAGATTTCAAAGCCACTTATGGGCTACTTCATCACTAACTATTTTGTTCTGAAAAAATCTTAATAATTAGCAAACCCTGGTTGGTCATATTATTCTACGAAAGAAAAAAAAAATACAGCGACACAGGTAAGCGTGATTGCCTCTCATCCAAGCGCCTGGGTTCGATCCCAGTTGGCACCGTTCTGAGGCATAAGATCTTAGTAAAGCTAGTATAGTCGTTGGCCCCTGGTCCATGAGTTGATGGGTCGATTGGTAGGGTCCAGGTGTGGGAGCTGCTTTCCTGGCGTCGGTAGCATTGGTGTTTATTACGAAAAACAAGGAATAGTTTGGACGCCAAATCAATTCATTTCCCAAAAATGTCTTCAATTGTGTTCTTCTATAGCCGAATTTTAAAAAGTCCCTTAAATAAGCCTAAGGAAAAATGGGGCAAAAACGGCTAAATAGTTTACGAAAGGTTTCCTTAAAAAATCTTCATCCTATGATTGTCATCATAATGGAAGGTCACAATTGCCGTGGCGAAGAAATTAGTAGGGTCTCCTTTTCGGTTGATTCACTCAAGCAATTAAATTTTCATTTTCAAATAATCATCATTGGTGCAAGGAATCAAACAAGCAATCACAATATACAACCTTAAAACAACTCAGTAAAACAGGTGCTGCAAATCACACACACACACAATTCAAGCTGAACAATGCATTAGGTCCTAAGTAACATCAACGGATTATCTTTATCGAGTTTCTCTTTCGTTAATAACATGGGTTCAGAACCGATTCTCGTCGTGTTTGTCGTAATGTCTTAACATGGCCGAGAGGATTCAAAGAGAAAATCAACGAACAGAATCTGTCAATGTTACTTAGGACCTAATGCATTGTTCAGCTTCAATTGTACTCAGGTAACATGAAACGGATCAAAAATCAAAAGCACATACCATCCTAGCTAGCTCATCGGTACTCATCGTGGCATCATCGGGATAGTAGGATTTGCGTGTGCGTGTGACATTTTTGTTGTAGTTGTAGTTGTGATGGTGGAAAGTAGTAATGGAATTCATGGATGACGATGATGATGATTGTGATGGAGAGTAGGAGGAAGCTCTGGAGCGATAGCGTACCTTTGTGCCGACTTCTCTCGTCGAGATGCCCATCTTCTCGTGGTGCCTCAACTGCACCGGGTAGATGATCTGGTAGGAGTTTCTACCGATCTTTTCCACCAGCTCCTGATTCTGCTGGTGCTCCTTGAGTAGACGTTCCACCTCACCTGTTGAGAGAGATAGCAAAGGGAGAAAAGATTAGAAAGTGCTAAGTAGATCAAATAGAATCAGATTTTCCGCTTCGTAATAAATCCAGAAAGGACTTTGCCATAATCGCACTTGACGAACCAACTCGACCCGGGCTCCGGGGTGCGAGAGCGAATGATGCTGTGTCACCAGCACCATCCATCGTCCATCGTCACACCTTTACCGGTGATTTATGAGTTCGTCAAGAGGGGCTGCGTATTTTTTGGCTGTCGAGTAGCTTTCCGTACCAACAACGACGTGTACATGACATTTACAAAGTGCTCTTAAAAGCAGATGCATGTCGGGCCACTATTAAACCGTTGGACCTATTTTGTCCCGTCCTGTTCTGGCAATTGGGAGTTCGGGTGGGGCTCTGTCGCTTGGTTTTTCGAGCAATAGGGTTATCTTGTGGTGGTAATTGTTCTTCCGACCTTTCTACCGTTCGTTGTTTCAACAGCTGACAAAATTGCTCGCTAAACTCTTCAATGCCGAGAGGTCAAATGTCTCAATATCCAGGCAGTGCGTCTCCTCATTTTAATACCAGACACACACTGAGGCGGGTACCAACAGACGGATGTACCACAACCGGTAGGTGGCGAGAGCAAGTTTTAATTTAATTTCCATTTCGCTAAAACTGTAATTAAATTAAATGAAAATAATGCCATTTGCGAACGAACGCTGCTAAAGCATTCTAGCAGGGGCATTTCCATTTTGTCAACTACCGGCCACTCACTCCATTTCTGTACGGTGCGGACGGAGTGTTTTCTTCGCCTCCAGGACACGAATCGAAATAATTGACTTTTTGCGCTTTGACGACGCTCTGGGCACACAAACGATTTTGTCTACTCGTTTGGTAAAAACTCGTCATCAACTGTCATTAGCCAGGGATGCCAGATATACAGACATGTCTGTATTTAAACAGACATTCTTGCTTACAGACCTAATTCAGACATTGGGAAAAGGTTACAAATTTATGAAGAATTCAATATCTATCAACATCCTAGTTTCTCCGACTACGGGGGATCGCAGTCTCGCAGATTTACTCGAATTTGCATTTCAGATTTTGGGTGTGGCGTGATTTTGGTATGGATTAGTTACACTAGCCCAACGAACATTGAATGTTAAATAAGATTCTTATTCAGACAAAAATCAGCTTCTATGTATGTATGTATGTAAGATAGCCACCATCCCTTCAAGACTTGTCTTGTATGCAGCTCCACTTAATAGCAAGATCAATTTGAGCTACCGATCTGAATTCACTATATCGCTGTATGAAGGGCCAAAAACGGAGGGGTGGACCCGTAAGCAGAGACACTTACGCGAAATCCACGGGAATTTAAGAATCTCCTTCCAACGATACGCTCCAACAAATCGAATAACACAATTTGCAATACTTATTAAGCTTCCTACTGGATGGTTTGTTAAGAAAGGGCGCGTCAATCGCCCTGAAACTGTTGGAGTAAAATTCACACCACCACAATCGAATCGGTAGGATAAAGAAAATGATAGTGTTTATTCCCTCCTAGACTCCGGCTGTCAATCATACCATCGTCCAGTTTCAGTTTGAAGGATACCCTGATGCTCCCTCCCAACCCAGTATTTATTTATATAATGAAAATGTATGCAATGGAGAAATGAAATATATCAGAACATTAAAATATGACATAATGAAATACATTTATATGGATAATGTAGTTGCTACTGCAATGAGGAAGTATTTAACATATAATAAGATGCAGCTCTACACCTCCTCAGCTCACAACAGGTGGATGCAACACTGAAATGTATAGGATATATTAAGCAATTAAATATATTTTGCTCGAATGATACTAACAATAATGCTAAAAATTGTGATGAATAACTAACATGACGAGAAATAATCTGCTTAATAATTATAAACATATAATATTATTTAATGTTTCTGCTTCATAAGCTTCATATTAATTTCAATGACTTGCTTGGGTAAACTGAAATATTAAGCTAAAGGTAATAGTATATCATGCAATGTATAATTTATACAATATATGTAGTGAAATGCAAAATGTATGTATGTATGCAGGTATTTTCTTAAATCACAGAAAATATAACAAAATACCAGTGGCGTCCCGTAACCTCTCTATTTACCTTTGGTGCACAGATTTAATGCCATATTCATATTCGAATCGGTTGAAAATACACTCAATCTTCTAGTTTACTCGATATCTATCTATTGCAAGCAATGTATTGATTATTATTTATGTTTTGAGAGTTGGTGCACAGGTAGATCGAGGTTAAGGAAACGCCACTGGAAAATACAGAAAACCTCGATTTTAGTCACTCAAATTCTTAACACTCAAGCTATATATGAATATTTTAATTGCATGGTATGATTGAACTCAACTTTGCCTATTTAATGAATCCACAATTTAAGTAAAGAATCGATTTGCTAAATAATCGAGGTTGTTTGAGCATACAAGAGTTATAAAAATAAGCATCAATGATTAATTCTTGAAATAGCAAAACTCTGCAAAGGTAAAACAATTTAATAACATATGGTGATATTCAATTTATTCTCTGAAAACCATAGATATCATATTATATTATTATAAAATAAATGTAAATAACAATGATTTGATATTTGATACACCTTCTGTAAATGAAACTTATAGTTACAATGATATAATGAGATTTTAAATATGTGAAATAAAAATAATTTATTAGTCAAGCAATATATAAAATATAATGAATGTAAAATAAAAAAGTACCGTAAAACAATGAATGTTTTCCAAATTTTATATTTTTAAAACAAGTACTGAGGATCCAAGAGTTAATTCGTTAGTAATATGTTGAACGAAAATTAAAGCATTTGCACTATTTTTTTAGTTTTGTGACCTAACTTCTGCATTTTGATTTGGGGTTACTTTGATAATGCTCGATGAATGTAGAAAAAAAATGAGTGAAACTCAAACAATTTAGTTCTATAAATATGAAACTTTGAATGAGTATATAATCAGAAAACTTTAAAAGCAATAATAATTCAACATTGAATTTGTGATGGCTGCATCGGAAAAACATTTCGTAAGTGATGGTTTGCGTGCTTTTTCAAAAGCGCGAAAAACACGAAAATGGTTTTTTTACTATTTTTGTAAAATATGTAACACATACTATATAAAACTATGTACAATATCAACGGAAATACCCTAAGCTACAATATGGAATCAATGTTTGTTATTTGGAAAACGCACAGCGAGTAAATTTATTCTTTATATTATACTATCAAAGTTGATCACATTATCAAAGATACCTCGTTTTACGGTACTACAAAATACAAATAAGCTCGATTTTAGTTAACCTCCGTACATTTAACTGATTTATTAGATATTTTATTGGAATTGAAACAAAATCTTTAATATGCACCATGGAATCTTTAAACGCAATATGGAATGCTTTTATAAATATTGGTAAACTTTAATAATGAATCAATAGTCAGAAAAATCAAGGTTATTTGGACAGTTAACAGTTTTCATGCACTTGTTATCATGCATTACAATGATGTGAACGAAGGCTGAAAAAGTGTAATGGTATTATTCTAAAAAAATTCCATCATCGAAGAGCTGAGCATCTACTTAAAGATTTAAATCAATAAATCCAGCCTAAACGGAGGACTCACGAACACAATAAGCTCCCCCATCACTCATATTCCGAATCTGATTATTAAATGAGTATTTACAAGTATACAATTAAATATATCAACAAGTAATGGAATTTTCTCTCCGGGAATGGATAAATAAAATGGTTAATTGCTCTGTCATATAAACGTTGGACATACATTAGAGAAAATCAATCAATGTTACGTTGCTTCTTCCAGTTGTGTTTTGATCCTGTTTTAAATATTTGTCATTGAATATATAATAATAATATAATAGGACCTGGGATTTATTAAAACTCAAACTCCACGGTGGTGCCCTTTACACAAGAATAAGCCTCTACTGCCGATGATCTTTTAAACCTGGAGACAAAAAAGCTACGAAAAAGCCTTCATTAAATTCTACTCATACGCGATGTTAATAAAAAATAATAAGATTCTCTTGAATGGGTCGCGTCGCGTCGCGTCCACTCCGGCCGCGGCCTAAGACGGGTACAGAATCCATAGAACATTCACATTTTTGAGCTACCGTGCCCCTTACTTCACGCTTGACGCTTTACCAGCGTAAAAGCTAGCAATGCTAAATAGAAATTACTGTACATAAGTAATACAAATCGGTATTTTTGGTAGCACTGGTAGCAAGCTCCAATTTCCGATGCGCTGCAACTCCGTTGTCAGTATATTCTAATACACACGTACACGCTTATGTTATACAACTAAATAGAGATCCATCGAAGAAGTGCGAGCCAGAGAGAAACGCATTGATTGGAAAACAATGAATCCCTCCATTTCCGTGTGCTAGATAGAGAAAGACGATAAAACGTTATAAAGCTCTATGCAGATGAGAATCGAATTAGATTTCAACGCTGTTCCCCTGCAAGCGAGTAGTTCGTCAGATCCAAAAGCGAGCCAACGAAAGAGACGATCAGTTTCACATTACTCGATCTCCTGTCCCTGTCATGGATTCCAAGTCATAAAAGCAAGACAAATGACACCCGTGGATGGACCATCTCTTGCAACTCAGCACACTCAAAGGAGGGAAAGTGGAAGCCTGTGAAAATGCAATGGTATCCGAAAAACATAGCTAAGGGCAGGAGGAGAAGCTATCCTTTCCAAAATTTTACGTGATACAGTTTATGGATGCCCCCTTAGTGAAAGAGAAAGATAGAAATAGGTAGATGGTAGAATGGAGAGATCTCACCAATATTGATATGCGTCTGTGTTCCGTATTAGCCGCACGGGCACGCTCGTACTCATAGTTGTGTATGTATTTGCTTAGCAAACACATTTTACAATCATCGTACGCCGGTTCCACCGATTCTGCTGCATCTTCAACAAACACAACACGAGCCTTTTTGCACATACATAAGCTTGCCCAAAATCGAATGCTTTTAGCTTTTCGGAATTCACAAATGACTTCGTTTTTTTTTCATCTTTTCTACATTCACTAACACAAAACAAAAAATTTGCATCCGCCATTTCTTCAAGCCCATTTCACTATGATGGCATTGGACTTTTTTCTTTTAACTTCCGTTCACTGCACATCCTCTGAATAGAGTCATTATCAGTCATTTAATAATGTCTTGAATGACAATTTAATCACTCCTCCATGCAGCCGAACTAATAAACTCGCCGACACATATATAAAAATACAGATATACCGGGAGAAAACTTATGCACATCCACTCACGGCAAAACCACGATCCGAACTGTATTCAGACAAAAATCAGCTTCTTCAGCTAAAACAAGGTTGATTCAACTGTTGATCAACTCAAATTGTTTGTTGGGAAGTCTGAATGCAGAGAAGTTTAAATTTATTTAAAGACTCCATTTCCAACTAAATAAGCGCTGTTTGAAAGCAGAATAAACTAGTTTTTGCTGATGTATTATGTTTTGCTTCAATAAGCTTCTATTCGTCTTTCAATATTTGTTGTGTTGTTATGATTTCAAGGACAAAAGTTAAAATAGTTATAATAGCTTTTGTAAAAAAACATGTCAATTGTTAGTTGATCATGACAGCTTTCTCGCCGATGATCTGCACATGCCAAGTTTTGGCTTATAATATGATTATGAAGATAACATGATTATGCAATGCGATACATTCCTTAGGATAATGGACACCCTCTCTTAAGAATGGGAGCTCAGGTGCCTGACCTCTTTTGAACCATAAAATATGTAGTTGGAGATGATTAACCTCAAATATCATAGCCATCAATAGAGTTGATAGTTCCGTTAGAGTACGGCAGGGTAAAAATTGTATTTAGAGAGTAGAAAACGAGCAAAGATCAATTTTGAGGAAGGCACGAATCGGGTAGATCATCTCCTATACCAAACTCCCCTATTGCGGAAGGATGGTGAAGAGTATATTCGGAGGCAGTTCCTATAATAGTAATGTACCATGAAAAGGTGATCTACCAGCGTTACTGGTTTGAAATGGGTTTCAGTATAAAACTGATCAAAAACTTGTTTATGCTAAAAGTTCAAAAAAAATTTCAAAAATTGTAGTCTAAGATTTTTTGTGGATATTATAGTATACAACTTTTCCCGAAAGAAAGCATTTTTTATCAGCTTTTTAATTAACAATAATCATACATTATCGATGTGAGCTTTTTTTTTGTTAAGGCCTGTTCACTTTATAAAATGGACTCTCACTTTAGATCACAACTTCTTTTGTTTGTCTACTTAGCTGGAGGATTTCTTCGGCAACTATGAAGTTCTATTTATAAGCAACATACCAACAATTTTCTATAACAACCATCGCCATCGGGATCGCGGAAGGTACTCCCAATTCACTTCAACACCGATCTTCCCATCGTCAGAATTAGAATTGAGTCCCCAATCCCGGTGTCAATCGAAAATGTTTACCTACCCAACGGTAAAATTCTGGACCTTCAAAACAGTCTCCAACGATCGCTAGATTCGATAACCGGTCCTCTCCTTATCCTCGGTGACTCTAATGGACACCAGCCATCCTAGGGGAGCCCTAAAGTAAATCCTTGCAGCTCTGTTATCGCTGAGCTAACGCAATCACTCAATCTAGTGATCCTCAATGATGGATCCAACACCTTCGTTCGCGGTCAAACCGATGCCGCAGTCGATATATCAGCGGCCAGTCCCACCATTACCGGAAAGCTTTTATGGAGGGCCCTAGAGGACCCAGCCTGGAGCGACCATTATCTGATAGTTATCTCGCTGGGGAGATCCCCATCCAGAAACCCCAGGCGTCCCATTTCCATACGAGCAAGCCAACTGGGAGCTTTTCGATCAAGCTGTTACCCATGCATCCAACGAACACCCGCCGACAAATATGGAAGAACTAATGGAGAATATCCTTGAGGCAGCGAGTACCGCAATACCAAAGACCAGTCCGTAGCCTGGGAGGAAACCTCTCCCCTGGTGATGTGCCCAAACAAAATCAGCAATTAAAGCAAGAAGAAAGGCCCTTCGTGTTGCAAATTAAGGACCACCCCGATAAAGAGCGAGTTACCGAACCAAGAGAAACCACTGCCGCCAAGCCATTAGGGACGCCAAAAAGATCAGCTGTTGTTGGATGCTGTTCCACTTTCCATCAACGCTCCTTTCCTTCTCGACGAGCTCAATCACGCCCTCAGCCGAGGCAGTGCAAAATCGGCAAGTCCGAACGAGAAAGCATATCCCATGCTACACCATCTGCCACTGGAAACCAAACTCATATTTCTCGGCATTCTCAACAAGACCTGGATCGGCAACACCTTGCCTTACGAGTGGTTACATAGCTTAGTGGTTCCTATACCCAAGAACGGGTAAGCAACTCTTTCCCCGGGAGATTTCCGACTCATCTCCTTAAGCTGCAGTATTAGCTAGACTCTCGAGCGCATGGTGAAACGTCCCTTGATAGGTTTTCTCGAAGGTAATAACCTCTTAGACCACCGGCAACACGCTTTTCGGCCTGGACTTACTTTGCAGCTATGGATGATATTTTACAAGATGCGATGGAAAAAGGGCTCCACGTCAATATTGCATCCTTGGATTTGGCCAAGGCCTACCACCGCACTTGGACACCTTGTGTAATTCAACAACTTGCAGCCTGGGGTCTTTTTGAATAATTTCCTCCGTAACAGATCCTTCCAGGTGCTGGTCGGATATCACCGCTCCTCCGTCAGGGCGGGAAAAATCCAGATACCACAGGGTTCCGTCATAGCCGTCATTTTTGACGTTGGATAACGTCTTTCGGCAACATACGGGGGTACAAAATTGAAAACAGTCATTTTGGATGCGTTACGAAAAATTAAAAGATTTTGAACGATAATAACTCAACCGTCTCTCGATAGATTTACGAGATTATGGCATCAATCGATTGGAAATATTTCTAGCAATTTGCTGAATGTTTTAAAACTATTGATTTCATTCTGTAAACTATTGAAAAATGGTTAAAAGTAAACCATTGTCTAAAGATGGTGAAAATCGATTGATTTTTTTTTTATATTCTTATACTTTCTCCAACCGAGACATCAGATGCGAGTATCTGACACCTCTGATATTTTCTGTTCTACTATATAAGCGTCCAACAAGGTCGCCCGTTCCATCATTGTCTATCCGATCGTCGACCCAGCAGCAGAGCAGCAAAGCAGCAGTACCAGAGCAGCGGAAGCAGAGCAACGGCAGCAGAGCAGCGGCAGCAGAGCAGCGGCAGCAGAGCAGCGGCAGCAGAGCCTGGGGGCGAAAGGGCAACTACGCCGAGTGCGTTGGTGCCAGTGCTCCGGTATACTGGGCCGCCGTCATGGAATGCCCAGCTGCTGCAGTTCTCAATCGGTCGTATTCACCGTCTGCCGAGCGCGTTGGAAAAATGACCCTTTTCAGGGCCACAACATTATCAAGAATGAGTTTAACAATTAATTTTCTAATGCCTTTCCGACACTTGAATATCGAAAGTTGAATCTTCGCAGAGCCATAGATTCCATTTTTATTGCATTTCTACAAAACTTATTTCAGAATTGAACTCGTCTTCACAGACTGTGTGAAGAAGAACGATGCATCATCGAGCACAACCCGTTCCGTTCCAAAATCGTCCTCATCACAACCTCCAAAACAACCATCTACCTTCTCGACATCTCTCTCTTTCCAGAATATCACAGTTACACTTAAATTTGGGGACTATACTGGGGTGTGGGAACGCTGGAAGGGGAGATGCTGTCTGTCTTCGAACTACCAACATCATTCCAAAGCTCCTCCAGGGCGACAGAGTAAAACAAACCCAACAACATCAGCCCAACAAAACGGCCCTTTTCAGGGCCACCAAACTTTCGCAAAAGAGTTATTAAGGAATATTCCTAAAATATAATATACACAATTAAGTACAACACATAACAGACGTTATCCAACGCCAACCCTGCGGTCGTATCTAGTATACAACCCTTCCAACTTTTTTCTTTGTGGCTACGAACGGAATCTTCGTTGCTCCTCCTAAAGGTATTTATGTCCTCGTTTACTCGGATGACATTGTGTTAATGGCTATCGGCCACGCTCTCAAAGCATTGCAAAGAAAGCTACAGGTAGCTGTTTCAGCAACCCAAAGATGGGCTACCCAGGTAGGCTTCGTGCTATCTGTCCAGAAAAGTGTGGTCTCCCACATCTGGCGTTCCTTCCGCAATCCCCTACGAACAGCCATCAAATGCGGTGGTATACCGATACCTTTCAGGAAAACTATTTCAATACTTGGAGTAATCCTGGACTGACATTCGTCTCACATTTTAATGATGTAAGGAACAGTTGTCACACTCAGCTGAACCTACTCCGGACAATGTCTAAGCCGCACGAGAGCAACAACCGCGAAGCCCTGCTTAAGATTGCCAAAGCAGTCGTTCATGGCAGGCTCTTTTATGGGGTTGAGATCACATGTGCTGCTAACGACTTGTTATCCTCCAAGATCACACCCATCTAAAGGGTTTTCCAATAGGGATTTCCTAACTTTGACAGTTAATTGCGGCCATATTGTTGTGAGCTACAAGTGTCATTTATTCTGTGTGTCTTGCCAAATTATCATGGAGATTTATAGCGTCCAATAGCACGTGAAAATGACAAAATTGTTTTATCAAACTAAGTGTTTTGTTGCGAGTAACGTTTCAGGCGCATCGCCCATTTTACGGTCGCAACAATCGTCCTACCGAGAAGACTATTCGCAATGTGGTGAAAAAATTCGAGGAAACTGGTTCGGTGAACGCTCAACCACCACCCGTATGTCAACGGAACGCAAGGTCTGCCGAGAATATCACCGTTGTACGTGAAAGTGTGCAGGAGAACCCGCAGCAGCCGATTCCGCGCTGCGCACAAGAACTGGGCCTCTCGCAAGCTTCAACTTGACGAATTCTGCGTCGAGACTTGGGTCTGCACCCATACGCGATCCAATTGACCCAGGAGCTCAAGCTTAACGATCATAGACAGCGCCGTGTGATCGCTGATTGGGTTTTGGAGCAGTTGAAAAAATTTCTTCAGCGATGAGGCCCATTTATGGATGAACGGGTATGTGAACAAGCAGAATTGTCGAATTTGGGACAAGACCAATCCACACGAGGTCCACCAAGTGGCAATGCATCCCT
Organism: Ochlerotatus camptorhynchus; assembly: GCF_037179485.1. Classification (NCBI taxonomy): domain Eukaryota; kingdom Metazoa; phylum Arthropoda; class Insecta; order Diptera; family Culicidae; genus Ochlerotatus; species Ochlerotatus camptorhynchus. Next base: position 1,452,413 of record NW_027040752.1, on the reverse strand, counting down.
AGAAAGTTACTGTTTGGTGTGCATTTTAGGCCGGAGGCGTCATCGGTCCGTGTGTGTGCAATCAGGCTAAGGCCTTGTTGTCCTCTGCTGTCCGAAGAAGTCGTCTCCACTCTACTCGATCCATGGCCACAGTTCGCCAGCTTCGTGGTCTGCGAAGGGTCCGCACCTCACCTTCTACTTGATCGATTCACCTGGCCCGCTGCGTGCCTCTTCTTCTTGTTCCTGTTGGGTCGCTTTATAGAACCATTTTCACTGGGTCGTCGTGCGGCATTCTTACGACGTGCCCAGCCCACCGTAGTCGCCCAATTTTTGCAATGTGGACGATGGATGGTTCTCCCAGCAGCTGGTGCAATTCGTGGTTCATTTGCCTCCTCCACGTTCCGTCATCCATCTGCACTCCACCGTAGATGGTACGCAACACCTTCCGTTCGAAAACACCAAGGGCACGTTGGTCCTCGTGGCCGTAGAAGACCACCGGTCTAATCAGCGTCTTGTAGACAGTCAACTTCGTGCGGCGGCGAATTTTATTCGACCGGAGCGTCCTCCAGAGTCCAAAGTAGGCATGATTCCCTGCCATAATGCGTCTTTGAATTTCTCTGCTGGTATCATTTTCGGCGGTCACCAGTGAGCCCAAATACACGAACTCATCGACCACCTCGATTTCGTCACCATCAATCTGAACTCGGGGTGGGAGAACCTCTTCCTTTCATGTATTTTGTCTTTGATGCGTTCATGGCAAGTCCAATCCACCTAGCTTCAGTTTTCAGTCTGATGTACGTTTCCGCCATCATCTCAAAGTTCCGTGCCATAATGTCAATGTCATCGGCGAAGCCAAGGAGCTGGATGGACTTCCTGAATATCGTGCCACTCGTGTCTATCCCAGCTCTTCTGATCACACCTTCTAAGGCGCTGTTGAACAGCAGACACGAAAGTCCATCACCGTGCCGTAACCCCCTTCGAGATTCAAAGGGACTCGAGAGCGTCCCCGATACTCGAACAACGCACATCACTCGATCCATCGTAGCCTTGACCAATCGCGTAAGTTTGTCCGGAAATCCGTACTCGTGCATAATCTGCCATAGCTGATCTCGATCGATTGTGTCGTATGCGGATTTGAAATCGATGAACAAATGATGTGTGGGCACGTTGTATTCGCGGCATTTCTACAGAACCTGTCGAATCGCGAAAATTTGGTCCGTGGTAGCGCGGGAACCCATGAATCCCGCCTGGTATTGCCTCACGAACTCTCTTGCAAATGGTGACAGACGGCGGCATAGAATTCGTGAGAGTACCTTGTAGGCAGCGCTCAGCAGTGTGATCGCGCGGTAGTTGCAGCAATCCAACTTGTCGCCCTTTTTGTAGATTCGGCATACGACACCTTCCATACACTCCTCCGGTAATATCTCCTCCTTCCAAATCTTGGCAATTACCCAGTGCAGCGCTCTAGCCAGTGCTTCACCACCGTATTTTAATAGCTCACTTGGTAGTTGAACTACACCAGTTGCTTTGTTGTTCTTCAGCCGACCGATCTCCTCCTCAACTTCTTGAAGATCAGGGGCCGGTGGCTTGTCGTCTTCTGGTCGTGCTCCAAGGTCTGTTGACGGTCCACCTTCGTTTTCTGCTGCTTCACCGTTGAGGTGCTCGTCATAGTACTGCTTCCACCTCTCAATCCTCTTCTTCGAAAACTACGCTGGAGAACGCTGCAGGTCGATGATTACCTAGTTATGCTGGCTTAAAGTGGACGATATGGATGTGAACGATATGTGATTCCAACAGGACGGTGCAACGTGCCACACAGTGCACGAAAAAATCGATATTCTGCATAAGCGATGTCCGGGCATGGTTATCTCGCGCGGAGACGATGTCAACTGGCCACCAAGGTCGTGTGATTTTACCCCGTTAGACTTTTTCTTCTGGGGTTATGTTAAGTCGCAGGTCTTTGCCAATAAGCCGCAATCCACCGATACCCTCAAAGCCAACATGACTCAAGCCATCAACGAGATTCAGCCCGATTTGTGCGCCAGACTCATGGAAAATTGGACCTCTCAGATGCACGCCACCAAGCGCAGCCGAGGCGGCCATTTAAACGATGTCATTTTCCATGCATAGTGGTATTGATAGGCCTTTCAATCGACAAACAAATCTCGTCAATATCTCACACACAGTTTGTTTTATTCAACTTTAAAGATAGGAAACGCTTAATGTAAAACCCTTTATAGTCAAACCGTCAGATTAGTGGCTGGTCTTTTGCACTCGACACTGGCCGACACCACCTGTATTGAGCTAGCAACTCTTCCTTTTATATAGCAGGTAGAGGAAACTATATTCCGCAAGGCCATTAGCTACAGAGAAAATGACTGGGACTTACGAGGTCGTTCTCCTCAAGGAGGAGAATAGCATCCTCAGGAACTCCCCCCGGCGGCTGAGGTACACTGGAATGGAGCCAGAGAATGGGACGCCCCCTGCCAACGAATTGACTCATCGATAGCCAGGTCCTTTAGAGCGGGAGAATACTCACCTGAACTACACGCACACATTGCGGAACGGGACAACACGAAGCCACCAGTTATACCTGCTTCCGATTACCAGACCAGTGCTCTTTTTTTTCGGCCGGAGCTGCGGCAATTCACTACGCGGTAAATCGCCGATAAATCGCTATGTATTTTAACTGACTCCGTCAGTGGTCTCGCAGCATTGAAATCACTGGTAAAACGTCATCCGTGGATCCAAGGTATTCAAAAGTCAACCCCACCGAAAGCCATCTTCCTCTGGATCCCTGGTCACTGTGGGATCAGGGGAAATATTGAACACATGTTGTTCTAATTTAGTGATCTGGAAAGTTCGAAGGATAAGGACTTAAGCCTAAATGCCTCCACATATGTGTATGGCGAGGGTCCCATAGAAAAAAAATAAAAAAATCACTTGTTTACGTAAGAAAAAACAAAGACAGAAGCATAGAATATATTTTTTTTAATGTTTTAGCAATGCGTTTTTTGTAAAGACTTGCTTTGAATGTACATTAAAAGTTATGAGTCAATCAATAATTTAAGCATTAAATTATTTTGTTGGATCATAATCTTCACATGTCTAGAATAAACAATACGGTTACAACGTTAAATGAAAAAGTTATAGGCTTTTCGGTGTCCAAGTCCAAGTCAACATTCCTTATTGTAGTTATAAATGCTCTTTTTATGTTTAACGCATTGATTTTTTTTACAGTGTATATTTATACTAAAAATAAATAAACATATTTTCCTACAACTTTGTCTCAGCTGTAATTTCGATTGGAAGTGATGTTTTCGAGTCATGTTTTGTTAAAAAATCTCTAATACACCATGTTGAAGTGGAGAAGGTCGCTTCAGATCGATTCGTCATTTGGCGTGTAGACGATTTTCAAAACCATCTGGCATCCCTGGTCATTAGACGAAGTGAGAAATGGACTGCGGAATGCTTGCGAAGAAGGTAAAGCATTAGATACTCTCTTTATTGTGCTCTTAATTATTTAAAGGTAGGAAATGTGCTTTAGATGATCCGGTTGCGTGCTGAACGTGACAACGTCCGTCTGGTTTCGCCCAGTGGATTAATTTGCGAAAGCCAATGACGCTGTGTTGCACATAATTAGGGTTGCTTGCGTGTCTTTTAGTCATTGTATCTATCGTGGAGCAGTTGGTGAAAGTAGCTTACTGTTCATTTGAAAAGAACGACAAATTGTTAGGGTGTATTAAGAGAATCCGACCAGTTCAAATTGGTTCAGAAAATGTGATAAATGGCCTCTTTGCTTGTGCGATGTATGTCAACAATCACACCGCTTCCTTACATGGAACATCTCATGGACTACATCAGAATCTGATTAACACATCGTTCTGTCGAGGTTAGAAACCAGCGTCTGTCAAAGTCAAATTTAACCGCTCGAGAATCTCTGCGACCTTTCGATCGGTCGTGACTCGGGAATGATCCTAACCCGAGTAGGAGAAAATAACTTATAACTTATAACTAATCCTGTTCGTGGTACAATAATTATGTGTTTATTAACCTGACATATAGAGTGTCCCAGAATGTCTAAGCACGACTTTGGAACACCCCTTCTTATTTCAGATGACGTTTAAACAGCTGATTATGACGCTGAATAACTGTTGACATTTCAACCAACAGTTTCGTGTATCGCAAGTGTCGGTTCTTTAAATTTCTGTGACAATGCGAAGCATTTCTCCGGAAAAGCGCAAACAGATCGTGCACAAATGGTGTACTATCCCCAACATTTCTCAGAGTCAATTAGCGAAATTGGAAGGTGTAAGCATCGGAGCCGTTCGAAACGCAATTCGGAAGTATGGTGATGAAGCAACATTCCAGGACAAGCAAAAATCTGGACGGTAATCGAACCCTGGACCGGAAAATCGTGCAAGCTTTCAGTCGCAAGAAAAGTGTTTCGGTTCGAGACGTGGGATCCTCGAAGAGTAACGCCCAGCTGGCCAAAGCAAGAATGGGTCTAAAGACGAATAAGAAGCAGAAAAAGCCAAAGTGGAGTGACTCAAGGAATCAAAAATATCTCCAAAATGACAAAATGACAAGCGATCAACGAACCGAATAATAACGCTATGTCAGAACTGCAAAGCAATAATGATATAATCTTCTTACTTCTTTTGCATGACAAGCAGCCCGTGCGACACAACTCACTCGGGGCGGTAGAAGGAAACGAGCAAATTATTGGCAAGCTGCTTCACGAAGTAAAGCCGAACATGATACACGTGTGTTAATGGGAATTTTTTTTGTTATGTCTTTTCTCGATTCATAACAAGCTATGTCCTCATCCGAGTATATTGCAACAAAGCAGGCAAGCAATATATCATTATCCTTCTACCACTCGGATCGAGCTATGTTACAGAGTGAATTTGTCATGGTAGTCGTAGCAACAAAACGCTGTATCGTTGGTTGCTTTATGTGTTTGGATTCAATGGGAGTGACAAACATGCCGCATCCGTCAAACCGAGGGCTCGGAAGTTATACGACCAATTGCTGTGCGGAAAATCGCTGTGTGTGATTATGGATGATGAATTATACGATAAATGGTGATACGTCCTGGTGATCATTACTACACCGTTAGTGATGGTCAAAGTGTTGCGACGTGGATAAGTCGATTTTTTTTCCGAAAAATTCGGTAAAAAGGCTATGGTTTGGCAAGTCATTTGTGAGTGTAGTATGCTTTCCAAACCGTTTATGACAACGGAGACAATGACAACCGATGTTTACGTGCGTGATTGTTTAAGCAAGCGTCTGTTACCCATGATCCGCAAACACGACGCCTCAGTACTGTTTTTGGCCAGATTTGGTGTCGGTTCATTACTCCAAGGACACGGTAGCCTAGTATAAAGCCAACAAGGTCCAATTCGTACCCAAGAAGATGAATACAAACTGTCCCAGACCAGGCCAATCGAAACTTTTTGGACCATGACCAAAGCATATTTGCGGAAACATGTAAAGGCAGCGGATTCCGTTACAAAGTTTGCGAAAGACTTCCGCTATAAAGTTTGTGACTGTATCCAAAATTGTTGGAAAGGCATCTGTGCTGAAGCTAATGAGTAGCTTATTATCGTTTTTTTTAAATCGTACTTAGACATTCTGGGACACCCTATAAGAAATAAAATACCAAAGAATTATTCCAAAAATACATGCAAAATACTTCGTACATCAAAATTTGATATTTTGATACTGCTTGGGTCTGAAACACCCAGAAATTACAACCCTGGATTTATACTGCTGCATGACTGATGGAAACAATAGACGCATTTCGCGCCAAATCGTATTAGGAGCTGGCAGCACCCTCTCAGATTTCAATGAAACTTTCTGGATGTGTGTGACTTTGACTAAATATGCCACTTTGCATACTTAGTTTTTTTTCCAAAATTTATCTAGAGTAACATTTGAGAAGGGCCAAACTTTTTCTGCCGATTTTTTTCAAAAAAATATTATGAAAAAATGACAACTCCTACAAAAATGTGTTGTATCGATGTCTTTGAGAATATTGTCCAAGTTATCGAAAAAAATACTGGAAAAAATTTCATTTGAGACCTACACTGAAAAAAATCAACGATTTTTAAAATTTGAAGTCGATTTGAAAAAAAAATTGCCATGTTCGATTTGGATGAAACTTTGCCTCAAAATAGGTAATTATGTTTACTTCCAACGGTCCATACATCGCGAGATGGGCACTTTTAGGGAAAAAAAAGTTTTTCGTACAAAAACTTTTTTATGTCTGAATTGTTTTTTTTTTGATTTGCTATTTTCACACAAAACTAAACCAGTGAAGCTCAAAATCATCTCAGAATCCAATGAAGCTCAATTTGCGATTCTATTTTGTCTTATCAGCACTTAAGTTCACTTTGATTAATCGAGAATTTCATATGAAAAGGGCTCATAATGCATTTCTCGCCAAATCGTATTTGGAATTGGCAGCACCCTCTCAGAGTTCAATAAAACTATTTGGACATGTAGACCTTGTCAAAAAAATATCATTCCCTTATTCTGTTGTCTACTACTGATGCAAAATTTGATAATATGTGAGAGAAAAAAGACAAGATTTTTCGCAAGCACGAGGAAACAAACCACGTTACAGCATCACCATTAGTACCTACGCCCGGTTGGGACCAGCCCAGTGGCAGGTGCGTAGGCAACATGTTATACCGTGACAGCGCAGCAAAATTAATGATTTGAGCCCGGGACATGCTGCCTACTGTCAAACGCTTCTTTTTCTTCTTCGCATTCCAAGCTTATTGCATATCGCATATTAGCTTATTGCGTGCTCTCAACTGAGTGTTCTAGATGCACTTCCACAGTTATTAATTGAGAGCTTTCGATACCTGTACCATTTTTGCATTGGTATAATTGTGTGGCAAGTACAATCATACTCTATGCCCAGGGAAGTCGAGAAATTTTCCAACCCGAAAAATTCCTAGACCGGACCGGGAATTGAACCCAGCCACCTCCAGCATGGTTTTGCTTTGTAGCTGCGCCTTTACCGACTGAGCTAAGGGAAGCCCTGGTAAACGCTGCTGTTGGTATAGGCCTTGTCACTGGCCTGAGACCAACAGCAAGAGCGCCATACGCCATACGATTTATGGGATTGCAGCGATCGCCATCAACTTCCCATACGGTCCCATGGGATCGATAGTAGCAGGACCCAAGAGAGTGCAATCAACCGGTGGAAACCAACGATTTTAAATTTGCTCACTACTTAACTAGCCTATTGGTCCCAAGCTAGTCGAAATTCTAGTACTGCAATATGTTTGTTTTGATTCGCTATTCAAGTTTGACAGATAAAATGAGGGGTTCGTGGATCTTCCTATGTTTCGAGAGGTGCATTGATTAGCTTGGGACTGAAGAAAGTACCAGAGCTGAGCCAAAAAGTTGAGCACGTTTCTTAGGGACCTACTAGTCTTAGAGTTACCTTTATGGTGCAACTGTTCGAATCACCGATGGTCGCCGACCGTTGGTAGACTTCTACACAGCGCGAGAGGGAGATTTGGGTTAGGTGACCATAGGTCAAGTGATGGCCAGATAGGTACGGGAATCAGTTAGTTTCGGTCGCCAAATAGTACGGTTGGGTATCCCAGTAGGGATGAAGAACGTTGAATTTGTTAGTGTTTAAGTTTGCTGTTGTATACTGCCGTTCTACGCATATCTGTCCCATGTTCTAAAAGTAACATCAGAGAAAATCACGAATAATGTTTCGAATCATTTCTGCTCATTGGAAGAAAAATAAGTTAAAAATAAGTTAGTGTATTGTTCACATTTCAACAGAATCAGTTTGTTTTAGATAAAACTACAGAAATTACCTTCAATGAAATTAGTGAAGCCTATTTTTATACGAAAACAATTCAGGGGGACTTTTATGCCGAGAAATTTGCTATGAAGTAGGAAATTCTACGCATTTCATTCCCACTAAGAACTATTACCTTCCGTGTTGCTTTGATGGCCACGTTGCGTTTGACGTTTTTACTCTTGTGGTTGTGTTTACATGAGCGTTTTGAAAGTGCATCATTAACTGAAACCAACAATAAGTGAGTTGACATTGCTGAAATCGTCATTTGCTACATCTATAAAGCCTATAAGTATGGGTATATTGAGAAACAAATGATGAATGCTCTGTGTAGAACACAATAAGATTGTCGATCGTAGACTTTGATGATTTCAAGAAAGACTTTGGAAAAGTTAACATACACAGTAATGATTTCATTATATCAAACCAAATGCATCCACGGCAATATATTGAACACATTCTAACCACTAAATTTACGCAAGGACGATACGACAACGGATATTCTGAATCAGTCAACAGGAACCTGTGGGATATATGATGGGTAAAATAATCATTTTATTTTGTATTTTCACAATTGTACGGATTGGGTAACAAAATACGAATTATTCGCGAAGCTCTTATCAGCGTATAAATAAAACGCAAGTTTCAAGCAGACGAAAGAAATACTTTATCAAAACTGCTAGATTCTGATCAGCGTGTAGCGTAGCGCAAATTTATGACAAACGCAAACCCACACCGGAAACTGGTCGAAAAAACGATGGAAGACAAAGATCGTATTAATTGAGTGCAGTGCTGAGATCTATCATTGTCATTGACCGACTTTCGTGCGATATTGACCAAATGGTTATTCACATAGTCACTGGTAGACTTGAACCTCAAAAAAACCTTTGTCAAAATCTCTTTCATTTTTTCGTCAATGACAAAGATTCACCTGGTACCAAAAAGTGTAATTTCATGCATTTTGAGTCACATTATTGTTATCCAAGCGGTCCAGGACGTAGATGCTTGATCACTTTAACGGCTACATGCAATTTTTTTGCTCAAGTAATTTAATTTCGTTTCAATTTTAGCTAATACAAAAATCTGCAAACGTTCGTCACTGACAGCATTGTCACTGACAATTGACATGGTTTGCCTTGACCATGACTGTTAGCTCAAATGAGTGACCAAAGGAGAATTTTGAATATCACCGTGTATTGTCGAAATTTTGCAGCACTGATTGAGTGAGAGTACGGCAGAAAGGAGGGGAACTCGAAAAACGGGGAGAATGAGAGAGTAAGAGAGCACGAACTCAAATTGCTCTTCACGGTAGCGGGTCCTGAAACAAGCTGTTCGGATCATTCTAATAGCGAATTCGTTCATTATCGGGGTTAACACCAGTTCCAACCCAGTGCGAAACCGAACTTTTTGTCAGTGTGAACCTCAACCTGACCTAGGTTTTAAAAACAAACGAGCAAACTAACGTTTGTCAGAAAACAAGTAGACCCAATCTTGATACCCGATCCAGGTTGGAACTGAATAATAAACGAATTCGCTATAAGTTTGATTTTCAGAGCGGTTGGACGATTGTTGGCTGTTTTAGGATGGCACCAAAGCGTCTTCCCCAGCAGCGGCAGGACAGAACCTTATTTTAACTACAAAATATGGTAGCAGATATCAACTAGATGATTGGACACATCAAGTGACAGGAAGTGGCATAATTGTTAACTGCGTTGATTCGAGTTTTTTTAAGACAATAATACGTACTTTTTTAATAATGCTAATATTGGAAGATGTGTATTCAACGTTGCTACATACAATTGAATTTAAATCATGTTATTTTGTCTCTGGTTTATTTCAAGATCGTTACGCTGCTTCTTATCAATTGATTATTATTACTCTAATAATCCACAGTTTGAAATGTGACTATTATCTGGTGTTTCTTTTAATATTTTTCATCATAAAATAAACCTTCTATTTCCCGAAATGACTCATTGAGTTCCTTTTGATCATATAAATCCTGTTTCAATCATTTGTGCACTCAAATCGATCCGTTAATAAAAGATTCAGTAAAAAAATCTTTGTGGGACAGTTATGCGTAGAATTTCAAACAAATAACATGTTTTTCTAATTTAAATTGAAAGTTTACCTAAAAAAGTATTGTTTTATGAACAAAAGTGAAAACTTCTATAAATAACATGGGACAGATATGCGTAGAACGGCAGTGGAGTAAATGTAGGAAGTGTGGTTAATTTAAATAAATGTAGTTTTTGAAATCTGTGTTTTACCCAACTTGCGAGTGTTCATTTAGAGGCAGAAGGCAGAATGAACTTACCGGCATCAGCACCAGGGCCCAACAAAGTCACTTTCAACCAAAAATCGTCAAGCCACGACGAAGTTGTCAACCTTCACTATCAATTGAAACTCATTCTGTCTTCTCTTCGAGCAGATCCACTTCAACATCAACAGAACCCCTTTTGATCAGTTTTCATGCTGTTTGTGTGGCTAAACTGGTGTTCATTTCGTCTTTCATTGTCGAATGAACTTACTTTCGCATTGAAGCAAAGCTGTTCGATCCTAATTCGCGCAGTTTTCTTTGTCGGATTCTTGTTGATTGTTCACTCGGTTCATTTATGCATAGATCTGTACACGTGGATGTCAAATGTATCATTGTCGGGTTGTTTGTTAACCCATTAATATGGGTATTTTTGGTATCGTGATGACGTCTAGAGGCTAGAAATCAATTTTTTTTTTCCTTTATTTGTTTTTCGTTGATCTTGTTTTCCATGCTGAGCAGCTCCCACACCCTACCTATCGACCTATCAACTCATGAACCGGGGACCAACGGCTTTACTTCCCTTCCGAAGGAAGGCGTGATCAGAGATGTTATGCCTCAGAACATCCCAGCGGCGCCTACTGGGATTGAACCCATGCCTGCTGGGGTGCGAGGGAAACACGCTTACCACTACATCCCCGGCGCCGTTACTAGAAATCGATTATCGACGCCATTTTGAAATGAATGTTGGCTGCATCCGTTTTCAAGAAAATTGAGAAATACTGATACTGACACCGACCCATAATTATGGGTATTTTGGAGTTGGCGTGACGTCTTAAGATCGAAAACCGATATCCGATGCCATTTTTAAATCTAACCATTTCCAATTTAGCCACCATTTCCAATTTAAGAAAAAGTTAGAATTTTTATTAAATACACTTCAAACAGTACTTGTTCGCTAACTGGGCATTCTTTAACTGGGCTGCAGTAGCCCAGTTAAAAAGTAGTTATGCGTCAAAAATAGACGTCACATTTAGTTTGACATTTCGTTGACAAAATTGATGAGGGGCATTCGAATGGAATATCAAGTGTTAAGGAAATTCCTTGTAGAGTACACAAATGGCCGCCACGTAGGCTATACATGCGCTTCCTCTTCGAAATTTTAAGTACACAAATCTTGGAAATTGATGCCCCTTTCACCTGAAATTGCTACTTCATGTATGCTGCAGTACAGCAAACGCGGAGTAACAGTTTCATTGTAGTACGTGTCGTTGAAGCTGAAGTGTGTGCACTTAAAGTTTCGAAGTGGCCTTAATATAAAAAATAAAAATTATATTAATTTCACACTGTAATCAGGACATGAAAGCGCTTTTATCGAAAGCGTTAAACCTTTCTAAACTCGAGAGTGCTGTAAAAATAACAATAACAAAGTTTACACTGTTTCAATTCAATGCACATTCATTTTTTTTAACGCCGATCAGACAATCGTTAGCGAGTGGAATTCGCTACCTGAACTGTGCTTTTAGCCCAGTTAGTAAACAAGTACAGTTTTGATATTTTTGGAATCGCGATGACGTCCGATTTCTGAAAAAGTGGGAAATACTGTCAAATACCCATCAAGATGGGTATTTTTTAAATTGGGGTGACGTCTAGAGGCCGAAAACCCGATACACGCTATTTTGGATTCGTACACGTTTTGAAAATACCCATATTGTAGGGTATTTGACACTTTTCTGAAACCTGATGGCAACCATTTTGGATTCAAGAATGGCCTCGTTAATTTAATTATTGATTAATATCAAATCATATTTTATTACTACACATAATTCGGATGCCAACTCTATCGGCAACCGATATTGTGCGGATACTATTCGGATACTATATTTTGATGCCTGACGACGCGACGCGTGACAAGTCAAATGAGCCCCGAATTGAAGTGAAAGCGGATAAAAAACGAAGGAAGCAGTTTTCGAGACATTCATTGCGTCAATTGAAACAAGTCTTTGCTTCACATAAAATGAACTGAACGAACGCCTGAACGAACGCCTGAACGAACGAAACAGGCGATAGTCAAGTCATGTTTGACAGAAGGAATCCCAAGTAAAGCCTGGTACGCAGCTGAAAAGAAAACGGAAAAGTAATTTTTGAGGATTTTTCCCAAAAGAAAATTTGACAGCTATAGTCTGCTAAGTTTTGAGATTATAGGGAGATGTCGTCAAATTGTAAAATCAACACTTATTAGTGTTTATGTTGTTTAAATGCATCGAAAACATCAGTTTTGCAATAAACGCCAACATTTTTTTATTAATTAGTTTTTTTTTTAATTACTTTATTTGTACAGGCTCAATCGAATAAACTTTACAGAGCCGAGTTATCATTTTTGTTATACATTATTGATTTCTTATATTTAAAGTTAAAGGAGCTGGACCGGATACTCGCGGTTGTCTCGAGGTTAGTGGGGATTCACAATTTTTTTTTTTTGGATGGGAAAAGGGAGAGGGAGGTTTGAAATGTGGTTTACGATACAAATAATAAAACATGAACTAATTTCTATGCATCTTGAAAACAAACATAAAAAAAACCCACACATACAAAACACAAACTAAACACAAGGTTAATCAAACTTACAATCTATGGTTAATATTCTTCAAGAAAACATATATGAGTTGCATAAACTCCAGATCGCGTCTAGCCAAAATATCCCGAACTGGAACATTAGGTTGTCTACCTTGAGCCCGAAGGGAATCGTACAACTCGGATCTGACTCCACGGTGCTCAGCACATGACCAAATAATGTGATCTGCGTCCTGGTAACCTTGTCCACATTCACAGAGATTACTGTCCCCCAGCTCAACACGGAACAAGTGAGTGTTTAACGAGTAGTGATTGGACATGAGGCGAGACATCATACGAATGAAGTCTCGACCCACATCCAACCCCTTGAACCAAGGACACTTCGACACCTTAGCGATGATTGAATATAACCATCGTCCCAAACTCCTTTCACTCCATTTATTTTGCCAGCTGACGAGTGACTGTTGACGATAAATGAAGAAAAATTCATCGTAAGCGATTTGTCGATCGTAAATATCGCCTTCCATAGCGCCCACCTTAGCAAGTGAGTCAGCCATCTCATTGCCCGGAATCGAGCAATGAGATGGGACCCATGCAAAGGTGATGACAAAAGATCTTAAAGATAAAGCACTTAAAAGCTCTCGTATTTTCATGAGAAAATAAACGCCAACATTACCTAACGGAATAATTGATCAGACCATTACTCCGCAAGGAAAGTGAAATTGCATTCAGAATGCGCCACCTTCATGTCGATCACGATACTAATGTAATCGACCTTTCCTTAACCGATTTCTTTTGAACTGCGTACTGGGTCAAGAAATGCTGAGGAAAAGTAATTTCTTCTGCATTCCGTGTCCTATCCGGTAGCACATAAAAACGTCATTACTTTTCAGCTGCGTACCAGGCTTAACCAAAAGCTCCGCATTCACGGTAAAACTCACTCCCAAGTTCCATCAAGTTCGAATAAAATTCCGACGGAACTTTTAAGTTCCGATGGAACTTTTAAGTTCCATAAAGTTCAAATAAAGTTCCTGCAGCTGAACTTCTTAGCAACTTTAAAGTATCTTAAAAGTTCCCTGACGAACTTCTTAGCAACTTGAAGTTTTCTAAAAAGGTCCTTCATAGCTCACATGAAGCAATCTCCACAAGTCTTAGGAACAATATTCCAGTGCAACAATATTCCATCCAAACATTAAAAAAAACTAAAGAGCAATTTCATGGATTCGAACCCCTGTATTCGGCACGCGATCTACGAGCGCTAACCACTGCGCCACAAGAGTGTTGGAATACAATGCGGGCAAACACCTATTTAAAATTCATCAAGGTATTGTGATTCGTATACAAGTCAGCTAGCTGGCACTGAAAACTCTAAAAGTAGGCGGGACAACAGTTCACTTTAATATATCTCAGATGACGTGGTGGTTCGTGCCTGGACTCGCATGCTGAAGGACTAGGTATAATTAACTTATTTTCTAAACGTTCCGTTTAAGTTCCGCCAGAAGCTGCTTAGAATGCACTTCAATTATGGTACCGGAACTTTCAAGTTCTTACAACGACTTAAAAATGAGGCTGCTTAGAATTCTATATTCCACCTTCAACCAAGCTGCTTAAGCCACAAATAGCCTTCTATCAGAACTTTTGGTCACTTGGGATTCATCGTGACTCCATAGCAAGAAACACAATGACTTACACGAAAATGATGTTGCTTGATATGAAGCGATTCTGCGGAGAGTTCATTTTCTTTTCGTTGTTTGGAAAATGTAGAACCCTGGTTTTCGGGAAACCGAGTGTGCTGATTCCCCCACAAGCTCACTTTCCTCGAAAACACCACCAGTTGCACCCGGTTCCCTAGCAGCGTTGGAGTCGGCACGGATACTCCACTGCCCAATATATCGAAGACAGTAAGCCAATTACCCAACAATTACCTTCAATTAAATTTTTACAAATAAGAGAAACATTGGTGTTTTTTTTTCAAAAGTATTATGAGACGGAATTACTCAGCTAAACATTTCGAGAAAGTTATGGTTTGATTTTAACAGACTTCAAACCTACATGGAATTCAAAAGTTTTCCCCACCATCAGCCGGTAGCAGAGGCTAGAGGACCGGAACGAAATGGAGAACGTCCTGATCGTCGCTAGACGAGGGGAGACGCTAAGAAGGCCGGGTAATCATATTCATAAACAGTCCAAAATCCCCCTGGAGAATAAGCCAACCACATCAATGGCAGGAAACTTTCTTTGGGTGGCTGCCGGCCTTGTTGGCTTTTCGTAGAAATACCGAAAAGTTTGTCCCTTCCCATGTAGGTTGGGTATGCCTTACTTTTTTTCTCTCGTTTCGCCTGTTTTTGTGTTGTCACCGTTAGCACTTTCCGTTGCTCCACACGGTCTGGAAACGAGGGTTGGTGCAGGGTTGTCAACGCTCCTACACGAGCGAGGCGATAGTATCACGCCTTCAGTTTTTGCACATCGGTCGACTAGGTAGGCTCTCATCCTAATTAGGATGATTCACACTCTAGCTGAACTCTGTCGTACGTAGGCTGCTTTGGACTTTTTTTTTTCGACCCAGGGTTAACCACATCAACTCTTCTTTGGGCTCGGGTGTTGCCATGGGATCATCGCCTTGCTTGACAAGGAGGGAAAAGGAGGGGGTGGGGGGATTAGACTTTTATCACTTGATTCGCTACCGTTGACGTCGGGAAAGCGTGGTGACATTTGAGATGGAATGTTCCTCCCGATTCCATGTACGTTCTGTTGCCATGGTTACTTTTGATCATTTTATCGGAAGACACACAGTAACGTTGAAGAATTTCGCTAGAATTCATCAAACTGTTGCTTAATTTAAGGTGAGGTATTCCAGACGAGCACAATCACAAAAGTATTTTTAATGGCTTCATCAAGATTAAAACAATATCACGACGTTGATGTCTGAAATGAGCAGTCATCAGTGACAAGCAAGACAAAAAGTTGGCTTAGGACAGTGATGCCACATGTACAGATTTACTTGTAATCATACAGATATATTTTGATACATAGATCTGTATATACAGATTTTAGATTTTTGAAAAATATACAGATTTTACAGCTTTTTCAAATAACGTGAATCTTGCTATTCCGATAAATAAATAACATTTCTTCCTTTTGAGCATCTTGAATGCAATGTTTGTACATCAAACCCAAATCGTTTTTTAACTAAATAAAAAATTATTATATTATCTTCAAATGGGCTTGGAATCTTTTGCATGGACTTCTAATGGCCAAATGCTCTTATTTCTCGTTGGAAAGGATATTATTTTTGCTTAATTAACCATGTCACATGGTGACCGATACGATGGTTGATTACAGTTTATGACTCGAAGGGTCAAGTGGATATGTTGATGTTTGAATAGCGTCATATTAGGAAAACAATTATAATGTCTGCAATTCGACCTAACTTCCAATGAACGTTTTGTGTTAATCCTTAATGAAAAATTCCAGAGATGGATAAAAACCAATATCCAGATAAAGATTTTCGTAGCCCCAGGCAAAAAATAAACAATTTCTAGGGAATTCTGATTGTTACTTCATTAAGGAAATTTTCATCCGGAAGCAGAATTGTCTATCACTACCAAACTCTTACTGAACGATGTATGAAGTCAATGGAGATATACGTAAATCCGCACTGACACCGTAATACAGGTATACCTCGATATATCGTTACTGTCACTTTTGACTTCCATCGTCGATTTCCAGTAAATCATCATTGAACAAGCAAAGTAATATCATCATCGAACAGATGAGATAATCCCCCATTTATTGGTAAAATTAATTTGAATAATTCAATTGTGGTATGGAGGTATTGATGGTGGAAGTCAAAAGTGACAGTTACGTTATATCGAGGCATACCTGTAATGAAATTGTACAGATTTTTGTCAGCCAGCTACAGATTCAAAAGATGTTTTGAGATAAAAATACAGATTGAAACTCGATTAAACGTGGCATCACTAGATAAGAATAATAGTAACAAAATGAAGTTAAAGTTGAATAATGCACACGAGCCCCTAAAAGTGGCGAACATCCCTTTTGGAGTATCATCTCTCTTACAAAGTTACCCAAAACACTCCTACTCATATTCAAAAGAGCAAAAACCCTTCCATCGCAGCAACACGGAAAACCAGCCAAGGCACCCCAATGTTCCATCCCCGAAATCCAACATTTTAGTGACGAAGAAATTAACTACTTTGTCCCACCCGGAGGGCACATCCAACCACGCCGTCACGCCATTTTGGTGCTCCGTTTTTCTGACAACTTCAACCAATCCAACCCTCAGCAGCGCAGACTGACAAACCAAAACTTTATCACCTCATCAGCTGGTTTTTGCCTGTCTAGAGGGCAAAACCAACACTTTTCCCAACGACGTCATCGTTCAGGCGGATGGAGCACATATTTTTGTCCTTTCGGTTAACAAACGGCCCCTCCGGTCCCGGTTGGGGTTTACCCTTGTCACTTGGGCCTGGTGCGAAATTTTCGACTGTTGATTTTTTTTTTAGTTCAAGGTGAGGGAACTTTGTTCATGCCACGAGGAGATGGGAAAATGAGACGTTAAAATTTAATTACGTGTCCTTTCCGTTCCGATGCTGGTGGGCTTGGAATTCCAATTTTTCTGGAAGCTGGAGGGAAGAATTGATTTCCTTTGTTTGACATACTCGTTTGTGTGATGGTGGAACTTTTTTCTTTGTTTTGTTTTGCAGTTTAGTTCTGAAAGCTCGACCCTTATGCAAAGTTAGTCTGTAGTCGAAATGATCAATTGACCTGCGGAAAATTATCCCACACTTAAGGCATGTGAAGATTCATCCAATACCGTAAATGCACAGACAATTCTAGACCAACAATTGAAATAGGAGGAACAACCAAACGTAAACAATGGCTTTGAGCGCAAATTTCTCGAGAATCAAAACACATCCACATAATCTAATACCAGCATCTGAAAGAGAATACTTCCTTTATCGAATGGCATTGTTAGTTTGTGTGGGTGTGTTTTGATTCTCGAGAAACTTGTATTACAATTAAACTCGAGCCATCCAAAATGTTCGATATTTTATAAATTGCTGTTATGGCTCGAGTTAACTTGCTTTTGATAAAAAAAACACGTCTACTGAGGATTCATATCTCTAAAAAAGTCATCTATCAATGAAACAGTCATCGGTCGTCATTGAAAATCAATGCAACTATATTCTGTCAATCTAATTGAAGCTTTTATTGGCTCTGTTGTCTTGTGAATGTTAGCTATAACGGCCTCTTTTCTGATTTCTAGCTCTCAATCTATGGAATCTACACGAAAACTATGTATGAACGAAATTATGCTGTAGACTACACATTTTTATATCATATGAGTGGAAAGATCGTAGAACAAATCAAGCTGAACATTGCATTAGGTCCTAAGTAACATTGAGAGATTCTCTTCATCGACTTTCTCTTTGTATTCCCACAGCCATGTAAATACATTCCCAAGTATTTTCAGCATACAGATCGATAAAAGAAGCTTTTATCTAGCATCTAATATGGCAAACACAACAAGAAACGGTTATGTGGTCAAGTTATTAACGAAAGAGAAAGTCGACAAAGAGAATCGATCAATGTTACTTAGGACCTAATGCAATGTTCAGCTTGAAATACTTTAAAATTCTTCACTTTTTAATATATCTTCTAGCATGAGCTAAGTCAAACTTCAATAAACCCACTTTGAATAGACAACCTTTGGTCACAAAGTTGGTAGATAACACATTAAGCTTTGCTATGAAAGTTGTTACAGTAGTTTTCATTGTTTCAGTCTCGAGATACAAATATTATAAGCCGTAAATTACCTTCAAAACATAAAATCAATCATCACCGATTTTGCTGAAAATTTGTACAAACGTTCAAATTAACATGACAAACAGTAATCTCGGTTGACTTGTTGAATTCCAAACATTTCTGTTAAAATGAACAGGTCTAATATATATATGTATACAGCCATTCCATAGCAAAACGATATAGTGTTTCTCAGAATTTCGTAAAAATTGGCAGTTTTGATCCTTATCGAAAAATATTGGACCCGTATTGTTTTATTTTCTCATTAGAGTGACCATTTTCCTGTTAGGGTGGTCCAAAAAATCGATTTTTTTTCTTTATTTTCCAAAAATTGCATTTTTTTAAAAATCATAACTTTTGAACCATTGAACCGATTTGTATGATAAAAATATCAAATGAAAGGTTTAAAAAAAAACTTCCAGAAAAAATATTTTTTTTTTGAAAATTGGAGTTTTGTATACAAGAACTTTGATTGTATTTGTTTTTTATGGTTTTCATGGTTTGAAGACAATGGGCGTAACACGTTTTTATTTTTTTTTTAATTTAGGCTTTTCTACAAAACATATAAAAAAATCAGCGATGTATTTTTCTTCGTTTTTGAGAAACGTTTTTTTGAAATTATCATGTTAAGAAATTTCGCTCATTACTCCAATACGACTAGATTACCATGCGTCTCCATTGGTACATAGCTGACATCGTTACATAATCCATATAAATTTTCTGCTTCTGTTTTTATAGGCTTGTTTATTCGAAGTGAATACTTCACCAAGTAAATAGCTACCTAGACAGAGCACATGCTTAAATCATACGGAAAACTTGGTAGGTAAGGTGTTCGTTCGTAGGTACAATGCATGGTGGTATATTTAAGGATGAACTAAGAAGTGAAATAATCAGTAAGGAAACAAAAGCTCTGTTAATCCAAAGATATTCTGTACAACCAGTGTTTTATAAACGATGAATTTTAAGTATTCTTGTTGTTGTTTGTGGGTTTCAAATGCTTTAAAGAGGAATCTTACCCAAGCTCTTCAAGTTCATGCGGTCACTCCACTGCGTCCTAGCAAGAAGTACGGTCGACCTAGTTCGCGCTCCGCTATTTTGGAAGTTTTCTCGCTATTCGCTTGATTTAAATTATCAGTTTTTTCTCGCTTAGAGTTCCCAGCTAAATAATTATATAATTTTTTTTTTACTGAGAAGAAAGTGTGTTTTCGGCATCATCGGAAGGACAATTGTTATTGCGATTGCCAATTCGCCAACCATTTTGCGCACCATCGGTTCGTGGTAACGCATACCTGCACACGGATCATCGTCATCGAGTGTCAGCATCTGCCTCCGCATTTACACCGCTCATCTATCATCGTGTGTTCAGCTGAGTGCCGACCCTCACATAAGCACACACCAACGAAGACCGCCCGCACACGCGGATCGAAGATCATCCACGCTGCGCGTCGCTCCGCTGCTGTTGTTTAAACGCTCGGTGGTAGTAGTATAGGATTATCAGATAAGTTTTTATTCTTGTTTCTCTCTTTCGCCCATCAGTTAAATTTAAGTTTGTTTTCTGTGTTTGTAGTTTTATTTTTTTTCGTGTATTGTGTCCGAGTGATTATCGTTTCAGTGGTAGAGCGTTTTTCGCTCCCACTAGTACGGTAAAATGGACATTTTGTCGCAAGACGAAATAGACGTTTTGTCGGAAGATGACACTTCTTTGCCACGCGATGGCAAGAAGGGTCGAAAACGTACGTCTTCTCAGAAGATAGATGATACCTTCCCTGGTTCGTCGTCTCAATCTGGCAAAGGTCAGGCTCAGAAAAACCCCCGATCGCTAGCCTATCCAGATGACTCGACTGGCCCATGGGTTGTTTACTTTCAGCCCAAAAACAAACCTTTGAACGTTGTGCAAATCTCAAATGATTTGACGAAGCGATTCTCGGCCGTGACCGAAATCGCGACTGTCCGACCGGCCGTGACCGAAATCGCGACTGTGCAGATCATGATGACATCGATCACAAGAAAAAGTGCGACAGTTCGTTCGAAACGGTGAATTGTAATAACTTGTTATGTATCGTTAGAAAGCTGAATAAATATCCTGTTGATTGACGTTTTGATCAACCGTGTATGTAAATTAATTCTTGAGTTATGATCTCTTAAATACGTCCAAATTTTTTTAATCGGGCTTTATCATAGATGTTTACATTATAAATCGTGTAAAGTTGTGATACATTTCATGAAAAGTTGCAAATATTGTATACAAAAGCCCATCTTTGTAAACAACATTGCTTACAAGTTGCTCCTTTGCGTGAAATGAAATACAAGTTTACATGAATGAATGTTTACATCACAATTAAAATTCAGATTTTTTTTGCTGTGTAGAAGATTTGTTTCACCACGCGAAGACGATATCTGGTTCACGAAAATTTCACAGTTTGAAGCCAATTTCCTATAATAAAATTGCTGCTAAAAATATTTTAATTTAACGGAACATAAAAAATTACTTTGGGGCTGTTTCCATAGATAGGTAGAAGCCGTTTTTTAGTGCATTCTTTTCTGTAATTTTCACCATTGATTGTGCCCGTTGTGAAATACGAAGAACTCTTCAAGTCACAGGAGCAAATGACTTGCCACACCAAAAACTTTTTTTCTTCAAATTTTTCGGTTCGAATGTATCGCACATCATCAAACACATCTGTCCTCTGCTCTGCATCGAAAAATTGCGGCCCGGTAAGTGTTCTGGTATCCAATTTGACGTATATCTCGTCGTCCATCAAAATGCACCGGTTCGGCTTTTGACGGAGAATGTCATACAAGTTCCATGCCCGTATTTTCGAAGAAGCTTTCTGTGAATCCATCCTTTTGGGTGCTTTTTGCTTCTTGTGGGTTCTGATATTGTTACGTTTTTTGATATTCTGCACAGTTTGAAACGGACTTACAGTCCATGTAATAGGCAACCAAAGTGCTCGAATCAATAGGTAAGGATGGTATTAAGGGGAGTATCATGTCATTTAATTGATCAGACCTTAAAGAAAACTTTTATACGAATATTTGGAATCAAGCACGATAGAACCGGAATAAAAACGAAATTTGAAAAAAAAAATAGGCTTCTGATCACGGAAAGAGCACCGACTCGATCTTTCCCGTTCAGACCGCCGAACTGTAAAGTCATAAATCGAAAATTTTCAAAGTGTATCTAGAAGCTAATCGAAACCAAGTCTAAGTCATTGTGAAAAATAATTTAAATGTAATGAAAAAGCTTTAAGTGAAGTGTGTTTTAAAGTAACAAAAAAAAAATAATTATTATTTCCAGAGTCTAACTTGTTGACATTAAATGAAAAGCTAATATAAAATCGTGAGTCGTGTTTAATTGGAAATTTGTAAAAAGTAAGAGCTGAAGTAATTTTGAAAAACAAATTGAAGATTAATGGTTAAACGTGAGTGTAGATACTTCTAAAAAGGAAGCGCAACCATAAAAATGAAACTACGCGAGGTAATTGGTGAAAATATTTATTTCGTGCTGGGGTACTAATCTTCGTCTATCCACAGTCACCATACGTGGTCGCGTCCATTGTTGGGAGATTGGCGACAGATTTATCGGGCCGCTGGTGTGAGCTGCCGCCATCTTGAAGTAGCTAAATCAGCACCCAAAGCTATCCATGTGCTGTTGATCGGACTGGGGCGATCCCCTGGGTTTATTCTTCGTCTCGTGGCTGCGTGCCGCTAAGAATAACCTCAGAGTGCGTGGTCATCGGAAAGGAAAGTTCGGCCTCGCGAGCACCACCCGTTACCACGTGGTTGCCACAATCAGCGAGTAGTCTGTCTGAGGAAAGTTAGCCGCTGCCAGAGTGAATCGTCCAGACTCACGTCCCGGGTAAAACTCAAGAACCAGTTCTGATCAGATCCTAGCTCTCCCAGTGTACACCTCCGTCGCCCTAAGGTAGCCGGGAGTCCCCGTCCTGGTGTTATAGAACGCTGTCTTGGCGTCCAAGTCACCCTTTCGCACTCACCGCCCGGTCATCGGAGTCGGTAATCCACCGGCTCGCATCGTCCGGACACACGTGGCGATAGTCGAGACACCCGTGATCGACGAGCGACGACGGCGTCCACCACCAACCCACTCCGTGGCTGGTGAAAGGTAATCCAACGATCAACGGACGCTGTAAGTACCTGAACCATTTCTTTAGTACCCACACGAACACATTCCACCTCCAGTAAGGAAGACAGTTTATAGTAGTAGGGGAGAGGGGATTTAATCCCAGGTTGACTCACGTTTAGGGACCAGATACATGGAATGACGTCACAGTTAGGAGAAGGTAGGGTGAGGGAAATGTTTTAATAGTTACAATACAGATATCAATCTTAACAAATAGACTTTGGAGATTAACATATAGCATGAATGGAAGCACAAAAAAAAACATTTTATTGTTTTTGTCTCAATAAACACTATGCTTTTCGTTTCAAATTAGTGAATTAAAATTGAACTTATTACACTAGTCAAACCGAATTTGGGGAGAATTTATTGGAAAGGATATTGGGAAGTTGGTTGAAGGTTTAGCACATCCTTGGAGGTGTATTCTGCTGTAGGGTTGGACAAACAGCTAGCAGGGCAAACCGATCTGAGTTCTGACAAACGACTCTCGTCGTCTGGCGCATAAGTCAGAGTTTTTGGAGGCCCTACCAGGATCCTCCTTACAAGTTCTGACGCTAATGTCCAATTTTTTTTTTGGCAATTTCACGAACGGAACACGGTTTATGCAATTTCAAAAGGCGTACTGCTGCCAGCTCCTTTTTCTGGTCCAATGCCCCCTTATTCTGCCCAGATTTTGGTAAAAATTCAAGAGAACACGTTTCTCACAGAAAACCAAATCGATCACGTTCTAATCGACGGGAAATTCTTCTCCGACATTATCAACGTCCGCACGTACCGCAGTGCGAACAAAGATTCGGACCACTACCTAGTTGCAGTATGCATGCGCTCAAAACTCTCGACGGTTCATAACACCCGTCGAAGTCGAACGCCGCGACCCAACATTGAGCAACTACGGGACGCCGGAGTTGCCCAGGACTACGCGCAGCAGCTGGAAGTTGCACTACCCACGGAAGAGCAGCTTGGCGCAGCTTCTCTTGAAGATGGCTGGAGGGACATCCGTTCAGCCCTAGGTAGTACTGCTGCAGCGGCACTAGGTACTGCAATCCCGGACCGAAGAAATGACTGGTTTGACGGCGAATGCAAACTGTTAGTAGAGGAGAAGAATGCAGCACGGGCGAGAATGCTGCAACACCGCACGAGATTGAATGTGGAGCGATACAGATAAGCGCGGAACAGACAAAAGTCGGTTTTCCGGAGGAAGAAGCGTCAACAGGAAAATCGAGATCGCGAGGCGATGGAAAATCTGTACCGCGTAAACAACACACGGAAGTTCTATGAGAAGCTAAATAGTTCGCGCAAAGGCTACGTGCTGCAAGCCGTTATGTGCAAGGACTTGGACGGTAACCTTCTCACGAACGAGTGTGAGGTGATTGAGAGGTGGAAGCAGTACTATGACGAGCACCTCAACGGTGAAGCAGCAGAAAACGAAGGTGGCACGGCAACAGACCTTGGAGCACGCGCAGAAGACGACAGGCTACCGGCCCCCGATCTTCAAGAAGTTTAGGAGGAGATCGGTCGGCTGAAGAACAACAAAGCAACTTGTGTAGATCAACTACCAAGTGAGCTATTAAAATACGGTGGTGAAGCACTGGCTAGAGCGCTGCACTGGGTAATTGCCAAGATTTGGGAGGAGGAGATATTACCGGAGGAGTGGATGGAAGGTGTCGTATGCCCAATCTACAAAAAGGGCGACAAGTTGGATTGCTGCAACTACCGCGCGATCACACTGCTGAGCGCCGCCTACAAGGTACTCTCCCAAATTCTATGCCGCCGTCTGTCACCATATGCAAGAGAGTTCGTGGGGAAATACCAGGCGGGATTCATGGGTGCCCGCGCTACCACGGACCACATTTTCGCGATTCGGCAGGTTCTGCAGAAATGCCGCGAATACAACGTGCCCACACATCGTTTGTTAATCGATTTCAAATCCGCATACGACACAATCGATCGAGATCAGCTATGGCAGATTATGCACGAGTACGGACTTCCGGATAGACTGACGCGATTGGTCAAGACGACGATGGATCGAGTGATGTGCGTTGTTCGAGTATCGGGGACACTCTCGAGTCCCTTTGACTCTCGAAGGGAGTTACAGCAGGGTGATGGACACATTGCAAAAATTGGGCGACTACGGTGGGCTGGGCACGTCGTAAGAATGCCGCACGACGACCCAGTGAAAATGGTTCTAGAAAGCGACCCGACAGGAACAAGAAGAAGAGGCGCGCAGCGGGCAAGGTGGATCGACCAAGTAGAAGGTGACCTGCGGACCCTTCGCAGACTACGAGGCTGGCGAACTGTGGCCATGGATCGAGTAGAGTGGAGACGACTTCTTCGGACAGCAAAGGACAACAAGGCCTTAGCCTGATTGGTAAGGTAAGTAACGTTTCTCTAAACTTCTTAACAATCTTGAACACTGTAGATTTACTGCATTTCACGCTTTTTGCCAATTTTCGAAACAACAACTTTTCGGAAAACCATTTGTGCAGTATTAATCTGCGAGTTGATAAGCTGATCCGACCCATCGTTCGAAATTTCTCGTTTTTTTAGATGTGTTGCCAAAATAAGCAATGTGTTTACACACTGAGCGAAAATTCACAATTTTTCGTTACGTTTTAACCCTAAACCATTGATAAACAGGTGTCCACTTTCTTTAATGAATAGTCCTTATCTGTAAAAAGAATCCGATTTTTAAAAAATGGTGTTTTCAAGAAATCTTTATTTTAAGTTTTTTTTTATATTCAGTGTATCAATTACATTTATAATTTTTAATATTTTATTATGGAAGCTCATTTATTTGACTAAAAATCATTTTGACTATTTGTTTAGTATTAAAGGGCGAACACGAAATTATTGCGACACCGAAAATGTCATGCCAATTTTCTTATAATGTTTAGAATCAAACCAAAATTTTAGGATAGTTTTATACATATATTTACTTCAAAAATCAAAAGAAAAGTTAATCGATGGAGCCTTGAGTGTAAAATTGAACGCATTTTCGCTTGATGCCCTCCATCAAAGTCTTTACAGTGTCATCCGGTACCAGTTTCCCAGTTTTTTTTTCCATTTTCTTAACATGTCCTTCTCGTCTTTGACTGTCTTCTTGTTCTTCAGAAGTTCCCGCTTCATTATTGCCCAGTACTGCTCCACCGGGCGCAGCTCCAGACGGTTTGGCGGATTCATGTCCTTTGGAACAAAATGGACAGAATTGGCCTCATACCACTCCAGGACACTTTTAGAATAGTGGCATGATGCCAAATCTGGCCAAAATAGCGGAGCTTCGTCGTGCTGCTGCAAGAATGGCAAAAGGCGCTTCTCGAGGCACTCAGATTTGTAGATCTCGCCATTTACTGTGCCCTTTGTCACGAAAGGCTCACTCCTCAGTCCGCAAGAGCAGATGGCCTGCCAAATGAGATATTTGGAGGCGAACTTCGACATTTTCTTCTTCTTAAATTTGTCATCCTCATCGAACTTGCTCTTGCCGGTGAAAAACTCCAACCCCGGAATTTGCTTAAAATCGGCTTTTATATACGTTTCGTCGTCCATCACACAGCAGCCATATTTTGTCAGCATCTTCTCGTAGAGCTTCCTTGCCCGAGTTTTAGCCGTCGATTGTTGCCGCTCATCGAGGTTTGGGAAGTTCTGTACCTTGTATGTATGTAGTTCAGCTCTCTTCTTTGCATTCTGGACGTAGCTCTGCGACATGCCGATCTTTTTAGCCAAATCACGGCTTGAGACGTTGGGATTTGCTTTAATCATCCGCTTCACCTTTCCCTCCGTCTTTTTGTTCTCCGGTCCCGGTTTTCTTCCAGCTCCTTTGCCGTGGTCCAACGTCAACCGCTCCTGGAACCGCTTCAACACTCTGGAGACGGTTGAATGGTGAATGTTCAACATTTTTCCCAACTGCCGGTGCGACAGGTCAGGAAATGCCAGGTGTTTGGAAAGAATTTGTTCTCTCAACTCGCGTTGGTTCACCTCCATTTTCGTTGAATCGAAAAACACGACTTCGAGTTTGACAGCATGTACACAATACACATCAATGAGAAAGTGTGCAAAATTTGGTTGATTTTTACCCAATGGTAAAAAAATTATGCCCTGTTGAATGTGTCGCAATAATTTCGTGTTCGCCCTTTACTGCTGCGTGAAGTCAAAGTACATAACTCTGGATGGGAGCATACCATCAATTACTGTCATTGGTCGAAAGTTACAGCAGCAGCACCTACCCCACCCGTGTCCCCTCAAGATCGTCAAGTCGACGATGACAGGAGCACATATCGTGGTAGGGGTAAAACAATAGCTGCAATTTCCAAACCTACGACTGGATGCCTTTCTTCAAATAACAACTGAAGTGCGGTAAAAATCGGTAGAACTGTTTCAAACACATCGTTGGTACTTGAGCGGGTCGGCGTTCATCTCTTTTTGCCAGTGGTGGCGGGGGGGAACACCTCTCACCATCCCTCTCCAAAGGGGGAGTTTGGTAAAGAGAGATGAAAAAACCGATTTGTACCTTCCTTAAAAGTTGTCCTAGCTCGCTATCTACTTTCTATATGCAATCTTCACACTGCCGTACTCTAACGGAACTATCAACTCTAGACTTTCATCTCCTCCATCTATCGTATAAAAATTACCACTTTAGTCTGTTGTTTGAAATTAGCATCTTCAACTATACAAATCATTCTTGGGTAATATTTTTGTAGGACTTGACATTATTCAGCTATAATTCTTCGAAGAATAAAAATTGTTTTACCCTTTTTAGATGTTGGTCCAAAATATATTTTTTTTATGCAAAATTGCCCACTAATTACCCGCAAAGTTTCATTGAAATCTGAGAAGAGGGCTGCCAATTCCTTTGTCGAGTTAGCGATAAATTCGTCATTGACACCTGGCTCCAGATTTGCTTTTAATAGAGACCTAACCGATTACGTTGTCCGTATTTCTGTGATGAAAAATAAGGATTTGTGCACCTTGCAACTAAATTGAAGCATCTAAATATTTGACTTCCTTCATTTGCCTGAATATCTTGCTTATTCCATGGCCGATTCATATTTTCCAGCTCCATTGTCGAATTGCTTAGAAGTGGGCTGAATAAAAGTAGTTTTTGTCAGCTAGAAATTGTGATGGAAAATAGGTCAGTCGTTATTCAGCATGTGCTCGAATTATATGGTCGAGGAGACGTTTCATCAAATGGCAACTGATTTTTGGATAATTCTGCTGACGCGTGGAGCTTTTAAAGCTTCATGCGACATATTACGGAAGTCCTACCTGGAAGTCTAGGTGTTCCGTCTAGAGGTTTTTTGGTTTGTGCATCCCATCCATGGTTATACACTAATAGAGAAATGAGGGGAAGAAGAACACAATGTTTGCGTTAATTTACTTCAGCATTTGCAGGGTGGGATAGTTTTATGTTGTCATTCAGGAAATAACGGGGGCTATTCGGTAATGGATTGCAGTTGCTGTTCGAAAGAAGTGCAAGAATATCAGGTTAAAGCTATCATAACTCAATGGATGTCTTTTGCATGGATCTAGAAGTTCCTTGTGGACGATTTTACTTGCTCTTTTTTGAACAAAGCTTGTGCTGCATTACCATTACAAAATGCTTCAGCGTTTGAAGAAAAAAAAAGCTGAAAGTTGCAGAATTGGAACACGCAACAGATCTCATGTGGGTGACTTAATTCCATTTTTGAAAAACATACTCCCACAATTGTGCTTTGTCAAAACTGGAAATGGTACAGCAACATTTCCTCGGACTTCCGTAATAAGTGATTAGGTATGCAAAGAGCCCCACCCAGTCGCATTTCCTGCGGATTCCATGGATCGTTTCTTCCCGGAAATAAGGCTCGTATATTTTTCTCCATATTCTATCTGTTTGTTTACCATAACTATAATGCTTTCATTCCTGATTGGCTCTGTTATTTTTTTTTTCCTTCCGATCGCTGAACAATAATGGCAGAGCCTTCTTTGCAAACGGAAATCTCTTCCTGGGGCGAGGACTGGGCCGGATCAAAAAAAAAAAACATGGCAAAATATGAAAAATCCTAATCATCGGGAAAAAATAAACAACTGAAGCAAATAGAGTTGTACGTCGAAGGAGGAAGGTACGTGAATGTGCGCGCCTGATCGGCAATAATAATTTCTTAACGAACGAACGAATGGCGGGGGCGGAGAAAAGGGAAGGGACCCACCACCCAGTTGTCAGTCTGTTATACCGAGCCGAAGGAATATTGCTGATAAGAAAAATAAATATGTATACAAACGAAAACGAACGAACGAACAAACGAACAAACGGTGATTGGAAAAGCATACGACTGGAAGCGAAAAGCTTCCACCACCGGTCGGATCTGCGCAGCGGAACAGTCACCGACGTTGTCGTTTTCGGAGCGCCTTCGTAATAAAATAATGGTCCCCGAAATAAGGTGGAAGGATGCTCCATTTGCGACATGTCTGCGCCCGGGAGCGTGTGTTTTCTGTTTGGAAATATGTTTTTTTTCCGAGGGTAAATTAATTCACTTTATTGGAATTGCAAATTGAACCAATTTTGGTAATCTACAGCAGAGCATTCGATTGAACGGCTCCTTTCGGGAGTTTGGGGACGTTTTGAATATCTTGCGTTCAAATGCATCGAGTTGTTCTAATTGCTCGAATTTGGACCGGAGCACTGTGTGGGGAAATCAATTAGAAGTATATCAGTGGAGGAAAAAACGGAAAATTGCACACTCACACGTCCTAATCGCCAACCATCAGTCGACCAAATGTCGTCAACAGCCGTCGGTAATTTTATTAACCAATTGTACGTCCTCCGTTTTGCACAAATCCCAAACGATCCATTCCAACGAACCTCAAATTCGTTAGTCAAGCTTTGCTTCAATCCGACAGAAACAACAACCCAACCGAGCCGGATCCGAAATAATTCCTTTAGTGACTTTCCCCGCTGTCCTTTCACTCACAGACACGATTTCCGGAGCCCCGGCCGACCGGAATGGGTGTCAGTGTGTGTGTGTGTACTTGTGGTACAAATTGATGAACAACCCTTGTCCTAAGCTCTCACTCTCGTACAATCCTTTCGGATGTGTAACACACGGGCACGGTCAAACGTATATGTGATTAGACCCTGCCACCGCTCCCCCGGCCAATCCGACGATATTGACCAAACCTGACTACCCGTAACCTAAGCCGATCTCCAAGACGACATCCGTCGGCCTAATCTCCCAGGGAATTCCGACAAAAGGTCTCCATCGTCATACCGCAGAACCTTTCACATATTCCGGGAAAGTCACTGCGCCTGTGTGTATTTGAGCCTTGCCAACATCCTCCGGAAAAGGTATTCCCAAGGCGATATCGTAAGGAGGATTTACTGCCCTTCCTACCTTCCCTTTTCCGCCAATTGTTTTACCCTGTTGAAACAACAGCGCCCACCGCAGCCCTCTCCGATCCCCGGTAAAACTTTCACTCATCGATATGTGGCAATTTTGCGGTCTCCACCCGGTCAAAGGAAAAAAGAACGACACAGACAGAGAATTATCGTAATCCCTCGGAAATGTGTGCCCCTGCAGCAAGGGAAGTGGATACCGGCCACCGGACCACCCATCCATGTCCAAGTTTAGTGATGCTAGTGGAGCCGAAAAATAAAATCAATTTATTTCCAAACTCCCGTGGAATAAATCCCGACTCAGTCTCCCGTGCTAGGAATGGCCCAACCGGAAGCGCATTCGGAGAATATAAAACACCTTCAGACTCTGCCTGGTGTTGGTCCTGAAATGGAGCGGATCACCTGTTTCTTTATTCGATTGGTGAAGCGTATTGAATAAAGGTATCGATGGGAATATTTACGTGTGTTTTTGGAAGGGATTTGCGCCCGGACTCCAGGTGGGGTGGAGGGATATTGGACCAACAAAGCGTCATTCTGAGGCTTACGTAGCCGGGAAGTTAGGTGTCACAATTTAGCCCATTGTTGAACGATTGTCAGAATGGTGCGCGTTGATTGAAGTCAGTGGACGGTTAGACAGATTGTGAAGATAGTGAGCAGTGGGTATGAGCTTAAGAGAATTTCTAGGACAAGTAGTAAGCAATAAATTGAATAGTTGGAGATGCTTAACGACAATATCAGACTTAAAGTGAATATTTAATACGAAAGATGAGGAGATGAAAGAATTGATAGTTCCGTTACCATATGGCAGTGTGAGAATTGTGTGTAGAAAGTAGAAAGCGAACAAAAGGAAAATTTAAGGAAAGTGCGAATCGAATCGAGCATCCTTTTTACCAAACTCATCAATTGATGAGAGGTGTTTCCCCGCGCGTGAACGGCGCGAGGAAAATTGCGGAAAATTTAATTGAGCTACGGGAATGGAACTGTGGCAATCGGAAACCTTCACGATCGGTCGGTTCGAGTGCCTGTCGTCGACATTAGTCAAACGGTTCGACTCGGTGTGTGTTCTGGATAGCGATACCTCGTCCGACTCGGCGTGCAATGCTACCCTATTTCAGAATTCATCAAACGGGACATCGTCGCAGTCATGGTTGAGGTACCAACCACCAGGAGGAAAACCGAGATGAGGTACCTCCTCCGGAGATCGCCTCGTTAGTCCTACACTCAAAAAATTCCACACGTTCGATCGAAGTGTTTAAACACTTGATTTTTTAAATGCACAATCACATTTACTTTAAGTGTATTTCACCTTAATTCAATGTGTTATACACGTTAATTTCTAATGTTTCAAACTTTGAAAAGTTGAAAATCTTTCACTATCTATTCAAGTGTATTGTACATTGAATCACACTACTGTTCAAAACAGATGGATTTAAAGTGTTTTGCATTTCAATACGATGTGAATTGCTTGCTCAGAAAGGTAAACATCGAAAACAAGAGTTGTGACTTTATCCTATCAACCCGCCTCATATATGAGAACAACCGTGGCACAGTGAGATCGAACGAAGACTCCGACAGCAGCACACCCCAACAGTTCATGATCGAATCCCAAATCAGACCCATTAAAAAGATATGTGAAAGCTCTGGCCTCTGAAATTTGTTTATATATTTGTCGATTCATTTTTAGAGTCGGTAAAGTAGAAGTCGATAAAGTAGAATTTTGTCTGTGGTAGAATATTGAACTATGATGTGCAAAGCTATTGATAAAGGGTGATACGGTCAAAATTTGATCAAGGGAAAACGCGTGTAAATCGGTGAAATCGTTTATTTAAAAAATCAAATTAAATTTCTTTTTCAAGTTCAATTAGTATAAAATTCAGGAAAAATATTCAGTTAGGCTTCCGCTTTTCCAAATCCGAATTGCCGGGCCTTACGCTTGACCCCTGCCATCAGATTTTGTACTGCCACCTTGTCCACCTTCTTCGCCGCAGAAAGCCAGTTTGCCTTGAACTGCTGCTCGCCCTTAGCAGTTTTTTTGGTCTTCTTTAGGTTCCGCTTGACAATAGCCCAGTACTTCTCAATTGGGCGGAGCTCTGGCGTGTTGGGATGGTTCTTGTCCTTGGGAACCACCTGCACGTTGTTGGTGGCGTACCACTCCATGGCCTTTTTACCGTAATGGCAAGATGCCAAATCCGGCCAAAACAGTACGGAACAACCGTGTTTCTTCAGAAAAGGCAGCAGATGTTTATTCAAACACTCTTTCACGTAAATTTCTTGGTTGACAGTCCCGGAAGCTATGAAAATGCTGCTTTTCAAGCCACAGGTACAGATGGCTTGCCAAACCAGATATTTCTTTGCGAACTTTGGCAGTTTCATGTGCTTGAAAACATCTGCTACCTTTCCCCTTCCTTTTGCCGTATAAAACTCCTGTCCCGGAAGCTGCTTGTAGTCGGCTTTGACGTAGGTTTCGTCGTCCATTACCACGCAGCCAAACTTCGTCAGCATCGTCGTGTACAGCCTCCGGGATCGCGCTTTGGCCGTCGTATTTTGTTTATCATCGCGATTTGGAGTCACTACCTTCTTGTAAGTCAATAGTCCGGCTCGTTTTTTGGCTCGATGCACGGTTGTAGACGATACACCCAGCTTATTTGCGGCATCTCGGAGAGAGAGGTTAGGGTTTCGCTTGAAACTACCGGCAACTCTCTTTGTCGTCTCAGCGGCTTCCGGTTTTCGATTTCCCCCCGATCCAGACTTCCTGGCTGTCGACAAACGTTCCCCAAACACTTTAATTACATTTGTAACGGTTGATTTGGCAACTTTTAGCGATTTTGCCAACTTTGCGTGCGAGTAGCTCGGATTTTCGCGATGCGCGAGCAAAATTTTGATACGCTGCTCTTCTTGCTTGGACGGCATTTTGACAACTGAAGAGTGAATTCCAAAATCAAAATAGGAGCAACATTCTACACACACACACCTTCAAAATGAGGGGTGTTCAGGTTTTTTAAATGCAAAATTGAAAGAAATACGTCAAGTTGATATTGACCAAATTTTGACCGTATCACCCTTTATCACCATATGAGTCACATAGAATCCATGTGTGTCACAATTCAAATCCATAGTGTTCAGGCATGGTTCATAGCATAAGATTCACACATGAAATGGATGTGTTTCACAATAAGCGCAAAATTAAGTGTGAGACACATGATTATGACGTGTGCAATTTTTTGAGTGTACATTGCAGAGAAAACAACAAATCGTTCATCGTTGGCTGGGATGCCAACGCGCATCATACCGTGTGGGGTATTACGGACATCAACAGTCGAGGTGAGTGCCTTTTGGAATTTCTCTCTTCTTACAATATAGATTTATGCAACAAAGGAAATGAACCTACTTTTTCAAATGTCATTAGACAGGAAGTTTTAGATTTGACATTATGCAATCCTTCAATTTTGGAGAAAAAAATCGGAATTGACATACGTCCGATGAAATCTCTTTGTCTGATCATAAACATATTATGTTTGAATAGGGGGAGGTGATTTGTCACCTTCTGCATTTAGGGATCCTAGGAAAACAATCTGGGATCATAATGAACAGTGCTTGAATTCAGACATATTTACAAATGATATTTAAATTGAATCGATTCAACAGTTGGAATCATTTTCCCAAAAGTTAAACGGAAGGACTGTCAGTTCTTTAAGCAGTCCTCCTCTAGCAGGGATGTACCGTGGTGGAATTCTAATTTGGAACGCATTCGTAAAACTTCTCGTAAGATGTTCAATAAGGCGAAAATCACTTCTGATTGGAGACAGTACTAGAAATCTCTATCTGAATATATTAACGAAATAAGGAAATCTAAGAGGCGGTCTTGGACTCAAATGTGTGAAAGCATAAACAGTATTCTGGAAGTGGCAAGGTTACAAAAAATTCTTTAGTCGTATGATCAGAACTTGGTAATCTTAATGTCTTGATGGAGGTTTCATCAAATGTCCTTCTGAAACTTTAGCTCTAATGATAGAAACACATTTTCCAGGATCAGTCTTGTGTGAGGAATCGACTAACTCTGATTTTGTTGATGAAAGATGTTCTACGGAGACCTCTTTGGAGTCTCAAAGAACAGGAGACACCACACCAGATATGGCTGATGAAATCTTCACTGAGGCCGGACTATTTTTATTTCGGGAATATTTTTTAAATTATATTCCATCAAAATGGAGATTGGTTAGAGTTATATTCATACCAAAAAATGGGAGGCGCGACAAAACGCATTCAAAATCATTCAGACTCATCAGTCTTTCATCAATTTTGTTAAAGACTATGGAAAAGGTATTGAATGATTTCATCAATTCAACTTACATGTTCACGCATCCATTATCTAATTTTCAGTTTGCGTACCAATCCGGAAAGTCAACAGTTACTGCTCTCCATACCTTGGTAACAAAAATTGAAAATCTCTTTCAGTTAAAGAAATTGCACTCTGCTCTTTCTTGGATATTGAAGGAGCTTTTGATAACGCAATTACGCGATTACGCCATGAAGACAAGGAACTTCGATAGCATCGTCAACTGGATTCAGACTACGCTTGCAAAAATGGAAATTACTTCTGGACTGGGTGGCTCATCTATAACAATAAAGGCAACGAAAGGTTGTCCTCTAGGAGAAGTTATCTCATCACTGCTGTGGTCTTTAGTTGTTGATGATTTTCTATGAAGCCTGGAAGCAAAAGATTTCGAAGACGTGGGCTTTGCGGATGACATAGTCATTATAGTAAGAGGAAAGTTTGACGTTATCATTTCTGAAAGAATGCAAAAGGCCCTAAAGTCTACCCAGTGTTGGTGCATTAAAGAGGTCCTAAGTATTGATCCATCAAAAGTCGTTATCATCCCCTTTACTAGAAAGAGGAAGATTAACCTAAAAGAAAACAATCTTGGAGGAGAGCAGATCCATCTATTTTTTTCCTCTGTTCGGGACATACAACTACTGCGACCAGTAATTTGATCATTTGTAGTATATCCCGTGTTCTTAGTTTAGTGCACGTCGTATTACTCCATCACTATTGAGAAATGATGAAGTATTCGGTTTTGATACAGTTGTCATTCTTGTCTTCATCGCAAGGAATCAATTCTAATTGAAAGGTCCCGCTATTTATACTCTTCGGAGTGTTGGAACACCCTTCAAAGGCGCGCCCCTTTGTCAGTCAATATTGGATTCCTTAGCAACAAAATTAAAGAATGACACCGATAGTGACCATGCATCAGAACCCTTAGTCTTAACCACTTCAAACTAGAGAACAACGAATAGAAGATTAGGAATCACATAGGTGAAGACTAACTAACTCATTTTTTCCTTGTTTCAAGATCATCCTCGGTCCAGGCAACCCGAGGACTTATCACTATCAACAAGGCATAAAAAGTAGCTAGGACTAAGATGTGTTCCTTTGATTACTAAAAAATCATGTTCCCCTACTTTGAAGTAGACAAGACTAGGAATCGGTGGAAGATCTTACATCGCGTAACGTACCACGAAAAGGTGATCTACCCACGCTACGGGGCAGATCCATCCTAGTGAACAGGTCAAATATCTAGGAGTTATTTTGGACGCCAAGTTGAAATGGAATGCTCAGCTTGCTTCTGTGATTAACAAAGCAACCAGTGCCCTGTGGGCATGCTACAAAACTATTGGAAGAAAGTGGGGTTTGAAACCAAAAATAACAATGTGGATTTACACATCAAAAGCATTAGAAGCAATCCTAAATATGCTGCCCTTGCATGAACATGTGCAACTAGATGCGAAAAGAAGTGCTCTAAGGCTCAAAAGATCTAAAAATGTCATGGCAGGTGATCTTGTTGTTCATCCAAGCATCTAACAATACTTCCAAAGAGAACCAGTGATGAGTATGAATGAAGACTGGAAGAAACCAGAGGAGAACTATGAAATTCCCTTCAACGTATGTGAAACGGCACGTTCCGATTGGGAAACTGGTGGTCCTAACGTTCGTCAAGACTCAATCATATTTTTCACAGATGGCTCAAACATTGGAATGCGAACAGATGCAGGAATCTTTGGCCCCGGGACAAATATTTCAGTTGCGATGGGACATTTTCCAACCTTGTTTCAAGCAGAAATTGAGGCCATACTTGAATGTGAACATGTTTGTCTGAGGAGGAAATAGAGATGTGCAAATATTTGATTTTGACGTAGGACTACGTCTGTGATTTCTATATGGGGGTACACTTTGTGAAAACCGAAAATGGAACATGTAACAACATTATGAAAGATTTTGAACGTTAATAGCTCAGCTGCCCCTGAACCAATTTCAATAATTTTATCACCAATCGATCAGAAATATTTCTACGTTTCTGTTTAATTTAAGACTTCTGTTTAATTTAAGACGCTTCTGTTTAATTTAAGACTAAGCTTCTGTTTAACTTAAATCTCATTTTCAAAATTTCACTATTGAAACTACTGTTGCTATGATAGTTAAAATTATCACCGATTGCCTGCTAAAAGTGATTTCCCTTTCACCGATTTCATAGTTGAATTCTATCTGGTCTCACCAGACGGTGTTTATTCAATCACCGCGTGGCGAGTGGTGGTGTTCACAACGAAAGGCTGCATGCAAGCAGCAATCTGCAGCCTACATGAGCATCCATAGAAAGAGGAAGAAGCTGCACCGCTATTGATCGGAATCCTTCGTGAGTCGCTGTGGGCCATCTATGTCAAGCGCGTCAAACTAAAAAGTATAAACAGAGAGAACCCCGCTCAAATTCATATTCTTACACGAAACACAAGCTCCTGCTGCAGTTAACAAATAAGATTTATTATATAAGACCACGTAGTCCTACGTTGCCATTGCGTACAACCCCATAGGGCTGTCCCTTGTAGTTTTTTTTTTTCTGATAGTCAAGCAGCGTTGAAAGCACTGAGTGTTTACAAATATACATCAGAGATCGTCTGGGACTCAGTGAACTTATATTGGGTACCAGGACACTGTGGCATTGAAGGGAATGAAAGGGCAGACGACCTAGCAAAGTGAGGTTCCAATTCACAGTCTTTTTTTGGCCCAGAACCATACTGTGGAATATCATACTGTACGGTAAAAATGGAACTCAAATGCTGGGAAGAGCAAAGGGTTATGGGCAATTGGACGACTGTCACAAACTGCAACCAACCGAAAAGATTTATAACTCCTAATATAACATGCACCAAAAAGCTCATAGAGCTCAATAAAAGAGCTCTTAGTACATACACTGGACTAGTAACTGGGCACTGTCCTAGCAGATATCACATGAAGAACATTGGTCGGGTTCAGAGTGATATCTGTCGTTTCTGTAATTTGGAACGTGAAACCTCGGAACATCTGCTCTGCAGTTGTGGTGCATTACACAAGCGTAGATCTAAATTTCTTGGAAGTATTAACTTACAACCTAGTGGAATTTCGTCTGCAAATCCTGGAAAGGTAGTTGGTTTTATAAACCATATTATACCGGACTGGGAAAAGATGTGTCCAGGCAATTAGGCGTCCACTCGTTAAATAGTGGTAGGTTTGCATGATACAAACAGCAAATAGAGGTACCACAAAAGTTCAAATAATGGACGCAGTGGTTTTACTCCCCTCCCCAACAAAAAATAAATAAAATCGTATTACGTTTGAATACAGCTTGGCTGTACAAATGAAATGAGTAAAGCGTTTACATTGTGAAAATTGTTAGTTGGGTTATTCAGTGGCTATTTCGTTACAAGAGATGGTGGGGATGGTGATTTCCAATCGACAACATTAGAGGAATTGAGGTTCAATTGATCTTGGGGTCTTCGGGTGATTGAAGAGAGTGTAGGCTAATATCGGGACCATCAGGTCGAGAGTGGACCCATGGAGTGATAATGATATTTGGTCTTTACCGAGACGGAAAGGAACCTTTTCGGAGGTTGACGGTCGATTGGTCAACACGGATGATGGCTGAGATTTACAAGAGATAGACAAAATGATCGGGACAAGCAAAGTTTTGTCAAATTTCAAATAGCATTTACTTTTTGAAAAAAACAAACAAATTTTGATGTAACTGGATGCATTTGACGGGAAATTTATAGCAGAGATGTTCCGTGTTTATGAGGGGGTGTGTGTGTGTGCGTGTGTACAATCTAACCCCCACTGTCCGGCAGTGTTATTATGGAAGAAAACTGCTTTAGCTTTAGTCCGGGAGTTAGAAGGTGTTAGCTCTATTGCAGCTCCAGTGACCCATTTCAGAATTCTTGGTAATTCACGACCACTCTGAGATCACTTTTACTAACAATAAGCCCCACCTGTTCACTCTACCGTTATCAAATCGATAATGGTATCATAAACACACTTCCATATTCAAAAAATATTATTTCCAAATCTGGCACGTATATAGTTTTGAAATTTGTTCAACTGTATTAAATCGATTTGAGTGGACATTTCTTATCAATTTTGTTTCGAATACCTCTTGGTTCATCTGCTGACAGCACTTACTGGCGCTTACCGGCGACCAATGCGTCTGCCCGCAAAAGCAACAACGCCTAAATCTCAAAGCTCTCCGGACGTCCCCTCGAAAATGCAATCGAGATATGTATAAGAACAATCTTCAACCGGAACGTACTCACCAAATCAATACATCCGGGAGCACATTCCCGATGCTTATTTTTCTCTCGCAAACCCATCATCGTTGAACGGCAAAACAAAAAACACTTCAGAAATACTTTTGATCAATTTCTTTCGAAAACACTTTTTTTTGCAAAAAAAAAGTTGCAAGCGAGCCAACATCAACACCGATTGTGCCGAGCTCTTTCACGCACCTTGCAGCGCGTAAATAAACTGAAATTAAAAATTATCACTCGCGATGCCACTAATTTCTGGTACAGGAGAAAATCAAACAAAACATATTGCGACATCTCTTCTGATGCTTGCAAACATGTTGAATCACGTTTTCTTTCTCTATTCTAAAACTTCCCGGAAAGCGAGAAAACTACCAATCACACACGTATAAACGTCCGGGAGGCAGAGCGCTAGCTCTAATCCGGCAAATGCAGCCGAAAACTATGAACGCGAACGCACGCACAAAACAGAGAACACACTTAAAACACAACCGTATCCAAAGGCGTTCGAAACTGCACTCATGTTCCGTATTTATGGGGGGTATGTCAAAAACTATTTTTTCCATCGCTTTTTTTTCTGATACAAAAATTTATTTGAATTAATTTTCTTTTTCTAATACAAGAAGCCATTCT
Organism: Ochlerotatus camptorhynchus; assembly: GCF_037179485.1. Classification (NCBI taxonomy): domain Eukaryota; kingdom Metazoa; phylum Arthropoda; class Insecta; order Diptera; family Culicidae; genus Ochlerotatus; species Ochlerotatus camptorhynchus. The sequence goes on along the minus strand of NW_027040752.1, from coordinate 1,413,205 downwards.
GAATTCAATGCTGGTTACAGATCCAAGATCTGTTGAAAAACAACCGAGATATGGCCATTTCCATGAGATCGGTTCCGGTGAAGTGACCTTTTGAATCACGTCAATATGGATATCAATCATCATGATTTTGGAGCACGATATCTCTATCGTCTTGAGCTTCACAAGTTGTGATGGCCATCCTGGAGCAGGTTCTGGGTTTCCCGTAAGAAGTGGCCAGTTCGGGACATGACCTATACTCTATCGTTAAGGTTCATCCGTTGAGTTTGCAATTCCACCGGGTCAGCCTCAAAGAAGTCATTTAGGTCCCCTGATCTTTGTATTATTCGGGAATGATTTTTGCAATATTCTGTGCTCCGTAAAGATATTTTATGCGGATGACCTGAAAATCTTTCGAGCGATACAAACACCCTGGCTAACACGTAAGCTGACATTGAGCGGCTGTCTATATGGTGCCAGAAAAACTGGAATGCATACGAACTTTCACAAATTTTAAGTCATCTAATTTTCGCGTACTCGGTCTCCAATTGTGAACGACTTCATGCTGCTGCTCTCAACCTTAGAAATAGTCAATTCGATCAAGAATTGAGGAGCCATTCTTGACAGCAAGTTACGGTTTCATGAACACATCTCGTTAAAAGTTGCTAAAGCGTATGCGATGCTTAGTTCGAAGTGTCCTAGAATATACCGTACAGGTTTGGACTCCATCATAATGTTCATGACCAACGAATCGAACGAGTTGTTGCTGCTAGGGTGGGGTACCAAGGGGGCTACCAGGACAAACACCTCGGCGGGCTTGGCAAAGCAACGGCCTACTAGTGAGGGTGGGTTATACAACAACCTCTTTTAATGCATAGAAGAGCTGGAGAACGATTTTTTAGTCTCAAGGTCGGCTGGTGTACTTTACTCGGCAAATCAGACCTCGGATAAGGTGTAGTAAGAAGAAGCTGGTGAAATACAATTTTACCATTTATTTCCCTAATTTAACATGTTGTGTGTGTGAGGGGGTGTGGTGTGTAAGGTGGTTTGTCAGAAATACATTACCGGCCGGTGGGTGCTGGAATTTACTGGTGGGAGTGGTGTTGGTGTTGGTGGTCTCGATGACGGTGGCTAGCTTGATGGCGGGAAACAGTGAGGCTGATGAAGACTCGGTGAAAGCGTCCGGCACCGCTGAGAGTTTTTGGTTCAAGGGCTGGAGATGGCGGACTTGGATTTTACGGGTGTGTGGAGACCTGCTCGGTGCAATTTGGGATGGAACTCGAATCCTAATCTTCCAGCTTCCAACCCCTTGGTTGGGAAACTACGACTGGTATAGCGCAACCACGCGAGAGGCCAGTTCTCGACCAAAAGCTACCCTCACAACTAACGGGTCCTAAAGGGCACAAAAGAAACGGTTTTAGGCCCGATTGTGACATGGGCCCTCTTCAATCCCTGTTCCATACCCGACTCACTCTCTCTTCACTCCTCTTACTACGACACTCTTACTTTTCTTCACTATACTTTAGCGGTTTGTAGCTTATCCAACTGCTCTCGTTTAAGTTTACTTGGCAAGTGGCGGAAAAAGTTGCCGTGCTACTCGCCGTTCCTTTTCTTCTCGGATCCATTCTTCTATTTTCCACTGAACTCAAATTGTTGGCTCATCACCTAGCACCAGCAGTTGATAGTATATTGTGGTACAGTGTACTAAAACTAGGGGTATCCTTATAGCAATTATAATTTGAATTTAAAGAAGACATGCTAAATTCGATAAACTTACATAAATACAACCACAGATGTTACAAACGGTAACAGAGTTCAGAAACGCTTCATCAGGTACGCTGCCTTTATTGGAATTCAAACTATAGAGAGCAGACGGTTGATGCTCCAGAGCTTGTACATCTTCGACATTTTAACCGGCAACATCGACTGTAACAGTAAACTTCAAAATGTGTGCTTACATACATCTGCCCGCTAGCTACGAGATCAGCAACCGAACCAACTACGACCAACATAATCCATTAGTCGCGTGCTGCAGAGCCTTCACTGAAATCAGCCATGTATTTGATTTCATCATTAGTAAATTAGTCTAAGAATAGGATTAAGTCAGTTTAAGTAGTCTGTACGACCATGTGGTCGAAGGCGGTGAACTAAAAATAAAATAAATAGGTGAAATGGCTCTAATGTTGGCCTAAGATTGGGCCCATCGCTAAAAATATGCTATTTATCAATTTTATCTAGATGAACGTGTCATTGGGACGGTATAAATGGATATTTTTGGTCGATATTGAAAAATTTAGTCGATTGCTAAATTTAAGTATGGGCCCAAATTAGGGGCATGTAGGCCGACATTACATCCCTTTCCTCTAAATGAAAAAAATAATAATAATAAAAATGGGTCATTCCAGCTCAAGTGGGTACAGAATTTAAAAAAGTTGTGGTCGATGCCACCGATTTGAGCCAAACTTGACCAAAACGCTTATTTTGGCATTTTGCACAAATCCAGAACAACATGTGAAAAGGGCATACAAGCTTTTTGTAAACAAACCTTTGTAGGCCCTTTTCTCACCAACCGAGGGTCGCCCACGCAAAAAAGCAATATCATCGGGAAGGGGAAAGTGTCCCCTACCCGGTGATGTTAAAGGTTTGCGTTGGTGTCATATGGGTGGCGAGAAAAGGGCATAAGAAGGTTTGTTTACAAAAAGCTTGTATGCCCTTTTCACATGTTGTTCTGGAAATGCCTTTTTTGATTTTGCTCTAAAGTGCCTAGATCCTTTTGGGCTACAACCTTGGATTTTCGAGATTTTTAAAAAGTTCAACTCTCAGTAGCAGAGCTACATTTTCCTCGTGTGTGCAAAAATGTGCTGCCGAGACTCTCAACAAACCGTCTCCCGTCGCAACGAAAACAACATGTGACGAGCGAGAAAGAGACACGCGAGAATAAGATACGAGCGAGAAACAAATGCGACACCCAAAAATCCTGGCGTGCGCGTGTCTCGCGATGATCTCATGTGCTACGATTAATGCTAGAACTGCAGAGCTCGAAGTTCTGGAAGGTGTAGGTAAGCAAAATACAGGCTGTTGAAACTTGGTTGCTTTGACCGACATTTCGTTTGCGTTTGCACAAACCATTCCTATTTTAGAGGAAAGGTAGCATATATTTGCAGTGCTTAAATTCTTGAAATTCTCTAATAGCAAAAGCCATTAATTTGCAGGTCAATTAGAATATTCTTTGTTTATTTTTTTCCGGTTCAACACTTGACTACACTTGCATGACTAACATCTTTAGACACGTTATTTTCAATATATAGAATGGACAAAAATTCTACAAAAAGTGTATCGGTATTGTTTAGTACGGGGATTTACCTGTTGCAAGACGTTCACACATTTTCAACGTAATTTAACCATTCATCGGCAACACATTTGGTATACATTGTTAGATGGGATGTTACGTATTTTGAATAGATTATATCGGAATGCTACGAATGCAGCAATGTAGTGTAGATCAGTGCAGTGATATATTTATCATTCCAATTCTTAATATCACCAAGTCTACCGACCTTCTGTTCCGTTCCTTCAAATCGGGTGGCACGGTACGATCTAGGTGGCTTCTGCTGACCATTGCTCTGCGGGTTTCGATGGCATCGTTTTCTCGTCGATGTACGTTATCGCTAAGAAGAAATAACCTTTTCGGTTAGATAATGGGCGACCTTGCCTTTGTATACCAACAGTGTCAGAAGGAAGCGCCTGAGTATCGGCACCAATTCCACACAGTGACCACCAAGCGCCACCATCTCGCTACAACAAACCAGAAAGTGGTACAGCCATTGCTTCAACCTGCAACAGATCAACCAATAAAATCACCATGTTGCCACCATATTGCCAGAGTGTATGGTTTAAATTTGGAAAATACCGTGTTGAAAGTTGATCCATCCATTTGAAAAATTATGATATTCAAAAACTTAAGTCATCCTTTTTTTAGCAACTCGCTAGTTCAGATCAGAAGAACATCAGTAAATACTGAACTTTTAAAACTTCCTGGCTGTCTAGGGAGCATATCTGAAAGAATATCCTGTTACTTATGCAACGTTTCCTGAAAATCTACAAAATTTCCTTAAGTTTTAGAAAATTTACTCAAATTTCAAAGTACCTTGAAATTAAACGATGGTCCAAAATCTTCATCGTCAGGAAGTTCATTGAGATTTTTAAGATCTCTGACAAACTGCTATGAAGTTCCCTAAACTGAAACGAAGATCCCTGAAGTCTTCTATCTTTACGAAATTCCCTGAACTTTTTCAAAATGCCTTGTACTTCTATGAAGTTATACGTAATTCCTCGAATTATTACGCAGTCCACAAAACTTCATCAAAGCTTGCTTCACGTCTACGTTTCTCGTTGATTTTACGCAAAGTTCGAGGCACGAAATTTCCTGAATTTGTGAGGAATTCTCTGAACTATTTCAAGTCCATGAGGTTTCATCAAAGCTCTGAAGTTATAAAAAAGGTCCCTGAATAATAAAGAGGTTCCCTGCCATTAAACAATAAACTTCTACGAAGATACCTAAACTTGTATAAAGTTCCCAATTCTACGAAGTTTTCTGAAATTTTCCATGATCTCAGAACTTCAAATAATTTCACTAAATTTAGCTCATGATGAATCTGACATATGTTGGTCTTAATCCATAAAACAAAATATAATAAACCAAAGAAACATTCAAAATCAGGACAGTGTTCTAGTGAAAACAGTTAACGGAACATTAGAGTCAAACGAAGCATAAGTGTTACTAATCATATTAGCGACAGTATGAATAGCCTCATTCAGCCCATACTGTCAATTACGAGCTGCGAGGTGTATGAAGAGTCGTTGTCTTATAACTTTTTCAGGTACGTTGAAGAAGAGCTACCGAAGCAGTTCGATGAAACTCTACGAAGTTCACTGAAGTTCGGTGAGCTTCTACAAAGTTAGCTGAACTTTAAAGAAAAATCTGCACTTCAAGAAAGTTTCCTGAACTTTTAAAAAGTTCTCTGAAGTACCACGAAGTTTCTTGAAGAACTACAAAATTCCTTGCAACTCGGATAGCAGTTCGTACCCTGGTGTAGTGGTTGTAGGTGCATTGTCAGATAGCACCAGCAAATCAACAGAGGAAGTGTTAGAGGTGCTGCATGAAGAGGTGGTGATAATGGACGTGGCCTCAGGAGGCCGATAAAGCATGCAAAAACGAACATCAGCATCCTCGGCAGAAAGGGTTTGCGGATATGTCGAGATTCGATGCGTTGCAAGAACAAAAAAAATATAGGCAATAGATTTAGATCTCCATTGTAATATTTGTTTAGTCCTTCGGCTCCGCAGAGCTTTCAATGATATTAAGCCTACTAAATAAACATTTTGGAAAACATGGTTTTCGATTCAGATACTGACCGTTGAGTGTGACAAATATGTTGGATTCATCCCAAAATTTACAATCCAGTTTTCTTATTTCTCATAATATTTTCAGGTTGACTACTACTTGCGAAGAACACACCATGCTTTTTGTGTAAATTTATTTGAACAGTTCTCAAATTTAAGTACATGTTTGAATTAACTAGTGATGTCGGATACAGCTGGCTGAAAATACTAATTGATGAAGTCACACGAATCATTTTCAACAACGAAGCTTTTTTAAAGGGCCCTCCGAGCTATTGGTTCTCTGCCAGCTGCAAAATACCTATCAATTTGATCCACCAAGATCAATCGGATCCAAATCAGGCTGATGAATATCCCAAAATTTGAGCTAATTTGGTGGCGAACTGATTCTGCATTGGCTCTTTGAAGTTTATATGGGAATTACTATAAGAACCCAGACAACCAGAATGCACGTATATTCAAAGTTGTTTTCGTGATATACAAACATATATACAAACAAATAATTCGTATATAATGCAAAGATATGGCTTATACGTACAAAAGTGGAGGCCATATACGTGCATATTTTAATTTAATTTTAAACGAGTTGATTTAACATCATATACGATTTAATCTGTAATAACAAATTCATTTTGAAAAGTCTTACGATGTAATCCGATTTAATTTGTGATACAGTACGATGGAAAAATGAGTCACCGCATATTTGTCGGAAATTTGCATTCTATACGGTTTAACTTAAACATAATGCGAGGTATGCCATTCTTATATGCGATTTTGACTAAAACTGTAGCAATTTACGATACTGTCTGTACATTATTATACGACTTCTGGTTATCTGGGAAAAGTGTATTTTTTGTCCTCATCGTTCTAGCCCTGCACCATAATGATTTACGGAAAAGTTGTCCGTCAGAGCCCCCCCCTCTTACGTGAAAATTTTCCAGCTACAACTTTGTTGAAAACCACTTTTTAATTGAATGTCAAGAAAATGTCAGAAGAAGATCATCTTCCTTATCAATTAATAACTAATTATCCTAACGTTCAATTTTTCAATTCCCACATAAACTTCAAAGGGCCAAGTGCAGTATGAGTTCGCATCCTAATGAGAACAAATTTTGTGAGAATGATCAATCGTTTGAACTTGGTGGAGCTAAATCAATATTTTGAACCATGAAAATTCCATGCGCATGGATCGGTAACAAATAACCCCGCCGGTAATTGGTTCGTAATCGTTTAACTCATCTTCCGCTTGAAATACTTCTATAAAACCACAATCTCTCAACCCTCAAAAACTGAATACCAACTGATTGAAATCATTTAGTTGTACCAGCAACCAGCAAAAATGTGACAGGACTACAACAGTTATCTGCTGTTTTTTTTTTTATCATCAACCAGCCACTTTCAGCATGCACGCAGGACGTAGGTACGCTGCCGATCTCCCTGGAGCTCGCCGAGCTTAGCTTATGAGACATAGCACATGTGACACGAATGAGGCACTTAGGAACAAAAAAGAAACGCAAAATAATACGTCTCGAAATGTACCAGGCACCTACGATCTTATAGAAAGCGTGTCTCTATCACGCGGGATGGATGCACGTGTACATTAACTCTGCTCAGAAGAGATTACTTCACCACCAAATAAGCTATTCGTTATCATAAATTATTAGTAGTTTGGATCAAATAGGTGACATTGATCACAGGTGGTGTACCCAATTGAGCTGGAATGACCCAAATACTAAAGTATTTTGGGTTCCCTAATTATGCAGAAGTTTTTATCTTGATATTCTACATGCTCAACAAAGCGTTCTACGATATCCTGACTTATTAATAGAATCCGCAAAGCTTCGTGGATTCTTATTACATCATTAAGGACATATACAACGGTTAGCAAAAAAACTTTAGTCATTCAAAGTATCCTGCTGATAAGATCTTCAAGTTAGACGGAATTCCACGAAGTTTCGTAAGTTGTTCCATCTAGCTGTACAAATCCGTTGAACTGCATCATGATAAATACATCAATGTGCCACGTGTTGATTAACACCATTTTAGCAGTTTACCGACCTAAAATGATCTGCTCGAATTTAACGGCAACGCCAAACGTTGAAGAACGAAGAGACAGCCACTCAAATGGGGCCACGCAGGAGAATAAACAGGATGTTGATTAAGTTTAATTGGGTTGTCTATTTTTTCGCTGCTTCTCATCGCTAAACATATAAAACCACCCCGCCTTCAATTAACATGCAAAATATCGCCCTCGCTCGCCAACGAATCCAAACGGGCCGAAAAGCGAACCGAAGCTCCAGCCTGCGACAGAATAGGTATACGAATTCTCATCTCATCAAGGCTCATTAGATTTTTATCTGATTTTGCTTTATTTCTTCATCGTGTCGCTTGAATGGGTGGAAGGTTTTTTTTTTCGCCAAAACGATGTTTCCGATACAGTCATAAAAGTCCGTAACTGTTCCGCTCCTTGCAACGATACGCCAATCGAGTGGAGAAGGGAGAAGTGGGAGGGGATCATTCCTAAATTGGCATGTCTGTTTGTTATATTAGACTGACATTTCTTGTTTCCGTTTTTTTTTGACTCGGAATTAAGTTTTAGCTATCTTCAGAGTTGGGAGGTGTGGTTCTTGGTAAAGAATCCTCTAAAGAAGCGCTTTCAACGGTTATAACCTGCAACTTTAGTTGCAGGAAAAAGTTTTAATCGAAATATCTGCACCGAACTTTTCTTTCGTCGACTGGTGAAAGCAAAAAGCAGCTATTAAAATTAATTTAATTGAGACACGCTTCCGCAGAACAGAACTGAACTGAACAGAAAGCATTCATGTTGTTGGAGTTTGAATGGCTCTTTAAGAACACTTTAGCTTTATTTTCGTACAGCGCCCACTTGACATCATGATTCACAATTAATTTTTACTCACTGCACACGAAAGCAGCTCCCCCTCTAATCGGGGAAGCAATTTCGGATTAGAGCACAAAAGCAATTTACCAACCACTGCATACGACTCATAATTCATCGGTATGATTTGCAGTAATTGAAATTAATAATGAATTAATATAATTACGATTTCAATTACACCGTCCGGTCCGATCCGGGGTCACTTGTTATGATCGTTTTGCTAATTTTCTCCAACCTCCTGCTCTTTCCTACATAGAAGTGGATTATTACCGGGCAGCAGAACCCATAGAGCACCGAAATGCAAAATATAGTGATTAAAATTTCAACCGTTGCGTAACCTGTAATAATTTATATCTGCCACATCCGTCGCCTCGCCAAGGGCCCATTCACCACTTCCGGTAGGCGCTGGAGCTGGAGATAGCCCATTCATGGGCTAGGGTAGTGTCTGTTCAGCGATGTGTCCACCGCATGCTCATTCTCGTCGCTGATTTACGACACTGTTATCTAAATCCTTATTATTTTCTGATTTTTATGAAATAATTTTTATGCAAAACATGAAACAAATCCTGCTATTTTATGTCCGGTTAATCAACCCTGATATGCATCTCATCGGCCGGTTCGGTCATTCATTTCCACACGGTGATTAAAAAGGGTAAAAAGTTGATGATTTCGCTCCCTCACCTTACCCCGTCCCGTAAAATTAAACGGTTTAATGGCATGGCACCAACTCCGGTCAGTCGGTGGCGGCTGTCGAGGGCGTTGCCACAGCTCACACTTTAATGTTGCTTTAATATCCGGTTGTCACGCAAAATCCTCGCTTGGTCACACGCGGTCCGCTGACAGCCGCAGTCACAGCCGAGGATACAAATAGCAGGCGGCGGTGTGGGTGGTGGTGGCTATTATGACCACCAAGGCGCAGCAATAAAATCTAATGAGAAATTAAGAAAACGTCGTCCGAAGACAAATAAAACAAACTTCTTGGCCCTTGCTGGTGGAGTAACGTGGAGTGAAATGGTTTACAGCAAATTATAATCCATTTCACACAATCGTCAGGATACAATTAAGTTGACGTATTTTTACTTTTAAACCACTGTGCATTGATGTGCAAACTGCACCATTTCATCAGCAGACTAATGGCTTAACCGAAGATTTGTTGACACACAGAATATCATCGCAGGGGCCCCCAGGGGGGGTGTACATTCGTCAAAGCTATCGACAGTTTTCTCTTGTGCCCTAGCACAGTCCACCAATGCTACCGACGCCAGGGAGACACAGCTCCTGGACCCTACCTATCGATCCATCAACTCATGAACCGGGGACCAACGGCTTTACTTCCCTTCCGAAGGAAGGCGTGATCAGAGATGTTATGCCTCAGAGCATCCCGGCGGCGCCGACTGGGATTGAACAAAGGGCCTGCTGGGGTGAGGGCACCTGGTGGTAGATCGCCCAGCAATCTACACGTTTATTCTGGTCAACTCAAAATTGAGTCGAATGTACTCATATCAGTGGCAAGTAGGGCTACTCAGTAGCCTTATGTTGACTCACTTTTGAGTAAACGACGTTCTCACGTAGACTGAGTGAAATCCACTCGCCGGTATTTTCAGTTGCGGGGAGGGTTTTTGTTTTGATTTTTATTCAAGGAAATGGAAATTGCCTGCTCCGGATTCATTCTACCGGAGCAGAAAATGGTTCAACACCGTTTCTCTAAACAATTCGTACTTACCTGAAGGCATTTCAGCCGGTTTCGAATAACATTTTCTATGAGGCTACCTCCGAAATGACTGGCATTTTTTTCAAGTACAGGATTTTGCTGACTGAGTGGATTTTACTCAGTTTGACATTTCTCGTTTACTCAATTTTTGACAACTCGAGACATCGGACGAAAGTGAGTACGATCGACTCACCTGGTGAGTAAACAGAAGTTAGCGTGATAATGACATTTATATAAGGTCCGACCCAGAGCGCTGCTTGTTTGAGTTAGTAACTCAAAAAATTTAAACATCAACGATCAACTGATTGGTGACGTTAAACTATAACAACATGTCTAGAATGTGTATGGAAATAAATGGAAATCATTAACTAAAAACGCTTATTTTGTTTTAACGTTGAATTAATCCAACCAATAAGCTTCTCATTCCTTAACTCTTTCCATCTCAGAAAGATTTGCGATGTTATTAAATGCAAAAATACGTTTTTCTTTAGTCAAAAGTATGCAGTTCCATCCGTCGATGCATCAGTAGTTAACAATCGTTAGAATGAACAAAATGTTGTTGATTACTAAATAGTTCCAACAGGAATAGAAAAGAAATAATTGAAATGTTTAAATAATCGACTAATTAGTTTGAATGCATGAAATGTTGATTTACATCTACTTGCTTTTAAATATCTGGAATAAATTAAGCTCAAAAGATCAGACGAGGGACTAGATGTCTATGATACTGTCAAATTAATGTTGAACTCCGGATCAGAATCTTGACCGTCACGCAAAAGAGAACTTTGAAGTTGGTGATGGAATGTCATCAGCTCAAAGAAGTCTTATTCCATGCTGACATCGTTTCGGATTTCGTTCGATGGATCTTGGATGGAATGCTCAGTTTTGTCGGAGATGCTCAAATCATTCAAATCACGAATCACTGGATTCCGCTTGAGAATGTCCTCCATGCAATGTGGTATTTTGCTACATTCTGCGGCTTTCTTTTCGTACTGTTCCAACATTTGGTTTGCCACTTCCAAGCGGGACTTTCTCTCCATACGCTTAGCACGGTTTTGTTTTTCAAGAAGACACGAAGAATTTACTTACCATCTCGTTTTAGGTTGCGTCATTTTATGTCCGGATCATGCATATTGTGATAATCGTCTTTTGCAAAATGATTGGAGCAAATTACTAGTGATTCATCGCTCTGATTGTTCAAACCACAAAACAACAACCACTTTTTTCTTCGAACTTCATCCTTCGGAAGAGCATGCAATTTGATGGGATGATTCTTTTTGGTAATGCCGTAACTTGCATCGGAACATTTTTTCACTGCACATCGAACCATTGCTAATCAAACACAATCGTAGAAACAAAATTTTGATCAGTTTCGGTAGGGAAGCAGAATATAAACAGAGAAATTGACGTCACCACTTTGATGTCTTTCTATGCGAAACATAATCATTGCCATGCGACACTAATATTACCACAAGTTTCATCATTTCACTAATACTTGCGACCTCCTTGGGCCGGACCTTATATACATAACATTGATACGAACTGCCAAAACGTCGAATGACAAACGTCGAATGAAAACAAAATGTATTGATTTAAAATACAGTAGAAGTAAACTATGATTTCAATCCTATGTACATATTTTGGATTTCCTACTTAGTTTCCTACTTAGTACTCGTAGTTGATCGGAAATATCTCTGTTAGCCATAAATCCCTTCTCGGTACATATTTAATCTACCGATTGCCACCACCCAACGGAGCTGAGTCCGTTGAAGGCTACCGGCTTGGACAAGCCGATATTTGTCAGGAACAGGTCTAGCGTAACCCATCGATGCACGCCGGTGAGATGAATGTTTGCTCATTAGAAAACCAAACGGAGTACAGCCCATGCTGCGAATGGTCGAACAGCAGACGACCGTTCTGGTTCTGCTGGTAGTTCCGTCAGGCCTCATGGCGAGCATTTAGATCTCCTCCAACTACGAAGCGGGAACCGGTACAGATGATGGTGGACAGGTCCTTCTTGAATTTAACCGCTAGTCCACTGCTGGAGGCACACTGTCGAGATTTTAGATGGGTCTCGGTTAGAAGGCCCACGTCGATGCTGTGCTTGCGGAGGAAGTCGGCAAGCTCAATCTCTTTTGCTCTTACAGAGCAAGCATTACAGGTGACAATAGTTAGCGGTTTAAACGCCATACTGGATGATGAACTTACCGAGCACTTGGATCTGTTCGGGCTTATTGCGGTACTTACGAAGAGCACCGGACATGTTGACGAAAATTTCCATCAGTTCGTCCGCTGAGAACAGATCGGGGTTGTTGTTTTGCGCTGTTGGTTGTCTCCAGAATCGAGGGGGGGATTGAGAGCTTTTGCCAGCAGAATAACCGGAAGCTTCTTGAAAGGGGGAGGGGGGGAGGTTTGCACCCGAGAATTCACTTGCCTTTGTTGGGGAGCACGAAGAGGCGGAAAATCCTCCGTCCTGAATGCTGGGGTTTTGTCCTTCTTGCGTCTTGCTTGACGCCTGCTTTCGGATGCGTTTGAAGTCTTTGCGTTAGGAGCACTGTCTATCGGAACCTTGATGTGCACCACCACAGTTAGTGCATTTTATCGCCACGGCTCCATCCGCAGGGCAGTTGGAAGTGGCGTGTTCTTGAGCGCAGTTGCTGCAGCGTGGCTTGATGTTGCAATTGCGGGTACCGTGTCCAAAATTGAGGCACTTCTGGCACTGCGTTACGTCACGATGGCCGCCACGGTATGGCTCCCACCGTACGATGATGGAGTAGATCGATCGGATGGCTTGCAGCGCATTGAGCGTCACCGTCCCTTTCTGGAAGTGCACCAGGAAAAGACAATCCGGGTACTTCTTCACGTTTTCGTCTCTCCTTGTCATTCGGAAGACAGCGATTGGGGCTAGCTTTTACCGGTTGATTTCAGCTTCGACCATCTTGGGGTCGAAGTTTGGTAGACCCCTGATGACTACCTTGAAGGGCTTCTCACCGGGGATGTCGTGCGTGAAGAATTCCGCCTTGGAACCCTTCAAATATTTCACGGCCACTTCGTACTCCGATTTCGTTCGGAGCATCACCTTGGTGCCGATCCTGCCGAGCTTAAACTCAGCTGCAACGCCCAGCGATGAGAGATCGCCAAGCAGCATGTTGAGTGGGACTTGCTTCACCACCAGTGGAGGAAGCTTCATTTTTGCTGCACTCAGGCTGGCAGCAGTTTCTGATCTTGAAGTTCCACAGATTCAATGAGATATTGTAGATTTGGGATATATAGTTGTAATGACAACACATTTTGGGATCTCCAAGTTATCCTGATGATTGGGTCCTGATGTTCTACAGGCAACAATGTCCAGATTTATTATACGAATCTATGATGTTTCGTGAGACCTCAACACATCAAGTGAGACAAGAAATTTTATTAACAAAATATATTCCATTCTCCAAATTGTCCTGGAGCTCAGATTTTGAAGTTCTACAGACTCAACGAGATATTTTACGATGTGTCGACTAAATTTGTGCACCCAAAAAGCTTCATGGATCCTCAATGTAACATGTAGGGTATTTAGAAGTAATGACAACATATTTTGGGGTCTCCAAGCTATCCTGAGAATTGGGTCCTGACGGTCTACAGGCTCAACAAAGGCTTGAAGAATATCTAGATTTATTATATCAATCCAAAAAGCTCTGAAATAAGAAGTTATATTATCAAAATACGTTTCGTTCTGCAAATAGTTCTGAAGTTCAGATCTCGAAGTTTTACAGATTTCAAATTGTCATGGAGCTCAGATCTTGAAGTTCTACAGATTCAACGAGGTATTGTATGATGTCTTGACTAAATTTGGGGACCCAAAAAGCTTTGTTGAGCCCCATTGTATCATGTGGAACATAAAGTTGTAATGACAACACATGTTGGAGTCTGCATGCTAGCCTTAGGATTGGGTTCTACATGTTCAACAATGTCCAGACACCATATAAAGTTCAGATTTATAAGATAAATCTATGATGCTCCGTGAGATCATCACATCAAGTGAGATAAGAGGTTGCATTATCAAAATATGTTCCATTCTCCAAATTGTCCTAGAGTTCAGGTCTTGCAGTGCTACAGATTCAACAAGGTACGATGTTCCGACTAATTTTGTGAAAAAAAAAAAGATTCATGGAGCCTCATTTTATCGTGTGGGATATATTGTTGTAATGGCACAATTTTTGGGGGTCTCTAAGTTATCCCGAGGATTGCATCCTGTTGTTCTACAGACTCAACAAAGTCTTGAATGATGTCGAGATTTATTATATGAATTCAATAAGATCCGTGATGCCTCATCATATCAAGTGAGATAAGAAGTTGTATTATCAAAATATGTTCCATTCTCCAAATAGTTCTGGAGGTCAGATCTTGAAGTTCTACAGCTTCAACGAGGTATTGTACGATGTCTCGACTAAATTTGGGGACCCAAAAATCTTCGTTGAGCCTCATTATTTCTTGTGGGATATCATGTTGTAATGACACACCATTTTGGGGTCTCACAGTTATCCTGAGGATTTGGTCCTGATGTTCTAAACGCTCAACAAAGTCTTGAAGAATATCCTGATTTATTGTATGAATCCAAGAAGATCCGTGATAACTCACCATATCAAGTGAGATAAGAAGTTGTATTATCAAAATATGTTCCATTCGCCAAATAGTTGTCGAGTTCAGATCTTGAAGTTCTTCAGATGCAACGGAGTAATGTACAATGTCTTGACTATATTTATGGACCCAAAAAGCTTCATTTCTTCTTCTTCTTCTTCTTCTTCTTCTTCTTCTTCTTCTTCTTCTTCTTCTTCTTCTTCTTCTTCTTCGCATTTCAAGCTTATTGCATATCGCATATTAGCTTATTGCGTGCTCTCAACTTAGTGTTCTAGATGCATTTCCATAGTTATTAATTGAGAGCTTTCGATGCCTGTACCATTTTTGCACTGGTATAATTGTGTGGCAAGTCCAATCATACTTCTATGCCCAGGGAAGTCGAGAAATTTTCCAACCCGAAAAATTCCTAGACCGGAACGGGAATCGAACCCAGCCACCTCCAGCATGGTCTTGCTTTGTAGTTGTGCCTTTAGCGACTGAACTAAGGGAGGCTTCATTTAGCCCCATTATATTATGTTGAATATATAGTTGTAATGGCAACATATTTAGGAATCTCCAAGTTATGCGGAGCTTTGGATCTTTATGTTCTACAGACTTAACAAAATATTGTTTGCAGATCTGCATGAGAAGTATGCAGATTTTAAATGTCTAGCAAAATTAACAAATCCACTGGACATTTTTAAAATAATTTTGTAATTTTTATGTTTGCTTACTTTTCGAACAAAGTTAGTTTCCCCAAATGCATTGTGTTTTGAAAATGATCTCGTGAATATTTTATACAAAAATGTACGTTCATATCCATTGCAAGAACTGCCATTAAATTGGTAGAGTAAAACATATGCAGAGGATGTAATAAATCCTACCTTACATTGTATATAAGAGAAATTTATTTTGCGTGCAGCTGTGTACACAGACTGATGATCTGCTTTCATAAGTAGCGTTTTACCCCCAGTGCCCTAGAAAGAGCCATTACAGCTTGAAAACAAGTGGCAGATGTTCCCCATTGTCCAGTTTTTACGATGCATCACCATCGCTCGCTGGCGCTCGGTTGTTTTCGTCAGAGACACGAACGAGTCCCACGATAACGCGCAACGGGTGCAATTTCCGAAGCTCTTGGATACTTGGGGAAGCGACTTTTGTTTTTCCCTCCTAATCGGGCGCCTTTATTATGGCAATTTGTCATAAATGAATTATTCCGAGTTGCGATGGGACGGTCATCGGTATATTTATGGCACTCAGAAACTGTGTCTGCAATTAGATAAGCTTGGGTGTTTTTTTGCGAGAAGTTTGCCTGGTAACGATTTTCTCGACCCTGATCTCATCGATTTCCAATTTACGATGCTCCCGAACGATGGAAGATTTGTTATTTTTAACAACCTTTCAGCTTCCTCCTAGTCTCGGAAGACGGACAAAATCTCAATAAGAATTTTCCGACGACATCCCAGCCGAAACCCATTTATCGCATCATTATCCTCGGGCGAGATATCGGTGTCTATCGGAGTGCGAGGCTGTAACCTTTTCACATACTAGCGCCGCAGGTGGATGGTACGTAACACGTGTGATAGCTCATTCGGGAGGGGGTGGGTGAAGCAAACCAAGGATGCTGCTTTGTATTCTCGAAGCAGGTCGAAAACAACGACAAGAACGCGATAGTGACGACGACGATGACGACGGACGGTAGCAGGCCCCTGGAGGAGCTTACAGTCAATCATTTCCCCTCATCCCGTCGGCGTCGTTTCATTCGGCCGGAGCCATGCCATTATTTTGGATCATTTGGTTAGCCCTTGGCGGAAAGGTTCACCCGTAGCTATAAATATGTTCTGCTAGGTTCTTCTCTACAAGTCGGTTCATAGTTGCACCTTGTGAAACTGCCAGCCAACAACGGATGGAGCCGGGACTGTTTTCGTACGAGGGAGAGAGATAGAGAGAGAGCGGCACGTCGAAGCCCATTTCATTTTGATCAGTTTCTTAATATAGGAAACCGTTTTCCGAAAATGGGCAATCAATATTCATCAGGTGTATGGGTGCTTTTTCACCAGACTGTGTGGGAAATGTATTTCCAGGATTGAAGATGAGCCTCGGTGTCCAGGCGCGGTTCGTTCTGCACAGTACGATTGGACACTTTTACGGTTGTGCGGGATCCTGCGGAGCACTATCTTCTGGCCATTAGCGTCAATATTTTTGACTCAACTTAGATCAGATCACAGTGCTTCCGAAGCCAAGGGTCTTGATGGTCAGTTTCTTGATTTGACCGATCTTCCAGAGGAATGAACAGTCGCCCCAAGGATCTACATTTTGGTCACTTTTCCTATACTCTAGCTACTTCTGGGCACATCGATATGTGTTTATTTATTTATTAATTCATTTATTTATTTATTTATTGTATTTCATATGAAATAAGTTGTTTTAATGAATAAAACTTAGGTTATACACAAATAATCACAATCTTCTCAATCGGTTTGGTTCGATGTTTCTCCGAATTCAAATGCTTCTTCCACAGCGGAGAATGCCCGAATCATCGCAGACATTGGCTTATGGTATCCATATGCAGTCCGATGGAATCTTGGTTGTAGTAAGAATGATTGCCGCAACAACAACAGGTCAACAAGCCAACCTCAAAAATCTTTTCTGAACACGTTCTATTCGGAGATTCCACACTAGCTCATATGGAGACCAGACCGCAGATGCCTTCAAGCAGTGAGGGTCTTTGAAATCTCGTGCAATCTTCGAAATAAATCCCAGTTAACGATTCGCCTTCGAAATGAACGAGGAATAGTGAAGATTTAAGGTCAACTTTGGGTCCAAAAGAACATCAAGATCAGTCATACGCTCTACTCTGCGAAGCGTTACATTGTCAATGCAGTAGTCGTAAAGAATTGAACTCGTAGAGTGGTGAAACGTCATTACTGCACACTGTGGAACGCTGATGATGAGCTTATTGCAACGGCACCAATCCACAAACAAATCTAGCAGAACTTGAAGACGATGACAATCCTCAATCGAGTAAACTATGACGTATGGCTTAAGATCATCTGCATAAACGAGCTTGCATTTAACTTCCAACAAAGCTGCTACATCGTTGAAGAATAACGTAAACAAAAGTGGACCCAGGTTACTTCCCTGAGGTACTTCAGAGGTGCTGGTAAACGTAGAAGATACAAGATCCTAGTCGTACTCGAACAGTTCGTCCAGTCAAGTAGGAATGTAACCACGACCTAAGTTGCTCAGACGCTCCTAGTCGGGAAAGCTTGCATAACAAAACCTTCTGGTCGATTTTGTCGAATGCGGCTTTCAAATCAGTATATATGACGTCGACTTGTGCCTTATTCTCCATGGCGGTGATGCATGTACTGGTGTAGGTTGGTAGCTACCGATCTACCGGGAATAAATCCATGCTGGTCAGTTGAAATGTAGTTCTTCGAGCGATTCAGGACAAGTTCGCTCAAGATTATCTCAAACAGTTTGGACGCTACCGAAAGATTGGTGATACCTCGATAGTTCTTAATATCCCGTCTATTGCCAGCTTTGAAAACATGAAACATATACGACTGCTTCCACAATGTTGGGAATTTTCCTTGCTCAAATATGGCTGCTACAGGGTCTGCTAAGGCAGCTGAGCAACGGCAGAACATCACTGCCGGAATTCCATCTTAACCAGGAGAGAGTGAGGTTTTTGGTCTCCTTGCTGCTGAAAGTACCATATCCCGAGTTACTTCGAATGTGTTCAGTTCCACTAAGTCACTAGGCGTATCAGTGGCAGCAGATTCAGCTTCAACGTCACTTGTCATATTTTTATCGAAGACAGATGCAAAGTGTTTAGCAAACACTCACACGCTTCGCTAAGAGAAGTGGACTCTTTCCCATTGAGTAGCATGTTGGACGGTATACTCGAATCTTTCCTTTTGCTGTTGACAAAACTCCTAAAATTCCACTGGACCCTAAGGACGTGTGATTTTTACAAGGCACTCTTAAGTTTAATGTAAGCGATACTGGCACGCTTGAAGTCACGCTTCGTGGCAGCTGTTCTGTGATGACGTAGTTTTCTCTGGACTGCGTTACGCTCACGCTTCAGCCCTCTAAGCTGAGGAGTACTCCAAGCTGGGGAAATTGGTCGTCTTTTGAGAGGAACATTTGATTCCAACCAATGTTGAATAATGCTACAGAAACGCACAGTCATCTCATCAACATCAATGCATTCAAACACATCGGCCCAGTCTTGATCAAAAAGAAAATGCAGTAATGAGACATAATCAATTTTCTTGAAGTCTTGAAGCCCTGCTCTATCATCAACGTTGCAAGCTGGGTGAGATGGCCAGTCAAGTGGAGCAAGTAGCAACAGAATTAAGGAACGATGGTGAGCATCAATAGGTAAAAGCGGCACAGCGGATTCGTCGATATCGAAATCATTTTCACCGTTCCAAAGCACCAGATCCAGCGTGCGGCCAAGTTACTGTCGGACTGTATTGTGTTGACTGAGCTTAACGAAATCCATTCCATCAACGAGAGCAATACTTGCAGCGGTCAGTGAATATGTTTCGGTGAGGTAGACCCTGTTGTCATGGATTCCCCACTGAAGACGAGACTGATTACAATCGCCACAAACAAGAATCTTATCATCGCAAGATGCCTTGTCGCACAACTCTTTGACTGAGGCAATATTCGCTTCCATAACTTCGGCGTCGGTCGGGTGGGGTGTACAAGGCGCATAAATATAGTCTATAGCCACGTAAGTCCAGTGATACACAGACTTGTTCCAGTCTAGTACCGTGTCTGAAATTCGCAAATGAGCTGACATAACGTTGCGCCACAGCTATCAGCACGCCACCAAAGCATGTTTTATCGCTGTTGCGTAAGTTGCGATCACAGCGAAACACGTTGTAGCCAGGTCCAAAAATCTGAGTCGAATTGATGCTATCGTCAAGTCCGGTTTCAATGAAGATGATAACGTCATACTCGCAATCAGCAGCAGCCAGGAATAGATCATCAATGTTTGTCCGAATACCTCGTACATTTTGGTAGTACATCCAGATCCGATTTTCAGTCGAACCAGCCGGTTGTAGTTCTTGAGGCGGTGAGGCGCTGGAAGCAACGGACGAATCAGGAGTGGAACTGGTGGGACACTTGCCTTGAGTTGCGGGTTGGAAGACCCCTTCTCCAAGCCCACACACAGGTCCAGGACGACTGCAGAACGATGCCTGGATTAACTCGACTGTGGCGGGAGAAGAAGGGGCTTCCGTAGTGCCAACTTCAATGCGTCCCAGAGTGCTCAGATGACAGACGGGCGATGGATGGTTGAAGGTTGGTATAGCGCTAGAACCAATGCACAGTGGTACAGAATGCAGATTTTGGTAGAATGATATGTTTTGAGCTTGAAATTGAAACTTTAGACTAAACGTTTCGTCTACAAAGCTGTTCCTTATAGTTAGGTCCTCATTTTTATGACTATGAATTCTAGGGTGGTTCTTATTATCATTAAAATAAAAAATCTAACTTTTTTGTTAGAATAAATTAAGGTATACATTCTTCGGCAAAGTTATAGCTGAGCTAATTTCAAGCAACTTTGTTGGAAAAAAAAAAAACTTTTTTGTTTCTCTTAAATTAACCGATTTAGAGCTATTTTCTTGAATTGAGTTAACAGTTGTTTTGCTCTAGCTTTCTTATCTCCAATTTCTCAGCAAAGGTGTCTTCAAACTGCTTTTAGATCTTTAGAAGGCGCAAATTTTTGTTCCACAAAGCTTGTCAATATCGTTCGCTGATCAAGAGTTATTGACGTTTTTCTACTAGGAGCAACTATGGTACGTTAGAAGCGTTTGGTTCCTATAGTTGTGTATTGAGTCTCCATGCACAACTATAGGAACCTAACGCTTCTTACGTACCGCAACTATAGGAGCGTTTACCCTTATTATAGATTTGAACCAAAAAGATTTATCGAAACGAAAATGAAGGAAGAAGAAGACGTATTGTAAACCAATGAATACTTCGGGTTTGATTTTGGCGCGATACCGCATTCGTTTGCTTCTACATACTATAATTTGCCTACTGAACCCAGGCTCGAAAGAATTCAACCAATCCCCCAATCAAAAAGAACAAACCTGCAGGTACTGGTTAAAAGACCGAGGATCCTATCATGTTTTTGTATTGCTGTCATGTGCAAAAAAGTAAGAGGTTGTATCCAAGACACGATAGCAATATTCGGCGACTGTGTTAGGGAAAGTGCTTTTTGTAGGCAATCGATAATAATTTTGATCACCATTGCAACAGTTATTTGTGTAATTTTCAATAGTGAGCTATTGAAAATTGATAAAGTGTTCATTTTAGCAGATTTGTGGAAAGATTTCTAATCGATTGGTTTGTTTAGAATTAAAATCCATCCGCTATTGACAGAGTTATATGTGCTCAAAGCCTGACCACTTTTCGTAACGCGGTCGACTTTAGTTTTTTTTTTAATTGCATTCCCCAATATGTTGCTGAAAGACGTAATCCTACGTCAAAAAACTACAATGGACAGCCCTATGGGGTTGTACACAGTGGTGACGTAGGACTACGTGGTCTTATATAATAAATGTTATTTGTTAACTGCAGCAGGAGCTTGTGTTTTGGGTAAGAATAGGAATTTAAGAGGGATTATCTCTGTTTATACTCTTTAGTATGACTATGATTGCCCTGAAAAGAACCTTTTGATGTAAATTTTAGTTGGAACATGCTCAGAATTTTTTTTTTTGAATATCTTGGTGGCCCTGAAAAGGGTCGATGATAGTACGGGCATAAAGATGATGATGACGTGTAGGCAACTGCATCAGTAAATCGGACTGGCCATCCCATATTCTTCGGTTCAATGATTGGCCACTCGAAGGAATTTCGGCCCGTCTGCTGCTGGACAGGGAATATCACTTTCCACCCAGTTAAAGCTCCAGCCCTTTTGAGTTTTTCTCGTTAAACTCCTTCTCTCAACAAGTTGGTAAATCTTAGCCTTTAGCAGGAAAGACACTCAACAATTTTTTCGGCGAATTTATGATCCTGTTTCACGTAATGGTTCTTCTCTATGCCTGTTCAGATAAATTGGTACGTTCATTTATCTTATCTGCTGCACTCAATCAAACGAGTAGAAATAAGAAGGGCTGTCGGTTATGCACTCGAATAATTGAAAATTCGAATAGCTGAATAAATCTTTGCGATTAATCGATAATCGAATATTTGAACTTTTAGGCATCCCTAGAGAATAATGTGATTTCATGTTTTTGGTGGTCCTTCGAAAATGTCGAAGAGCAGAATTGCAACCAGCAAGTTTAACCCAAGAACCAAAAGCGGTGCTATGCTAGTTTTCATTGCTATGGCTTAGAAGAAGAGGGGTGAAAGTCAATTCTCTTCATCGATTTCCTCTTTTGATGACCATGGCTTCACTAACCTATTTCGCACTATTTCTGCTATACTCTTCTATCACCCAGAGCAACAAGCGTATCAATGAATGTGCTTGCCGTCGAGTGATTAACGAAACAGAAAGTCGATGCAGAGAATCGATCAAAATCTCTTGCACCCCTGTATCCAAGCTTGGTTACAAGATTACAACTCTGGAGGACAATTTGTGTGGTCGTGTGGGGTGTGTGGTTCTAAATATGGCGATGAGTGTGCAAAATGTTATGTAATTGCATCCTCTCTATTCGCATACGCCCGCAGATCGGAGGCGAATGCCAATTCGACTTGTTTCGCGTACTAACGACTCTCTGATGACTGTGTTGGGGAAGTAGCCTGTGCATGTACGTAATTGGTGGATTTTTTAGTTATTCCCACGCTTTTGAACAAAGCTTTACATAAACAACTTTTTCAATTGTTTTTTTTTGTTGAAAATCAATGCTCGGTAGTAATGCTATCGATGCGTAGAAATATTTCTGATCGATTGGTGATAACACTATTGCAATTGGTCTAGGAGCAGCTGAGTTATTAAAGTTCAAAACCTTTCATAATTTCGTTACATGTTCCATTTCGGTTTTCACAAAGTGTACCCCTATATAGAAATCACAGACGTAGTCCTACGTCAAAAACTGCATTTTATGATCGTTTTTTGGGAGGTTTGGAACCGAGTTTGAAGCTTTCCCGCTTGTTGCTGCTCTCTTTTGACGGTATATTATTACTGAACCGTTTCGATCATTGAGCGCTGCCTCGAAACCACGCTCATCGTCATCATGGTCTATTAGAGGCGTTGTGCTGGGATTGCATTGGGTCAACATGAGATTGATTTTATTCGTGATGGAGCTTAGGGGTAGTGTGTGATCGAACTGTCAGCAAGACAATCTGTTGATTTTGACGTTCATTGTGACATTTTACAGGCATAATATTAACATCGTATTAGTTGGTTTTTCACTCACTGTGGCGCTATTCGTGCCTGGATCGTAAGAGTCGTGCATTTTTCTTCTTTATGTCATCTTTGCCGTGAGATTGGTATCAAAACGCCAGAGTATACATACATATTATTAAACAAAACTAATTCAAGTCAAATAAACGTTCAGCTTATTTATGTTACTTCTATCTTCCAAAAATATCTACTCAAGATCCAGATCTAAGCTTCAACCACAAACGGAGTGACAAACGGAGCGGCTCGAAATCTTTGTTGACTTTGATCCTGCTATTGCAATTTTTCAGTGTACCACATGGCAACTCTAAATGTACTAGAATGTTTTGGTTCTATCTCTTTCACTTTACTAAAAACTGAACTGCATAAAAAATGAGAAAATCATACACTCTTTACACATTGTCAAAGATCATTGCACACAAAATCAATTTTGTTCAAATACTAGCCCATCTGGTGGCTGATGGCACAAGTTTCTTAGAAAATTCTATTGCAGTGAACCACATTAGTTTAATTAATTTCTTCGCCAGTTATTCGTCTGTCACTTCGTTTCTGCTTCAACGCTGCATCTTCTGGGCTAGACTTCTTATATATTATGTAAAATTCAATATTCATTGGCCGCTCCTACGGAAACAATAATATGTATTTCACCGTTCCCGAGTAGCACAATCCCGTTCCAACAATTTGCAGCATCTTATGACTGAAATAAGTCGTAGATAAATGTTGTAGCACGCCCAAAATCGTCCAGGGACGATTGGCGTTCTACTTCCAATGTTTGGTTTGCCCGACATGAGACCTTACTACAGGCAGGCTCAGTTTGTTTCTTGAAAAGAGTCAGAAAACGATCCGGCAGTCCCCAACTTCACCCGCTCTAGTCTCATAGATCTCATCACACCCGAACGAACAACATCTCCAACTTTACCCTAAGCATACGGCCCAGCAAAGTTTTTCTTCAAAGCTTTCAGTTATCATCATTGGAAGTTTCCGCTATTCACGCTAGAAAGCGACACCGTCACGAAAGGGGACTCGGCCTTCATACAGAAATGCACAAGACTGCATGGATGCCAATAATAAAACAGCGCGCGTTAAGGGAAACCTTTCAGGGAACTAATTACCATGATTCATTATCAGTGAATAGGGAATCTAATAAGGGATATATTCAAAATTCAAAAAGATTTTCATTTATACAAATTGATATTAATTTTTCTAAATTCTCTTTGGTTTTCCCTATCTACTCTGCGTGTCTAACTCTGTTCGATCCCGACCATTATCAACAAAACACAAAAGCCGATGTCAAGTCGATGACACCAACTAAAATTGGGGCGATCATCAAGGACGACAAAAGTGATGTGAGTTTTCAAACAGGCTTAAATAACAAATGTAAAAAAATCGAGTTAACCGATACAAATTATTGCTCTGCTATTATGTTTGTGATACAAAAACACCCATACAAATTTACTTTCAGTTATTTGAGATAATCATAGGTAAAAAATTGTCAAATGGACAGCTTGAAATGATGGGTACATGACTGTTTCTTTGGTCATTCGGACCTGTCTAACATGATTTGGTGCTCATTTTCTAAAGGCAATCTAAAGTTAGGTACTCAACTCTAAAATCTGTGAAAGGAAATCTAGTATCAAATAGAACAAAACGTCCAATCAAGGTTGCAAATACTCATTTCAGCTAAAACAGTGTTTTTTTTTTTAATTATGAAATAATTAGATGGCATGATCATATTTTGAATTGGTAGGATACAAGAAGAGGTGGCAAATAATGTGTTTAACATATTTAACTTCATGAGAGTCACAAGCAGCTATTTTTCACACATTCACTCACTCACTCACTCACTGACTCACTCATTCACTCAGCGATCAGCAAATCGCTGATTGTGACTCATAGAAAGCAAAATTTACAGGTTTTATGTTTCAAACGCATACTTTGTAACCTCTTCTTGTAAGTTACAAGTAAAACATGCCATGATACCATCTATTGGTTTATTATTCCGTAAAACATTATTTTAGCTTAAATGAGTATTTGCAACCTTGCGTCCAATGTAACACTCATTTGTTACGTCATTGAGAAAAATCATCCAATGTAACATGTCGGATGTACAACTTGACTAGTTAAATCGTCCTATGTATTTTTTCTTCTATATTGTAGCATGAAATTCAAAGTAACATTGTGATTTTACCGTTTCTAATGAACTTTCAACGTTAATATTCACTGACTATATTAAAAATAGTATTGCAAAATGTATTGTTTCTAAACAACTACATTAATAATCTGTCGAACTTCAACTTTGATTTTCTCAAAATGGTGGATATGTTACATTGGTCTATTTGAAAAGTGACGCGAGAATTATCGGTCACATCTTTTCCTTTATTTAACGTCGGTCTCTGTTCCGCAATCTAGTGCCAATCACCGACGGACATCGATTGCCATCCATTGACGGCAACCGAATGGGCAGGAAGGCAGCTTCCACACCTGCGTAGGATATCGCACCCATTCACAACACACATGGGCTGGGACCAACGGCTTTACTTCCCTTCCGAAGGAAGACGTGACCAGAGATTTTTTATCTGTCACATGTGCAGAAGGAAAAAGGAAAACCGCTCTTTGGTACTTACAGGCCTGGTTTTTGCTTACGATGACTCAACGTGGTGAACTTCGGCGATCCGAAAGCTAGGTGAAGTGGTGATGTCGAGTTTGGTACTCAAGATTGTGCGCGTAGTTGCTGATAGTGATGTACTAAACCACCTAGCAAAGCGAAGACTACGGAACGGTAGAATTACTTGCTTCACTTTCTACTTCGATTACTTCGATCAATAGTTTCTTTTGGCCGCGATGTTGACGGTGCGGCCCCTGCTGGCTTGTTTGACGGTTGGGGTCATGTTGTCCATATTGATCATTTAGTTAACCAAGATGAAGGATATCCCGCTGGCGTAGTCTCCTCTCTGATGCGTACAAAATAATTTCGATGAATTTCTCCTTTCAGTATTTTCGCCACTAAAACCGCTTGAGCGATGGAACGTCGTCATTCTAGCGTCTCTAGTCCGAGAAGATGGCAATGTTCCTCATAGGGTGGTAAGTTGGAAGGATCATTCCACGGGAGAGTCCTAAGTGCGTATCGAACGATTTTTTTCTGCACTGATTCGATCCTAGCAATCCAACTTGCATGATACGGGCACCACATTTGACTCCAAAATTGATCGTACCAGCGAGCAATACATGGAACTCTGCAGAAATTTTGTATATTAAACCAAGCTGCCTATTCGCTTTAGAGATTACATCGCTATAGTGTACTCGAAATGTAAGAGCGCTATCTAGCCAAGTCTCGTATTTGAGTTACTCGTTGTAGAGGCTGTTCTGCGATAGAGTAGTCAAAAACAAACAGTTTTAACTTTCGATGGAACGAAATGATACTGCATTTCGAAATGCTAACCGTCATGAAATTACGAGAACACCACATTTCAAAGCAGTTTACCATCCTCTGCAGCTCGAAACAATCTAGTTGACTCCTAATTATCATGTAGATCTTGACATCGTCCACGTAAAACATTCGGCATCCAGGTGGCAGCATAAGTTCGATTTCATTGATGAATAGTACAAATAACAATGGCCCCAGATTGCTTCCTTGGAAAATGTCTCAGATTGTTCGGATCCAACTTTTATACACAGTGTGCAACTAGTTAGGTACGATCTGAACCACGTGACAAAAGCAGGAGACATGCCATTTTTTTCAGTCTAGCTAGTAATATCCCATGGTCAACACGATCGAACGCGGCTTTAAGATCCGTATAACTAGCGTCGAGTTGGGCACCAGAGTCCATGCTACGCAGGCATGTGGAGCGGAATTGAACTAGATTCGTTGAGACAGATCGTTTTGGGAAGAATACGTGTTTTTCAGTGGAAATGTAGCGCTGGCAGCTGACAAACAAAGCATCATTTACAATGATCTCGAACACCTTCAAACTAGCACACAGCGATGTGATTCCACGATAGTTATCAATATCAACCTTATCACCTTTCTTGTGGACAGGGAACATGACAGAAAATTCCCAACAAGTGGGGAATTTACGTCGCTCTAAGGAAGCATTGAATAAAACAGTCAATGGGTAGACAAGAGCATCTGCGCATCTTTTCAGTATACAAGCGGGAATTCCGTCGGGACCAACAGAGTATGAAGGTTTCAATTTGTCTATGGCTGCTTCAACATTATGCGTTGAGATTTCGAAGGTACTGAATGCAATTGCATCCCTTGGAGTACCATCGAGAGCAACAACTATTTGCGAGGCCGATGCCACTGAGTTATTGAAAGCAGCCTTGAAGTGTTCCGCGAAAATATTGCATTTGTCTTGTAGCGTACTAGCGAACGTGTCTTCGAGACGCATCTCCACAGGCAATCCATTTTCTTTCCTTTTAGAATTAACGAAAGACCAAAACCACTTCGGGTTCCTACAAAGGCTGATCTGCGTCCGAATGACGTATCGTTTGTAAAGAAATCGATTGTAAGTACAGACGATACCTGTTACTCGTTTGTGTGAATATGCGCTTTAAAGCAGGGAAACGAGAACGGCAGAAATTTCGTAGAGCATGTGATCTTATTCGTTTCAGCTGACGTAAACGCGGATTGGACCACGGCGGCTTTGGAGCAGGTCGGCGAAGAGGAACACTGTTGATGATGGCTTGATTCACCTTTCCGTTGAAATAAAGGGTGATACGGTCAAAATTTGGTCAATATCAACTTGACGTATTTCTTTCAATTTTGCATTTAAAAAACCTGAACACCCCTCATTTTGAAGGTGTGTGTGTGTGTAGAATGTTGCTCCTATTTTGATTTTGGAATTCACTCTTCAGTTGTCAAAATGCCGTCCAAGCAAGAAGAGCAGCGTATCAAAATTTTGCTCGCGCATCACGAAAATCCGAGCTACTCGCACGCAAAGTTGGCAAAATCGCTAAAAGTTGCCAAATCAACCGTTACAAATGTAATTAAAGTGTTTGGGGAACGTTTGTCGACAGCCAGGAAGTCTGGATCGGGGGGAAATCGAAAACCGGAAGCCGCTGAGACGACAAAGAGAGTTGCCGGTAGTTTCAAGCGAAACCCTAACCTCTCTCTCCGAGATGCCGCAAATAAGCTGGGTGTATCGTCTACAACCGTGCATCGAGCCAAAAAACGAGCCGGACTATCGACTTACAAGAAGGTAGTGACTCCAAATCGCGATGATAAACAAAATACGACGACCAAAGCGCGATCCCGGAGGCTGTACACGACGATGCTGATGAAGTTTGACTGCGTGGTAATGGACGACGAAACCTACGTCAAAGCCGACTACAAGCAGCTTCCGGGACAGGAGTTTTATACGGCAAAAGGAAGGGGAAAGGTAGCAGATGTTTTCAAGCACATGAAACTGTCAAAGTTCGCAAAGAAATATCTGGTTTGGCAAGCCATCTGTACCTGTGGCTTGAAAAGCAGCATTTTCATAGCTTCCGGGACTGTCAACCAAGAAATTTACGTGAAAGAGTGTTTGAATAAACGTCTGCTGCCTTTCCTGAAGAAACACGGTTGTTCCGTACTGTTTTGGCCGGATTTGGCATCTTGCCATTACGGTAAAAAGGCCATGGAGTGCCTCCCAACACGCCAGAGCTCCGCCCAATTGAGAAATACTGGGCTATTGTCAAGCGGAACCTAAAGAAGACCAAAAAAACTGCTAAGGGCGAGCAGCAGTTCAAGGCAAACTGGCTTTCTGCGGCGAAGAAGGTGGACAAGGTGGCTGTACAAAATCTGATGGCAGAGGTCAAGCGTAAGGCCCGGCAATTCGGATTTGGAAAAGCGGAAGCCTAACTGAATATTTTTCCTGAATTTTATACTAATTGAACTTGAAAAAGAAATTTAATTTGATTTTTTAAATAAACGATTTCACTGATTTACACGCGTTTTCCCTTGACCAAATTTTGACCGTATCACCCTTTAAACCACTACATCGTCCACACAGGCAGGCATCTCGAGAGTCAATCAATACCACGGATTGCCTCACACAATGCTGTGTAATCAGCACGGTGAAAGTCCAAGTTTTGCAGATCAACGATAGCATTCGAAACAGCCTTTTTACGAACGACATTTTCATTAGCTAACACAAAGTCAAGAATACGACCATTTTGATTAGGAACTGGATTGATTTGCGTTAAACCATGCAGACTGAACTCATCCAACAATATTGAACGAGAATGAGATACGATTGCTGAACATCTATGACGGGAAGATCATTCAGTGAATCAGACCAAACCAGATTGCATTGATTGTTGTCTCTAAACTGCATTGCGATATCCGAAACTTCAAGATTCGAAAGAATTACTCCAATAGAGTTTACATGGTTATTGATGTCAGCAACATTTGCTCTCCGATCTGGTGGCAAGTAGATCACCCCGATGCTAGCGTTACCGGTGGGAGTTTTAATACTGATCCACAATTGTTCACGAGTATCACCGACAGCTTTTAGATCTAAGCAGCAACTCAAGTATAAAGACACGGTGATAAGAACGCCACCACCCCTGGATTTGGTGCTGATCACAGGATTGCGATCATTTTGAATCACAGTGTACGAGCTGCCAAACAGTTGCGTTGACAAAATGCGGTCATCAAGCCATGTCTCAGTGAGGACGATGACATCGTAGAAAGAATCCGAAGCGGCAAGGAAGCAGTCGTCAATCTTAGTGCGTAAGCCTCTTACGTTCTGGTAGTAGATGTTGAGACGACGTTCATCTGAGTCCAAATTTTCTCTGGCTGGGAGTTTTAGCGTTGGATCACTGCAAGCCAGAGGCGCATGAGGGATGGAAATACTGTTGCTGCTTAAGTAGTTGCCTGTAATTGCAGGCTGGAAGACCCCTTCTCCGACTCTGTACACAGGTCCGAGACGAGACTGAGACGGGTGGAAAAGGGGCTTTCAAAGTGCTTAGAGTTGTGCGTCCCGGGGATGACACCATGATATAGAGTCATTAAGCATAATCTCGCAAGCGATTTCGTTGGAAATACTCGGTGACGAAGCATTACAGTGACCTCGTCACCATCTCCGAACACAGGACCAGGACGACTGTGAAGACGATGAACAGCTTCAAGCTCGACTGGTTCGGAGGGATCAGAGGCTTCCATAATGCTTAGTTGCACGCGTCCCGGTTCCCACGCAGAGTTTGCGTGTGAACTTGATGATTTTGAAGACCAAAAAAGAGCAGGTGTGATGTGATGATAAGATCGTATGCAGCAGCTGAAACTCAGATTTTTTTCAGAAGACTCTCAGGATAGCATGTGTACTTGTCTGAAATAGCAAGCTGGAAGACCCCGTATATTTCCCCGAATACAGGGCCGAGATGACTATGTTGACGCTGATCACCAGAAAGCGCAACTGTGTCGGGGAGATAGGGGCCCTCCAAACTACCTTCTAGCATGCGTCCCGGTGATGATCGAAGTGTCGCTGCTGGTGTCCTGATGCAAGAGGCGCGAAAAAATTCGACTGATCCGAAGAGTCTCGACCAGAGCCTCCACCTTCAGCAGTAGCAGAGGTGATTCTGGTCACTGTTGTTGTCCGTCGATTTTCAAATTCTCGGAATCGAATTCCCTCAAGCCAGCAGAGATGCTTAGGAACTCAAATTTTGAAGGAGAAACACGGATATAATGTAAATAACACGTCTTCCGACTCTTCAAATCGCCCTAGAGTTCAGAACATGTGATTTACTGGACCAACCTGGATAGTACGGTGGCCCAAAATCCCTGGGGGCTCACCCTTCCTCAAATGAAAGCCAACGATATTGAAAAAATCTTCTTTATGGTTGCAACTCTTAAAAACGTGATTTAGAGGTAATCCCGATGTGATTTAAAAAAAAAATAGATACTTCATTGTAATAACTGAACAAATATTTCTCATGCATCGAAATTATACTAAATGAGAAAATAAATTTGGTGGCCTGCAAGATGTTCAATTTTTATCAATTCTCAGAAATCACGATTACCTTGAACCAACTGCGTACCCTCTAAACCTTCATCAATCTTAACCATTTCAAGCACAGGCTCATATTGTTGGGTTATGAATCAAACTGGAGGATGGCCTAAAAGATTATAAATTTACCCTAATGCCCGCAATTCTTAGTCCATTTTTGTGCAATATGTTCTACACTCTCCAAATCATCTTGAAGTTCAGATTATGGATTCATTGGTTTCCAGGACGATTTGGTGTAAGCACATGGGAATGAATCGTTTATTAAAAAGTGTTCCTGGTGTATTCCAAGGAATATTTTTTGACATAATCTGATGATTTGACATTTTTTCTCTAACGTACATTTGATTTAATGTAA
This sequence comes from Ochlerotatus camptorhynchus, assembly GCF_037179485.1. Taxonomy (NCBI): domain Eukaryota; kingdom Metazoa; phylum Arthropoda; class Insecta; order Diptera; family Culicidae; genus Ochlerotatus; species Ochlerotatus camptorhynchus. Next base: position 1,381,909 of record NW_027040752.1, on the reverse strand, counting down.
TGAAAAAAAAAATCTCGCAAATATTTAGTGTTCCGGAACTGTTTTTGATCGTTAAGTTGGGTACAATGCACTTAAGTATTATGCATTTTTTATTAAATCGGGCCAAATTTGTCCAAGAAACTCAAAACCGGTGTCAGATTTCACATATAAAGTGAAGTAAGTACACAGCAAAAAAATAATTTTAATATTACATCAAAGTGGATGCACTTCAATCGTGTCGGAAATATGGTGTAATATTACTTGCCAAAGAAGACAAAATTACCAATAATACAGTGGTTGAATTGACATTACGTTGCTTTTACTGCATTTGTTTATTTGAGTGGCCATAAAAATTACATGAGATTTTCGACATGATTGAAGTGCATCCTCTTGGATGTAATATTAAAATTAATTTTTTGCGGTGTAAAAGTACTTTCGTGAAAACTAGTGTAACGTTAAAAAGTAAGTACACATATGTTCGGTTAGTACGCATTTGGTACATTACATTTCTGTAAAAAAAAAAACTAGTTGATCTATGCGGTCATTGCCGAAACCGTATGTCTATTCTGCGAGACACGGTTTTTCCGGGAAACTTGGAATTACTTATTAAAGTCGAGATAAAAGTGTATGGTATCGAAACAAAATATGGTTGTGCTCAGACACATGATCTCTTTCAGATTATTTTTTTTTAAATTAACGTATTCTTGATGCAATTCATTTTTTTAAATCAAATAATCATGTAATCAAAGTAAATAATCGAACCCTAAATGCAAATATACTTTAAAATATAATCAGACAATTGACGAAAAATAAAAAAAAAAATCAAAACTAAACAACGCTCCCAGTTTTATGTTGGAATTTTCAATATTTTAACTACACTTGGAATCTAAATTGCAGCAGCCGTTGTTAGAAAAATCGGTGGAACCATTACCATTAGCCTTGGAAAAGTTCACGGTATTTCACGAATTTCATCAAGCGAAAAGTCTGCGAGGCTTAGTGAGTTTTCACGAACTTTTCCAACACTGGTTCCTTTAGTTGCTTATGGAGACTTCTATAGACAGCTATAAGAACAAACACCTCCAACATACCACACCTTTAGGAGAATTTACCCTAGTAATCTTGGATCGGCACTAGCGACCGTGGATCAATTTTACAACAAAATACTGGAACTATATCCAGTAATGAATTCTATCAAATGAACACTAGGAAGGACACAGTGCCTGATGTAAAGCGTGGCATTTTTAGATATCTTGATGTTGAGAAGCTGTGAGCACGATTATGGACCCTCAACAAAACATTGATTGGAATGGAGCTATAGTCAATATTGGCAATCGAGTGTGAAATTACAAAACTTTATCTCACTTCCCGTGAATGAAGCAGTCCATTCAACCAGTTCAATTAACTAATATGGGAATACAGAGATAAGAGAAATTCCCCTGCGCAATCTGCAATACCCATTTTCGATCAGTTCATCACTTCCTCAGTAAAGTTAAAGTCTATCCCGTAAAAGGAAAGACTTGCTCTAGACTCACCATCCAAACTCGTAAAAGCCCGGACTGCTCCAGCTATTCGTTCCTAATCGTTACCCTCTAACAAACTACCTTCTTTTACTTGGCTCGTTCTCGTCGATTCTCTCCCGCGGCATCAAGCCCAGAATCCTCAACCTTTCAGCTGGGCCACCAGAACTGGCTCAAATTCCGGACACGTTCCGATGCATCGTTATAAAACTGTCTCGAGTAAGAGGTAGGTACCGAAGTAAAACGAGCACCGGAACGTGCCAGTCTGCTGTGCCGTCATACCGCCGTGTTTTACGAGCCCCACCCGAACAATCACCATCAAAATTCCGAAACCGGCATCGATCACTGCTTGTAGTCTATTCGCCCTTATTTATCGCCCCGTCTCTTGGAAAAAAAGTTCATAAATTCAATATTCGCCACTTACCAACTGGACTCTCCTCATTCCAAAACGAGTCGTCTAGAGTGTAATCAGCTTCTGTAACGAAAGCAAAGAAATCAAAACAACAGAAGATTAGTTGATTCGGCTGAGATTGGCTGGCAGCAGTAGGATATAATTCAACAGTTTTTATGATTCCATTGCGGTTTGGAATTTACCTACAGAACGAATAAAATTCAAATTCCATTCGCGCATTCCAACCTTCGCATCACGTGATTGCCACACATAATTACCGAGAAACCTTCACCCCCGGTCGTCGAAGTGAGAATCAGAACCAGCTGCCACTGCTGGCAATAGGGTTTGCGTTCTGCAGGCTGTTTGATGTTTTTTTGGATTAAATTCAGGAAAATCCAAGCACCACAAGCGGTGAATTCAATTCAGCATCAACCCTAACCGAGACAATTAGGTGAGCCCGGTGAAATTTTGCTCGAGTCATTAGAATCAATTAACCTGCCATGCGACTGTCGAACGGTTCGGCTGTGTGTTTTCATGAAAATAAACTACGGCACAACAACAAAAAATAAAAACGAAAACTATTTTCCACCACGATGACTCCGATTTTGGCAGGGGGAACCTGCCATCACGATTTGCGGGCATGCCCGCGGTAACCTAATCGTCCGTAATAAAACGAACGGATTTATCGGCGTTCATCGAGTTCGAGCTCTAGGCTTTGGGTCGTTTGGGCCTACGTGAACACTTTGTAGGAAGGTTGGTACCTGGCGCAAAAGTAGGCATCATAAACTGTTGCCAATTGTTACTGCTGGTGCTGCTGCTGCTGCTGCTTGGCATGTATCGTTCCGCTGGCAGTCGTAATGAACGTGAAGGGAATGTAGATTTTCCAGCTTGGATTCAGGGTGCGTACGTATGATTGGGCCATGTGTTTTGGTTCGCAGGCTGTTGGAATCAGATTCTGATCTACTTGCTCGGTTTGCACTAGAAGCTGAATGAACATGGAAAATGGGAAATTATTATGTTCACTTCAATACGGCTGGCTTACTTATATTAACTGAAAGTCTGGAACTATGTTTTGCAAAATGCAACGGATACAATTCGAAATGTCACTTGATGCTATGTAGCACAATTTACTTTTGTTTTAGTGAAATGTTCTTTTTATTAAAGCAATTAAAACTTATAATAAATTAAATTAAATTAAAGGAATTTTTTAACTAGTTCGTTTATTTGGAAGGCTCAATCGCGTTAGCTTTACGGAGCCGATAGTTCATTGTTCTTTGTTTGTAACAAAATTCACTTAATTCTATGTCTAGTAGGAGTTGGGCCAAATACTCGCGGCTTACTCGAGGTTAGAGAGGTACATTGTCAAAGGATAGGATCAGGAGAGGAGCTTGGGGTGAATTAAAGTGATAATTTATTGATCGAACAAACACTTTACTGATATCTTTACAAGTGAGATTCACCAGGTCTGTCGGTAACGGCGCAGCTATAAAGCAAGACCGGATGCAGCTGGGTTCGATTCCTGGTACAGTCTAGGAATTTGTCGGGTTAAACTCGACTTCCCTGGCTATCAGTGAGGCAAAATATCATGACAATACTCGATACTCGTCAACGCATCAATCGACTATCGCTGACAGAACGTTTTGTGACGCAGTGAGATGTAGTGCCATGGCAAACAACAATCACCAGTAATGGTCCCTGCTCACAGGCAAAACGTAACACTCGCTGCTGATGATGTACAGGACAACGAAAACAGTGAAGACTTCTGCAGTACGATGATGAGAAAAAGCGAAACGACAGAAGAAAATAAAAACAATGCTTACGCATTCCAAGTTCGTCTCTGCAAGCGCGACATGTGAGTTACAAACAAAGCTGGCAAAATTATACGGAAGCTGTTGGACTCATTGACCAACACAATCACATAAGCAACTGCTTCAAAACGAGCACATATGAGTGTCGTGATTGTCGGGAATGACCAGATCGGTGATGGATCACCACTGAAGACGACATCCACCAGTTGCTTTTTACTTCTTTCGATAACTTGATGGATGGTCATCGAGATAGAACTATGCCAGAAATGGTTTGGATGATACGCTGAGCATGTCGTTAAGCAAAATAATCATTCAAATTTTATAAGGGGAGTGCTTCGGCAAGCACATTGATAGGAATATACCAAGCGTTACTACCATCAGCTGTTTAAAGATCGTGATTGTGATAGGTCGCAACTCTGCTGGCCATAGAGTATAATTGTACTCGTCACACAATTATTACTGACGCACAAATGGGATTGGCTCAGAAGGCTCTCAATTAACAACTGTGCTGAGTGGATAGGAGGCTTCCAAGATGCTTATTTTTACGCGTCCTGGGGTCCATTTATCGGCTAACTTGCTGCTATGCTCACCTGCAGTGTCACTGGTGTGGGTGTCAGATTCACACCAGAGGGTCTCCAAAATTTTTGAGCTGAGTGATCTTCGAGCTCGCGGAACAGAACTCCTTCAGGCCATGACAACTGTTGAAAATTAAGCAAATGTCCAACTGTTAGAATGGTGATCAAAATTATCGCCGATTGCCAGCGAAAATAGCTTTCCCTAACAAAAATTTCAAAAACGAATTCCATTCGAATCTTGAGAGAAAGATCGATCTTGACAGATCGATCTTATATTCGGCTCTAGAATCGATCCACTGATTAAATCGGTACCAAAGAATCGATCTTTGGTAGAACGATTTTATGGTTTTTATTTTAAGTGACCTTTCTGACGTTGATAACTCGCACACTTGTATAATCTCATTTTCAAGTGCTTAGTTTGCTATCCTCACTTTCGCTCTAGCCAAAAATGTTGGTTTGTTATTGTTATCCTCACTTTCGGACCATCAAGGCTCTTGCATATAGAAAGGACTATACGCTTCTTTACGTTGGTACCCCAAGACATTTTTTCCTTATTAATATTCAATTAAATGTTGTCGTGACGGTAAGGAGCAATAAGCACAGGAGAGAGGCAGCGAAAACCTTCAAATGCTTGTAACAAGTGCGCTTTCCATATAGATAGTTATTTATTTAGTTCAGAATTCATATTTATACAATATCAAATTGCATGAAGTTCCGTTTTTTCAATTAAATTCATAAAGGTGTTCACCGCCAAAAAATATCCACTCATGTTGAGTTACACTTGTCATACAAAATTGAGTTCCCTGCGTTCAGATGCAAGCGCAAAATAAAATGTACCTGCCTGTTGAGCGTACCGACGCGACCACGTCGAGAAGCGGACATCGACCCACCAAATTTCCATTTAAAATACGTTGACCTTTTTTCCGTTCGGCTTTGCGCCCTCCCCCTGAATTTCGGAGAGAAATTGTCTGGATGCTTGAACAGCTCGTTGGAAAGAGAAGCTGCGAAGCCCTAACAATCAGGTGCAAGTTCTGTACTAGCGGCTAACTGAGTAATGTCCTAGCTTGAATCGTTCAATTTGAATCGACTTGTGGAAGAGGCAAGAGTGGTCAGTTTTCTTATCGTGTCGTAGTGTGTTTAAACAGGTAGTTAACGACATGAGAATCCCTAGTAGAATTGCTAAAACATTTCCCTTTCCTTTAGAGACAAGTTAGGCATACTCTAGCTGCACTAGCTAGTGCAGTGGGCGGCAAAGTGTGTGGATCCAGAAGTTCATGAGGTAAAGGTAGTAATTTCTAGACTAAAAAATAGGTCGACTTACTGGCGTGCCCGTAAGCCCGCGCTTCCGGTGAGTGAGACTAATCAGCATCGTATGATCGCATCCACGATAGTTTCTGGGCCGAAGTAGTGCGTACGCAGCTTCGGTACCGCGCGCCGCCGTCTCCTCATCAAGCTGCAGCGACATAAATTCTAGGAAGTCAATCGTGAGTACATGAATGTGACCCATTTCTCGTTGCATCATCCATGCGCATGAGACCGAACGAAAGTCCGTGAGAGTCTCACTGAATGGGTTAACCAGTAAAAACTCGATGAACCCGAAGGACAGGAATGGTTAAGAGGACACACGCTGAACACACGTCTGGGATATAGCATTGGTACACAGCAAAAAAAAAAATGTAATATCAATCAATCAAGCTGATGTATGAAATAATGATGTACACTGAAACCTCCGTGTACGAAGTCTCTTTTTACGCAGTATTCAATTTACGTCCCTCTTTTTACGAAGTAAATCCCAAATTACGAGGTTTTTTCCACGAAGTAAATTCCAAATAACGAGTTTTTTTTGTGATTTTGGGGAAACTGGGATATACTGGGAAATACCCCACAATATGGGTATTTTTGGAATCAGAGTGACGTGTAGAGACCGGAAATCAATGTCTGACACCATTTTGAAATCCAAGATGGCAACTTCCGGTTACATAAAAACTTGGAAATTCTGCCAAATACCCCACAATATGGGTTTTTTTGAAATCGGTGTGACGTGTAGGGACCGGAAATCGATGACTGACGCCTTTTTGAAATCCAAGATGGCAACTTCCGGTTGCAGAAAAACTTGGAAATTCTGCCAAATACCCCACAATATGGGTATTTTTGGTATCAGAGTGACGTGTAGAGACCGGAAATCAATGTCTGACACCATTTTGAAATCCAAGATGGCAACTTCCGGTTACATAAAAACTTGGAAATTCTGCCAAATACCCCACAATATGGGTATTTTTGGAATCGGAGTGACGTGCAGGGACCGGAAATCGATGACTGACGCCATTTTGAAATCCAATATGGCGGCTTCCGGTAACAGAAAAATTTGAAAATAGCACCACGTCACCCCGATTCTTAAGATACCCATATTGTAGGTTATTTAACATTATTTTTATGTTTTTATTAACCAGAAGCCGCCATCTTGGATTTCAAAATGGCATCAAACATCGATTTGCAGCCCCTACACGACAATCAGATTCCAAAAATACCCATATTGTGGGGTATTTGACAGAATTTCGAAGTGTTCTTGTAGCCGGAAGCCGCCATCTTGGATTTCAAAATGGCGTCAGATATCGATTTCCGGTCCCTACACGTCACTCCAATTCCAAAAATATCCATATTGTGAGGTATTTGGCAGAATTTCCAAGTTTTTCTGTAACCGGAAGCCGCCATCTTGGATCTCAAAATGGCCTCAGACATCGATTTCCGGTCCCTACACGTCACCTTGATTTCAAAAATACCCAGATTGTGGGGTATTTGTCAATATTTTCAAAAACCTCTTTTTACGAAGTAAATCCCAAATAACGAGTTTTCTTTTTACGAAGTAAATCCCAAATACCTAATGAGGATTTTTTTACGCACTAATTCGATTTACGAACCCTCGTTTTGGTTCGTAAATGGAGGTTCCAGTGTAATAGCAAAAAGCAGATACAATATTACATCAATGGATGTAATTTTGTTCACAAAATCGATGTACATCTTACAACGTAATATTACATAACCGGCGGAATGATCTCTGTGCAGCTATTTGGATGTAATATTCAACAACTTTTTTTTTTCTGTGTAGTGCACACTAATGGATAGGAAAGAGGAGAGGAAAGGGAAGGGAAGATAAAGGCCTATCCAACAAACAATTGAGAGCTCTTATAAAACACCTGAGTTTATCAAACGTTGAATAATAGCTTCCAGAGTTGAACAAGAATATAGTTGTATTGCCTTTTTGGCTAGAAGCTTCAAAAGCTGCTTGGAGCACTCTTAAATGATTGTTTACGTTCGGTTAAACTGTTTGACAGGAGCCATATAGAACATGGAATAAACGCATCAAAACAAACCATTGGGAGCTCTTATACAACACCTGAGTTGATCAAACGTTGAATAATAGCTTCCAGAGTTGTACAAGAATGTAGTTGTATTGCCTTTTTGGCTAAACGCTTCAAAAGCTGCTTGGAGCACTCTTAAATGATTGTTTACGTTCGGTTAAACTGTTTGACAGGAGCCATATAGGATGTGGAATAAACGCATCAAAACAAACCATTGGGAGCTTTTATAAAACACCTGAGTTGATCAAACGTTGAATAATAGCTTCCAGAGTTGTACAAGAATGTAGTTGTATTACCTTTTTGGTTAAACGCTTCAAAAGCTGCTTGGAGCACTCTTAAATGATTGTTTACGTTCGGTTTACCTATATGCTTTATAAGACCTACGATATCTTTTATAGCACCTTAGTTAAACTGATTCACAAGAGCTATACAGAACGTGGAATAAACGCATCAAAACAAACAATTGGAAGCTCTTATAAAACACCTGAGTTGATCAAACATTGAATAATAGCTTCCAGAGTTGTACAAGAATGTAGTTGTATTTCCATTTGGTTAAAAGCTTCAAAAGCTGCTTGGAGCACTCTTAAATGATTGTTTACGTTCGACCAACCACCAACCACAATTTTGTTGCTAAAAATAGCACAAGTGATAGGCACGTTTATATGACCATAAGGCAATGATTATTCGACTGCAAGAGAAGTCACTCACGTTGAGCTTCATGGACTTCTCTCATATGATCAAAATATGTATTCAAGAATAGAGCAGATGGAAACAGAAGCGGCTGACAATCCGGGATCATGAGTTCAAATCTTGCTTCGAGAAACCCTCGGTGGAGTAGAGGTAAATTATATATATATAGGTGTTATTAATAAATGCAAACTTTAATTTAAGACATATATCATATAATCAACGATAACATTTCTAGATAAATTATCTCAATTAATTATTAGAGAGATTAATTGAAAGAATATCAATCAAAGATTAAACAGATGCCTGTTGCTACTTCCTCCATGATCACAGAATGTAAATTATGGCATAATTACGTATTTTTTCAATGTGCACAAATAAATTAAATTAATAAAAACTGTACAAGCAATTATTTTGGCGTACCACGGAAATTGTTAAACTAATTTTAATCTGTGAATATTGTGAGTACTTACACAACGGTTATTAAGGAGTTATTAAAAAGTGCTATAAACGCTTTTCACCGCTTGCTGTATAGTGATTATTTAGGAGTCATAAAAGAGTGTAACAAACGCCTCTCAGGTTCAATCTCTAATACATTTCGAAGCAGCTGTAGGAAGTGTCTACAAACGTTGTATTAGAGCTTTCACCAAAATAATAAAGCTTGAGTTTAAATATGTATCTATAAACGTTGTATAAAAGTTGCTCCTACTCCTATACCGCGTATACATATAATGCTGTAGTTGAACAGGTTCTCCAAACCAGTGTAAACAAGAGTTTTACAGAAGTTGTAATAAACAAATTGTACAGTTATTATTCAGCATGCAGTTGAATAAAATCACAATGGAAGCGTTTCTTCAACAAGAAATTGATTTTGGGTAAACGTTTTACTGAATACGTTAGACAACACCTTTGTGTTGCAGTTGTTTAGGTTCTCCAAACCAGTGTAAACAAGGGTTTTATAAAAGTTGTGGTGAACACATTGTGCAATTATTATTCAACATGCAGCTGAACAAAATCAAAACGAAAGCGTTTCTTCAACTGGAAATTGTTACTTGGGATACCACATCTGACGAATACAGAAAAAAAATGTTGTTGAATATTACATCAAAAGTGCTGCACATTAGTCATTCCGTTCCTAATATTACGCTGTACGATTAACACAGAATTGGAGAACAAATCATGTTGATGACTGTAATATTCTATCAACTTTTATCCCTTTTACCAGTTATTGATGTTCAATACTTCACCGTGAATTTCATTGATTGGTACATATTATATTTTTTGCTGAACACACATTAAAGTGATGAGCAGTGGTAGAAAGGACACTAATTACCTCGTTTAAAAACTTGTTTCCAGCTAAATAATAAGCACACTAAACAAACAAAACAAATCCCTTAAAAAAAAGTTTTAGCTTCTGTGAATTTTTTCCTACGGATCCTTATTTCTGCAGAATTCAATTAATTCTATAGATCTACGGAAAATTTAGTAGAACCGACATCACTGACTTCCATCTGTTTTGTTTTGATTCAAAACAGCTGACGCGTTGACAGAAGGAGGGAAAAGCAACTGGTGAAAAAATAGCATGAACGAGGGATGCTCTAGTTGCACATCAATGCTTGGGAATGTGGATGATAGATGGTGCTAGTGCGCATGCAAAATACGCTTGACGATATTTTTTGAAGAATTTTCTTCTTAGAGTTATGTCTGTTTGTCTGTGGCGCTAGTGTGCAGACGTCAAACGCAAGGGAACCGACCGTGCGCGCCATAGGTGGCGGCACCACCAACTAAAAACACTCAAATTGACCGTCAAATGCGTGTTCGATGAAAAACCTGCGAGTGTTATGTCTGTTTGTCTGTGATAGATGGATTATTAGGAAAGTACAAATACATTATAGCTATGGATGAACGTTAGTTTCGGGGTCATGTTAGTATTGACCAAGGTTGCAAAGACTCATTTCAGCTAAAATAATGTTTTTTGGAATAATGAAACCAAAAGATGGTATGATGGCATGTTTTACTTGTAACTTACAAGAAGAGGTTACAAAGTATGCGTTGGAAACATAAAACCTGTAAATTTTGCTTTCTATGAGTCACAATCAGCGATTTGCTGATCGCTGAGTGAGTGAGTGAGTGAGTGAGTGAGTTTGTGAAAAATCGCTGATTGTGACTCTCATGAAGTGAAATAAGCAGGTTTAATATGTCAAACACATTCTTTGCAACCTCTTCTTGTATCCTTCCAATTCAAAATTTGATCATGGCATCTAATTATTTCATAATTTAGAAAAACATTGTTTTAGCTGAAATGAGTCTTTGCAACCTTGGTATTGACCCGTATTCAGTCCTGTCGGCCCCTCGAACACTAGTCGCAGGCAGTTGTTGTTAGGACATGCGACACTGTCACTGCTACTATGTTAGAGGTATGACCCGTCCAGTTTCGAAGTGCAAAAAAACTGTTAGAACTTTCTTATAAATTAACTTTACACTCAAAGCAAACTATTTACCTTAGCGTTACAAAAGCGAATTTAAAATTACTATTTTATTTTATGCTAATATTAAAATTATGATAAAACTACAATTTACGGCTCCGTGAAATTAACTCACTTGAACCTTTCAAATCAATGAACTGGAGAAAAACTACAATTTTAACATATTACAAAAAAAAAATCATAGTGACACTTGACAAATCATCATCAAGCCCCTCATCCTTGGACAGGGTAAAATTGCTCGTTAAATGCTTGTTCGATCAACAACTTGCGAGTGTTATGTCTGTTTGTCTGTGCTTCCACCGTACACCAATTCAATGACAGCTCCGATTGATTCGACCAGTAGTAAACTTGCGTTAAACTCGCATTTCGATCACTCGTGCTTTTGTTGTCAAGTCAACAGAGATCAAAGCAGGTACGCTGTTCATTACGGGATATTGTCCGATCGTGCAAATCCCCCTTCATCAAACGGCGCTCCCAGCATAGCAGCTCACAACCTTTACAGCCCTTTATCAAAGCGGATACTGGATGCGTAAATGAATTCCGACAGCAAAGGCTTAGCGGATTGAGAGCGGAGCCAGAATGAAAAAAAAAAAAAACTGCGATACGAGCGCTATATCCAATCTACCATGTCATCTCATGCCGTCTCTTCCTCGTGCCCCCTTCGTTCGCCTTCACTGCCACAATGGATACTCGTGTTAAACGTAAATGAGGTCACATTTCCTTCCCCCTTTAAACTATGTTGTTGGTACCTCGTGATGATATAATGATCGGGATGAAATTACATTTCCGTCCACAGCGCAGTCCTGCCATGAGGAATGAAACTCTTTGAACTCTTTGAAACCATTTTGGTTTTGCAGCGAAACGACAGGAGAGAAGGGGTTTGAGTGGGTGTGTGGGTGTGTGTGTGCGATAGAGATCAGCTACGTAATAATAGCTGCCACTCTTGGAATGCTGAAAGATGCATGGTGGAGGGGGTGAGTGGGAGGTGAGGTGACTTTTGCACTTTTCAGGCAACCCACCAGCCTATTTACCCGTAAGAGTAAGTCAGTGGCTATAAAGAGCCATGGAAGCATGGATGAGTGGGTAATTATAGTGCTACTCTCGTAATTAAAATATTAAGTTTCCAAGTGCAGCCAGAAGTTGGCTTCGGATGGGATTTTCCTGCCACAATAAAGCCACTCCACATCAGCCAGTGAAGCTTGATGGAGGCGCCTGGTGCGTTATATTGTAGGAACACTCGCACAGGTGTGTCAAAAAGCTTTCACCCGAAGAGACATTGACAACCGAAACAAGATACCGTTTCGCCGGCAAGTCATAAACTTGTTTGACACTCGACCATTTTGCCACAGACAGACAGCTAGATAGACATTGAGCGAACCATTGGAAGAAGTCACGTTCGCTCGCCAATTTTACGATGTTTATTCTGCTCAAATTTGATAAAATCTTCTTTGCAGGAGGTCACTGGCTCTTTTGCACCACATTGTAAGTATGCACGTCTATCCTCTCCGGGTTTAACATTTTTACGTGTCCTAGTTCTGAGGCGGTGGCAGCGGGGCAGGAGTTGATATTTTTTTCGGGTTCTCCCTTTCATCAAAACAGTTCCATTTGGAGAGCTCGTTAATGGTGTAGCAGCTGGAAGGGCAAGGTGCTAGTTAGAGGAGAAAGAAGTTGAGCGGGAATCTTGATTATTATATGACAGCGACACGTCTGGACAAACTTGAACTTCGTTCGTTTACCACCAATACCGTCGTGGCCGTTGACAGTTTCCCGTGGCAGACAAGGACGTGCACAAAACACCACTTGGCGAAAGCAGTGTTGACATCTGATTAGATCGACGAGTTGTTTGTTAGTATTCTGACGTTTCTGTTTCGATAGTATTTTATTCAGGACGTGTATGATAAATTAGATTTTCCTCTGAAGCATCTTTCTTTTCATAACTGATGGTTCTAAGAAATTAGTTATGTTGTTTAAAAAGTTTAATTAATGTTATATGGTAGGGGAAATGTCAGCTTGGGAACCTTAACCTATTATCGTGAGGGGGGTAAACAAAGTCCTAGAGTACTCAAATTTGACCAATAGAACACAATGTATCCACATGCCAAAATTGAGCTCTCAAAGACATTGTTTACCCCCTTGACGATAATAAAACAAGGTATTGCCGAAGCCGTATACCCTATTCAAAATGTATTAAATTCAGGTGACAAACAGGGTTGCCAGGTATCCCTATATTTTTCTTCATCCTGTAAAAATGACAAAGGCCTCATTAACGCTTAATTTTATTGAAAAAAAAAACCCTTATTTATCCTGATTTTAAATAATTGAAGCCCAGACTTTCCTCACAACCACGAAGGCCCTAAACACCATCCTCGTTAAAATCCTGATTTTTTTCGTTAGTTTCCTGATTAATATCTGGTAATCCTTAGTGACAATTTGCAGGATTTATTGTTTTGTGAAAATGATCCATCGCGAGCTACTGATTTTCTAGGAAACAAAAAAGTAAAAGTTTATATCTTACACACGGTTTCAGTTTGAAATAATCGGAGTTTTTTTATTTTATCGATGGTATCCCAATAAACAATATAAGTTGATTAACAACTGAATGAGCCATTTTTTAGCTGAAGAAGCTTATTTTTGCCTGAATAAGCTCTTATGAAACATTCAATGTTTGTTGGGATGTTCAGGATGAATTATTCAAAAACATTTGCTCAATCTCATAAGCGTTGCTAGACAGTGGGCTGACGGGGGGGGGGCTGTCTTACTGTATGCAGATTTTAAAACGAAAATTGTTGTAGTGTAAATATTTAATATCCACTTGTCGGTTCATTTGTTAGTGAGGAAATGTTTGAATTATTAGCAGCTGGGAAACTTTAAATTTCTATTAAAGCATTTATTTGAAAACGAAAACTGTCTTCACCAGTTTCGTCTCAAACACAGGTGCAGTCGGATTTCGCTTGTTGGGCTAACTTTAAGTGGGCTACGTTTCAGTTGGGCTCCCAAGTCAAACGTCATTTTTAACAGTGCTGATTACTTTTCGAAATTTCGACCGGCTTCATGCAAAAACCGGCAAACGAGTGCAATAATGATACAGATTATTTCAATGCGATACAACGAGTTGCTTCCTTGATGGTTGTCAACGATATGGCTGAATGAGAGGTGAAGCTAATTTCTGACTTATCAAGAAATCCACCCGAGACCTAGTTCAACAGCAATATTTGCTTCTAAGGATAGAAGAGCATCGAAAAGAGTAACCTGAGAAATCGTAGAATATTTTGAAATTAAATATAATCATTACAATCCAATGACATTTGTGTGAATGTATCTGACATTGTAAATTTCACCAAAAGAGTAGGGAAGAGAATGGTAAATAGTACTCGCTTTACAACTGCTCTTATGAGATTAAGCAAATGTTTTTGAATAACCTGAATAGTTAGCGCTCAACTTCCGAGCCGAGCAGTCGATGTTTTTGGACAACCAAGTTCTGGAAGTCGTTCACGGACTATTGTACGTTTTTGTATCGATTATTTTCTACCGTCGCTTCAAGTATCGCGTTCGCGTTCGCCGCGACGTCATATTCCGCGATGCCGCGCCGCGAAAATACGTTTCGCGTTGACCATTCGCAGTTTCCGAAGATCCTCTCTCATGACGAGATTCATAAGTTCGTCGGGAAAGAACTCGGTCTTACGCGCGAAAACGTGCTTCTACTCCAACCAAGCAGACGGCTTGGATGTACCTTCGTGAAGGTCAACAACCTCGAACTTGCCGAGAAGATCGTGGAGTCACACGATAGCAAGCACGAGTTCGTGTTTGATGGCAAGTCCTACAAACTACGGATTACGATGGAGGACGGTGCGGTGGAGGTAAAGTTGCTCGAACTACCCGAAAGCATCACCAACGACCAGATCGCAGTTTTCCTCGCCGACTACGGAGAAGTTATTAGTGTTCGTGACCTAATGTGGGATGACCGATACAGTGATTTTGGTGGTGTTAATACCGGTGTTCGTGTTGCTCGAATGGTAGTAACGAAGAACATTCCTTCACTCGTGACAATCTAGGGCGAAGAAACTGCGGTGGGATACAAGGGGCAGCGGCAAACCTGCTTGCACTGCCATGAATTTGCACACATCGGCATCCCATGTGTTCAAAACAAAAAAACTGCTAGTGCAGAAGCTCGTAGCAGATCAATCCTACGCTAACGTAACGAAGGGAAAACCGTCCAAACCTCAACCGATGAAACAGCTATCGGATCCACGAAAACCATCATCGAGCTCGACTTCAGGAACTTCGGGTTTGAAGGCAAGTCTCCTTGGAGCAAGTGAGACACGAGTTGCAGCAGCACAGCGGAAAAACACAATGCCGCCACCGGCTGCACCATCTACAGCAAAACCCTCCGCAATGCAAGCTATTGTCCAACTCTCGCCGCTGTAAATCCCGATTGGTACATCCGTATCTCATCGCAGGACCGATGGCAACGACACGGACAGCTCACAAACATCTCTTGCTTCGAACAACAGCCGACGCACGCGTAGGCAACCACCGGGTAAGAAAATGTGACACTCCGGAGATGATATCACCTCCGAACACGAACACATCAGAGTTTCCGATGAAGAAATGCAGCAATAATGGAGTATGTCAGCTGTAATATCGGAACCATAAATATAAAGACCATCACCAACCAAACCAAGCTAAATGCCCTTTGTACGTTCGTTCGCACAATGGAGCTAGACATTGTGTTTCTGCAGGAGGTTGAAAATGAACAGCTTGCATTACCCGGCTATATCGTTGTCTGCAATGTCGACCATGCGAAAAGAGG
Source organism: Ochlerotatus camptorhynchus (assembly GCF_037179485.1). Lineage (NCBI taxonomy): Eukaryota > Metazoa > Arthropoda > Insecta > Diptera > Culicidae > Ochlerotatus > Ochlerotatus camptorhynchus. Next base: position 1,366,297 of record NW_027040752.1, on the reverse strand, counting down.
AACGGCAATTGCTCTAAAAGAACATATTAAATTCTCCCACGTAGAGAAGAGCCTGGACGGGAGATTGCTCGCCCTTCGTGTTCACAACACTACGTTTTGTAATGTGTATGCTCCATCGGGTTCCGTGCTTCGTTCCGAACGAGAGCGGTTTTTTAACAACACCATCGCGTATTATCTTCGTCATCGCACCGATCACATCATCCTTGGAGGCGACTTTAACTGCGTGATTCGACAATGCGATGCGACGGGGCACAACTCGAGTCCCGCTCTTCAAGCCACCTTTCAGCAGCTACGAGAACAGCTGAGATCAACAGCTGTCCATGTGTGCTGCTTCTCGGACCACAAAGCCGTCACCGTGAGAATTTGCTTTCCTCTCCCCGACAGAGCACATGGTCGTGGTTTCTGGGCGCTTCGTCCCCACCTCCTGACCACAGAAAATATAGACGAGTTTCAAATACGGTGGCAATATTGGACTCGTCAACGCCGAAATTATTCGTCGTGGATGGAATGGTGGCTGTCGTGCGCAAAGCCTACAATAAAGTCCTTCTTCTGTTGGAAGTCAAAAATAGCATTCGACGAATTCAATCGTGAACAGCAACGGCTCCACGATCTACTACGGCATGCGTACGATGGCTACTAAAACAACCGTGCCATGCTCACCACCATCAACCGGGTAAAAGCCGAAATGCTTTCAAATCAACGAAGTTTCTCCGAAATGTTTGTGCGGACAAACGAAACCTACGTTGCTGGTGAGCCGTTGTCGACCTACCAGCTAGACGAGAGAAGGCGCCGAAGGACCACCATAGAGGAACTGCGAAACGAGAGAGACGAGATCATCGGTGATTATGCTGCGATACAGGTCCAATTCTTCTCCGATCTATACGCACGCGGTCATGTGGACGAAGAAGAAAAAGAAGATGGACCCTTTCAGTGCGAGAGAGTCATCCCCGAGCACGATGCCGTAAACGAAGACTGCATGAATGAGGTAACAACGGCTGAAATACTTTCTGCCATCCGCACAAGCGCATCCAGAAAATCACCAGGCTCTGATGGGCTGCCGAAAGAGTTTCATCTGCGTACTTTCGATGTGATACATCGTGAACTGAACCTGATTTTGAACGAAGCTATCAGGTCAAATTTCCCGAGTCAGTTCGTCGATGGAGTGATCGTGCTGGTGAAGAAACGAGGTGCGGGGGACACCGCACGTTCATACAGGCCAATTAGTCTAGTCAATTATGACTATAAAATTCTCTCGCGTGTCCTAAAACAGCGACTTGAAAATGTATTCCGTGCCCATGGTGTTTTGACTGGCTCGCAAAAATGCTCAAATACTGGACGCAATATCTTCCTGGCCACGTTAGGTTTGAAAGATAAAATTGCACAGCTGAAAGCGAACAGGCAAAATGGGAAACTGATCTCTTTCGATATCGATCATGCATTCGATCGTGTGGACCAACGCTTCTTGTTCGATACGATGCGAGCTATGGGATTCAACCCAGCGCTTGTGGATTTGCTCTCCCGTATATCAGCAGCTTCTTCATCTCGCTTGCTTATTAACGGACACCTCTCTGTACCCTTCCAAATCGAACGTTCGGTCCGCCAAGGGGACCCTCTCTCGATGCATCTTTTTGTACTCTATCTGCACCCACTCTTGCGGCGTTTAGAACAAGTGTGTGGAGCAGATCTAATCGTCGCATACGCAGATGGCATCAGTGCCATTGTCACCAGCGTCGATAAGCTCGATGCGATGCGGGATTTGTTCCGACGTTTTGAAAAAGTAGCAGGGGCGCGCTTGAATGAAGGTAAAACAACGGCAATCGACGTCGGCCTAATAAACAATCCGTTAACTGTGCCGTGGCTTCGTACCGAAAACACTATCAAAATTCTCGGAGTTATTTTCCCCAACTCGGTGCGGGTAATGACCTAGTTGAATTGGGATCTACTCGTGACAAACTTCGCTCGGCAAGTGTGGCTACACTCGTTACGCAGCCTATCCTTACATCAAAAGGTAACGCTGCTGAATACATTCCATAGGTACATAGCAGCAAACTTGAATCCAACGGCGGCACACGTGGCGAAGCTGACGGCTACCATGCGGAGCTACCTATTCCGTGGTGCATGTGCGACCATTCCGATGGAGCAGCTAGCGCGAAAACGGGAGGATGGCGGTCTCACCTTACAACTACCAGCGTTCAAGTGTAAGGCATTGCTAATTAATCGGCACGTGCAAGAAATGATCTCCCTTCCTTATTATAGTTCTTTCCTCAACCAAGTAAACTCCCCCCCTACAGACTCTCCCTGCCTGAAGATAATCCTAAACCATTTTCCAAACTTCCCCTTCCAAATCCGACAACACCCTTCCGCTGAGCTCATCCATCGTTTTTTTCGGCGAACGTACATCCAGACCGAAAGTTGAAACAGCAAATCCAGCAATCAACTTGCCCCGTGTGTGGAAGAATATAGCTACTCGTGATTTATTGCCTTCGCAGCGCAGCTCTCTCTACATGTGGACGAATCAAAAATTCTCAAATCGGCGACTGATGTTTACCATGAGAAGAGCGGATGGAGAAAATTGCCTTCACTGCACTACGTGTATTGAAACAATACAGCACAAATTCTTCGGCTGCCCCAGAGTACGGGCTGCTTACGATTTGCTACAACAAAAGCTGCTGGTTGTGACTGGCAGGCGACGATCTCTTCACTTCAATGATCTTCTCCGGCCCTCACTGGAGGGGGTAGCAGCGAATAATAGAACATTAATAATGAAAACTTTGTTAACCTATATCACCTTCATTGATAGCTGTAATGGCAGGATTGATATAGATCAACTGAAATTTGATTTTGAAGTCGAGGTTTAAATTATTATGTGAATAATTTTTACTAAACAAACAAACAACAAATAAACGTACTTTACGAAAAAAAAAAAAAAAAAAAAAAAACCCATCCGACCAACTTGAGAGATGGGAAACTCCGAAGTTATTTTAGTCTTTATCTTTACTTTCATTGATATAAGTGAGCGCTGGAAAGCATACAGTAAGCCCCCATATCTAATTACGCCTATTAAATGGAGCATATGTTTTTGAATACATCTGAACATACCAACTTAACAAGATCAGAAACACTGAAATTATTGCAGTTTGAAGCCTTACCTTCATTTATATGAGTGAGGGGGTAGAGGTATAGTTACCCCCCCCCCCCCCTTTCATCTCTTAATATGCCTATGAAACAGAAAAATTGTTTTTGAATAATTCATCTAAACATAGCAAATCGATAAGATAAGAAACTCCGAAATTGTTTAAGTTTGAAACTTTACTTCTATTGATATGAGTGACCCCCACCCCCCCATCACCCCTCCAACTACGCACATGAGATAGATCTATTGTTTTTGAATATTTCATCTGAACATACCAAAACGATAAAATAATTAACTTCAAATTTGGAGTCTTACTTTCATTGGTACACCGGCAGTGTTGGCAGAAAAAGGGATTTTTGGCATTTAATTCGAAGCATTGATCTTTGAACAGCTATAACTTTTTTAAGGGGCATTCTAGTACAATACATTTTTAAGCAAACGTATTTAGATGCGTGGTTTGTGCAAAAAAGTAGGTTTTCCCATACTAATTTCCATACAAATTTCAAACGCAATGCAGAAAGCCGGGATACAACCAATTGTCCCCAAATTTTGCACAGTTGTTTGAGACCCCAAATGGAACCAATAAAACATTGTTCTGAAAAAATGATCATGATGACCCATCCTAGCATTGATGGCCCAAAAGTAAGGATAACAATAACAAACAAACATTTTTGGCTAGCGCAAAAATGTGGATAGTAAACTAAGCACTTGGAAATGGGATTACGGAAGTGTGCGAGTTATAAACGTCAGAAAGGTCACTTAAAATAAAAACCATAAGATAGATCTACCAATGATCGATTCTTTGTTACCGATTTAATCAGTGGATCGATTCTAGAGCCAAATATAAGATCGATTCGTCAAGATCGATCTTTCTCTGAAGATCGCCCAATCCTAGCATGTATAGCCTACGTGGTGGTCATTTGTGGACTCTACAAGGAATCACCTTAAATATATAGTTTATACAGGGGAAATGATTCTAATGTTGGCCTATGGATCTAAGATTGGGCCCATCGCTAAAAATCTGCTATTTATCAATTTTATCTAGATGAAAGCGTCATTGGAACGGTACTAATGTGGTCGCTATTGAAAATCTAGCCGATCGCTGAATTTATGTATGGGCCCAAAATAAGAGCATTTAGGCCGACATTACATCCATTTCCCCTATATATTCAAATTGTTTTCCTAGCTAAAATGTGAATGTTGTCAGGAAGGGAACGACATTTTCGTTTTGATTTTTTTACCCAAAGACACCCCCAATTACGGTATATTAAACATTGCATGATTATATATAAATTCATATTTGTTTTTTGTTTATTGATTTATTTGTTAATGCTCAATCGAATTAACTTTTCAGAGCCGAAGGATTCTTGTTCACCATACAAAACATCTTAAAATTATAGTCAAAAGGTACAGTCAGGAATCCTTATTGCCGGGGTAACGGGGGCGTGAATAAGGAACCGCGAATAAGGATACCCACAGCTTATGGGATTTTCACTAATGGGTGCTGTAGTGGATTATCTCATTTGTTTCAATACATAAAGCTATACTGTCTTCGACAAAGTTGCTGTACTGGGTTAGACCAACAAGCCTGTGCCATTGGATTCAGGTTAAATTGGGAACTACGCCGCTAGAGGCGCTTCACTTTTATGTTACTTATGACGGGCGCTATAATATATGGATCATATTTCCAACACAGAATATTTCGTGATCCTGACCATATAGAAAGTTACTGTCTTCAGCAAAGTTGTTCAGGTGACCAAATCCTTTCGGATGGTGGCCATATTAGTTCAGAACTCTCTCACTACGCAGCGCTAGTGTGCATGTGCAATTCCTATATAAACTGTATCTCGAGAGCCTGGCCATATAGAAAGTTGCTGTTTTCAGCAAAGTTGGGCAGGTGATCAAGTCCTTTTGGATGGTGGCCATATTAGTTCAGAACTCTCTCACTACGCAGCGCTAGTGTGCATGTGCAATTCCTATATAAACTGGCCTGGCCATATAGAAAGTTGCTGTTTTGAGCAAAGTTGTGCAGGTGATCAAGTCCTTTTGGATGGTGGCCATATAACTTCAGAACTCTCTCACTACGCAGCGCTAGTGTGCATGTGCAATTCTTATATAAACTGTATCTCGAGAGCCTGGCCATATAGAAAGTTGCTGTTTTCAGCAAAGTTGTGCAGGTGAGCAAGTCCTTTCGGATGATGTTCATATTAGTTCAGAACACGCTCACTACGCGGCGCTAGTGTGCAAGTGAATTTTCTGTATAAGCTGTATCTCGAGAACCTGGCCATATAGAAGGTTACTGTCTTGAGAAAAGTTGTTCAGGTCACTAAGTCCTTTCAGATGATGGTCATATTATTTCAGAACTCTCACACGACGCGGCGCTAGTGTGCACATGAACTTCCTTAATATGTTATGACTCCAAAGATTGTCCATATAAGCTGTTGCTATGCAATGTGAGATCAGGAACCGGAAAAAGGATGACGTGTAGAGGCCGAAAATCGATGTCAGATGCAATTTTGGAATCCAAGATGGCGGCCATCGGTTCAAGAAAAACTGTCAAATACCGTACAATATGGATATTTTTGGAAAGGGGATGACGTGTAGAGGCCAGAAATCGTTGCCAGACGTCATTTTGGAATCCAAGATGGCGGCCATCCGGAAATAGATTTCAGATGCCATTTTGTAATCCAAGATCAAGAAAAATTGTCAAATACTCTACAATATGAGTATTTCCGGAAAGAAAACGACGTGTAGAGGCCGAAAATCGATGCCAGGTGCCATTTTGAAATTCGAGATGACGGCCATTGGTTCAATAAAAACTGTCAAATACCTTATAATATGGGTATTTCCGGACGTGTAGAGGCCGGAAACCGATGCCAGACGTCATTTTAAAAAACAAGATGGCGGCCATCGGTTTTAAGAAAAACTGTCAAATATCCTACAATGTAGGAATTTCCGAAAAGGGACGACGTGTAAAGGTCAGATATACATTCCAGTCGCTATTTTGGAATCCAATATGGCGGCAACATGTTTTCCATAAATAAGGCTTACCAAGTATATTGCGTATAATTTATTGTGTACAGCGTATCATTGAGCAAGATCGCAACGTAACGTGGAAATTCCTCAAAACAATAAAATGCTTTGATTTGTTTTGTTTTTTTCTATCGTAAGCTACAGATTTATTCCACATTTTATTTTCTCTTTCGATAACAAAGAACCAACCAGCGCTGTCATGTTTTATGCATTCTAGTCACTCTCGTTCTTCCACACCGTGAGATGGGTCTCGACTTCCCTTATCAAATCTTGCATTTTTGCACTCCGTCAACATTGCTGTCGAATGTGCAGAAATTTTCGACCTCGGAGAGTTGATTTAGTTTTAACTCGATTTCTGCCGCACCAGGTGGTGGATGAAAATATCAACCATATTCACTGTAGAGGGGTCCAGGAATAAATCTGTAGTTTACGATAGAAAAAAATAAAACAACACAATTAAAAGCGTTTTATTGTTTTGAGGAATTTTCCACGTTATGTTGCGATCTTGCTCAGTGATACGCTATACACAATAAATTATACGCAATATTCTTGGTAAGCCTTATACATGGAAAACATGTTTTTTTTTAACTAGTTCGTTTATTTGGAAGGCTCAATCACGTTAGCTTTACGGAGCCGATAGTTCATTGTTCTTTGTTTGTAACAAGATTCACTTAATTCTATGTCTAGTAGGAGTTGGGCCGAATACTCGCGGCTTACTCGAGGTAATTTGTCGGTACATTGTCGAAGGATAGGATACATTGTCGAAGGATAGGATACATTGTCGAAGGATAGGATCAGGGGAGGAGCTTGGGGGTAAGGTTTCGTTGTCTCATCAGAGCGTTGTCATCAGTATGAACGGTAGTGCGGTTCTAGTTTCGTCTGGAGTTCGATCGGCTATGGTGACCATGGAAAACATGTTGCCGCCATATTGGATTCCAAAATAGCGTCTGGAATCTATATCTGGCCTCTACACGTCGTCCATTTTCGGAAATTCCGACATTGTAGTGTATTTGACAGTTTTTCTTAAACTGATGGCCGCCATCTTGAATTCCAAAATGGCATCTTGCATCGATTTCCGGCCTCTACACGTCGTTTCCTTTTCGGAAATACTCATATTGTAGAGTATTTGACAGTTTTTCTTGATCCGATGGCCACCATCTTGGATCCCAAAATGTCATCTGGCATCTATTTCCAGCCTCTACACGTCGTCTTCTTCCAAAAATATCCATATTGTAGGGTATTTGACAGTTTTTCTTGAACCTATGGTCGCCATCTTGGATTACAAAATGGCGTCTGGCATCGATTTCCGGCCTTTACACGTCTTTCCTTATCCGGAAATACCCATATGGTAGGGTATTTGACAGTTTTTCTTGACCCGATGGTCGCCATCTTGGATCCCAAAATGTCGTCTGGCATCTATTTCCAGCCTCTACACGTCGTCTTCTTCCAAAAATATCCATATTGTAGGGTATTTGACAGTTTTTCTTGAACCTATGGTCGCCATCTTGGATTACAAAATGGCGTCTGGCATCGATTTCCGGCCTTTACACGTCGTCCCCTTTCCAAAAATATCCATATTGTAGGGTATTTGACAGTTTTTCTTGAACCGATGGCCGCCATCTTGGATTCCAAAATGGCATCTGACATCGATTTCCGGCCTCCACACGTCATCCCTTTTCCGGTTCCTGTTCTCACATTGCACAGCAACATCTTATATGGACAAGCTTTGGAGAAATAACATATTAAGAAAGTTCATGTGTACACTAGCGCCGCGTAGTGTGAGAGTTCTGAAATAATATGACGATCATCCGAAAGGACTTAGTCATCTGAACAACTTTGCTGAAGACAGTAACCTTCTATATGGCCAGGTTCTCGAGAAACATGTTATACAGGAAATTTACTTGCTCACTAGCGCCGCGTAGTGAGCGTGTTCTGAACTAATATGACCATCATCCGAAAGGACTTGATCACCTGCACAACTTTGCTGAAAACAGCAACTTTCTATATGGCCAGGCTCTCGAGATACAGTTTATATAGGAATTGCACATGCACACTAGCGCTGCGTAGTGAGAGAGTTCTGAACTAATATGGCCACCATCCGAAAGGACTTGGTCACCTGAACAACTTTGCTCAAGACAGTAACTTTCTATATGGTCAGGATCACGAAATATACTATGTTGGAAATATGATCCATATATTAAAGCGCCCGTCATAAGTAACATAACAGTGAAGCGCCTCTAGCGGCGTAGTTCCCAATTTAACCTGAATCCAATGGCACAGGCTTGTTGGTCTAACCCAGTACAGCAACTTTGTCGAAGACAGTATAGCTTTATGTATTGAAACAAATGAGATAATCCACTACAGCCCCCATTAGTGAAAATCCCATAAGCTGTGGGTATCCTTATTCGCGGATAGCCCGGCAATAAGGATCCGGCAATAAGGGATACCGGCAATAAGGAATCCGGCAATAAGGATTCCTGACTGTACAACACAATAAGCACTTTATCTTCCGCTATCCAGTAAGTCCCAACAAACAATTTGAGTTGATCAACAGCTGAATAAGCTATTTTTTAGCTGAAGAAGCTTGGGTTTGCCTGAATAAGCTCTTATTCAACATTCAATGTTTGTTGGGGTCTCCTCTATCAGAACGGGAGCCGCTTCCAATCCAACGATCGCGTGACACACATCGAGAGTGGCCTGCTTCTGTCGACAGCCGAGTGAACACTGTTAAATTTACTTTGTATATTCAAAAAATGCTGGGACGGGCGGGAGCATAAAGGCACCATTGAAGTTGTAACTGGATAATAGAGTCGATTGCCAACCGGAGTCCAGTAGGGACTGTTGCAATCAATTTGACGGGCTCTTCTCAAACAAACCATCCGTTGTAATTCGTTTTGTTGGATCATATTGTTGGAAGGAGAATCTATTATTCTCGCGAATTTCGCGTAAGTGCCTCTGCTTATGGACCCGTCCAACACTTTTTGGTCCTTCATACAGCTGTATGTTGACTTCAAAATGATGACGAAATTTAATCTTGTTCCGTTCCGTTTTTTGGCTCCACTTTGGCCACTGTTATCACTTTTATACAATAGTATTGTAAAAGAGTGCACATCAATAAGGCATTGTATATATACACGTTCGTCAGGATATTTGTTCGTTTATCACATTGATCGACATGCATTCTGATTGTCAAGGCCACTAGAAGCGTTGCAGTAAACCGTGGACTCTATTTTGGCAGAATCAAAGCGAACTAACGGCTGTATCGCCAGTCTGAAATAATTTAGGTTTACAATGCGATTCGAGAAGTGCTCTTTCAGCCGCCAGCAGATAAAGGATTCTAACTTGACATCTACTCGGCCAGCATTCAGCTCCTTCCGATTCTGGCAGATACGAACTCATACCGGCACCCACGTCTGTCAATCTGTCAAGATTCACATTTATGATTGGTTTACAACTATCCACAGCTTATCGCCTGTCATTTTACTAACCTTCAGAATTGCATGCATAACTTCGATCATAATCCTATTGAAAGTCAAGAAGATTTCGATATTTACGTTCATTCACATGCTGATCTTCCGCTGAAGCCCCGTCGCCCGTAATCAATCGTGTTCTGCCAAGTAATTATATCGGTTAACAAGATGTTTTGCCAAAAGCCGTAAACATGCAAATCGGATTAGCATCATCCGCTTGGCGCTTGCGGTCACCGCGGCGTGGCGGAAGAGAAAATTCCAATTAATTATTGTGCTTAATTCCACCCAACACACGCAAACAAGGATCCGGTTGGAAGCTTAAAGCTGACCTTTTTGAGGTACATACATATACGGAGGATGCATTTGGGACCGGGGAATTTCATCCACGGTGTGCTCTCTGGTCACGCATGCATGGAAGGGTGCAAAATTTTCGGACACTTGAGCGGTTAATTTAGCGAAACGAGCAGCAAATCCCTGTCAGGTGGGTGCCATGTCCCACAATTGGCACTTTGAAAAGCCAAAACCGGTCGGTGAGTGGCGGGATGCAGTTTCATTCCGATCGATTGAACCCTCTGTTGCGCTTGAACCGGGTTGAGCATTTTTGGTTTGATTATTTTTAAATTGAAGGGTGCTTTTCAGCAATGGTTCGAAATGTTTTGGATGAACTCACTCACGAGAAACAGGCTTGGTTTACGCGAATCTTACCTGAAATGAGACAGAACAAAGAAAAGCAGGTTAGTAGGATTCGTCAATGCTTGTATATTGTCGTTTTTTTTGCTAATAAAAATTGTAGATTAAATTGAAACTCTGCAAACGTCGTCCGTCGAATCTGGATAAGCTCCGATTTCAATCAGTTATCTCCCATTCGACACATCGTAAGTGCGATCCCCGCTATACAGAGGGAATATTCAATTCTTCCGCCCACCCCTCACATCATATTACCCCATTTCCAGTCTCATTTCGGAATCGAATTGCTCACAAAACTGCCCGATAAAAGAAAACCCGAGTTTAAGCCCCCAACGCTGTTAAATTTATCATCGAATTACGAGCAAATCACAGCCTTCCCCTCGTTGAACGTCAATTTTAGTGTGCAGGTTCCTCTTCCGACAAAAGCAGCTGATGCCACTCCGCTCCGTTTGCTCATTCTCGCCACCCTTTTCTGACACAACGCGATGAGATGGTTAGCGACGACGATGATGATGATGATGATGATTGTGATGAGCAGTCTTCTCACCGCTGCCGAACCAAAAAAAAATATAAACTCGAGCGCAATCGGATTGGTACGCCATCAAAATGAATGACTGTTTGAATGAAATTGCAATTCCCGTTTCCCCTTTCCCTTTGGTCTCCTTTGGTTCTCGGTTCTCCCGGAAGAAGGAGCATTTCGGATTTCACCGGATTAAGAGAGTGAAGAAAGACAGCAGTTGTCAATATCAAGTGCTGCCTGGTAGCAATAAAGTTTTGATGTAATTTTGAAATCCCGGCGGCTGCCACTCCCACGATTGAGTTTTCGTTTTTTGCGCGTTCCGCGAGATGTTTACCCAACTTGAGATACATTTTTGAAGTAGGTTTAGCCCGAGTGGATGAGCAAATTAAACAACAGTGTATTAACTTTTATTGACTGGGATTGTTTTTGATTGATGCTTTTCAGCGTAATTGTTAGGGAGGCTTTTTCTTCCTGCGTGGGATTTCACGTTTCAATTAGGGATAAGAGTTATGGGATCAACATAATCCTTGGATGAAGAACACTGAGTCATATAGGAGAAAATTGAGTATTATAGATATTGAAAATAATAGCGGGCACCGATCTTGCAACAGAGCAAATAAAACGCTTAGTTAATATATTTGCCACTTGCTACAAAACTGTAATATTTATATAATTTAAAAACCTATACATTATAGTACTTACAACTTCGGTGTTTTCTCGCATTGGAATAGCCGCTCTGTTGGCTATTTGCTCTTCCAATGCACCCGTGCCGTCGCTTGCTTTCACTGATCTATTGTGACCAGCATTGCCAGTTTTCCTGATTTATCTGGATTTGCCAGTATTTCAATCTTCTTGCCAGATACACAGACAGATCACGTATATTTCCAGATTTTTTAATTATGTTCCAGATTTTCCCAAATTGTTTAAACATGTTGCTTTAAAAATTAAATTTCAATTATTTTACACTCTAATCAAAAAATAAAAAGCCAAACTTGCCACTTAATTACTAAAGGCCCTCAATGTTGAAAGTTATTTCTACATCTTACATGGAATTCTGATAACATGTTTGCATGTTAATGGGTTGCAGAATCATTTTCTAACGATTATCGGCTGAAAAAACTTCAAATTTTTAAAAACATTGGGCCTGCAGTTTTATTTATTTGGATTTTTATTTCGATTTGTTCTATACATTTTCCTTGGAATTTAGAAAACTCAAGCCTTGGGAAATTAGTAAGGCTTTTGAGTTTTATGAAGAATTTTAAAGAAATCTGATAATTTTTAGCATAATTTTAAAGTACCTGGAATATTGAGTTACCGTAGCAGTCTAAAAGTTAAGAATTCTGAATTGCCCTAGAGTTTTTTTCTGAAAATAGTTTACAGTGAAGTGTGAGGTGAATTCTTTGTAAAATCAAAGGATAATATCAAGTTAATTCTGAGTAGGCTTCTATCCATCGTTGTGGGCTTCATGGTCACCCGTCGTTCAGGCATATTGTGAGTGCCACGAAGTCAGGGTTCGATTTCCGCTCCAGCCGGTGGAACTTTTCGCAACTGGTCTACTGGGTGTGGTGTGTTGTCAGTTGTCTAGTGTTAAGTATTCAGTCTGTGCAACCTCTGGTTGAAGACAGTATCAGTTGTCTTTTAAAAACTCTGCTGACAATTGCATGGAGATTTTGTGAAGAAAGGAGATAGAATTCGGAAGAGAAATCATAGAAATTTTTTAAGATGAAACTAAAGGAGTATGCTGATACGAATAGTGAGAATAATTTCAATGGAATTCTGTCCAATGTTTCTATGGAGATTAATTTTAATGAGCTCAGATTCCAATAGATTCCTTTGAGCTCTTTAAGCTCAAAGGAATCTATCGGATAATTCTGAGAAGAGTGTGGTGGTCATTCTGAAGAGAGTACAAAGGAAATTATTAAGAATATTCTAAGAGAATTTCATAGAGAAAAATGGAGATAAAGTTATGCCCAATCTTGGACATTATTAGCAGTTTGAGGGATTGTGGAATCGGAGGGTGATTTATTACAGATTATAAGGGATTCTGCTAAGAACACTTAGAATGTTACTGAAAAAGTTTGGATATTATCAAGATTATTTTAGGCAAATCCAGAAAAGAAGTATGATGGAATTCTAGGATGATTCAAATAGAACTCTTAAAAAGAAGACGAAGATATTCTGTAAAGAGTTCCAAGTAAATTTAGACTGATAAAAAATTTCATGATCTGGGACCCAGGAAAAATATAAATTTCAGAATTTAGAATCATTTCAAGATCCTAAGACTCAAACAATGACGCTTCTAGACTTTCATTTTAGTTATATAATTATTCTTTGGCATACAATTATTGGTAATGGTCATGCGAATAGTTGAGTTACCTGTAGTTTAGGTAAACTGTGTGGGAGTACAACGATGTTAGGCTTTGATTCCCTCTTCAGCCAGGTGAATTTTACTTTAAAATAAATTTGGCTACTGCCTACTGGTTGTTGTATGTTGTATAATATCAAGAATCAAATTGTAAGTCAGATCAACCTCAGGGTAAGATAAGAATTATGTAGAACTAATAGAATCTTTAAGGCATATTCTGGTACTGGACTACATCGACTATTTGCTTAAAAAATCCATCTCATCAAAGTTGCTTGATTCTTTGCTTCTCATTCTTTTTGAAAAAATTACAGTTTAAAAAACAATTAAAAAAATATTTTCGGCTGTATTTTACCAACAATTTAACTCAATTTTTGAAAAGCTGCGTAATGGCTATTTAAACTTTTTGGGCACACTTTTCTTAGCATTTGGATGATTTTAGCAAGTTAGCAAGTTTTTTGCTTTATATAATTCATTTAAACATGTAATTCATAAGCATTCTGATACTTTGAATAAAATCCATATGATCATACTGACTGGTTTTTACGGGCGATTGGCACATCAATTTGATTTCAGTAGCATTATGTCAAAAACGGTATTTTTTAAGCATTCCAGATTTTCCAGATTTTATATTTTAACTGGTCCAGCTTTTTTGAAAATGGCCTGGCAACGCTGATTGTGACTGTGATCCTTGACAGCACTGGCGTGTACTAGAAAACCCTGAAGAACGACAAACAAACACACAACAATATCGCACATGTTTAGATAGCGCTGGAATTAGGGCGAAACAGCTTTTGTAAACAATGGCTTCTCTCGATGATTTCTCGGAAGTCATGGCTCTCCCTGGCAAATCGACATCACCATCGAGTAGAAGAAGACTTCTCCTACTCCTATATGTTTGTTTGTGTAGGCGTGCCTTGAATTCCGAGAAATGAACGAGAGAAGTCATTGTTTTCAAAGGTTGTTATGCCTTAATTCCAGCTCTATCTAGAATTTCTTCAAGGGGTTCGTCGAGCGGTTGCAAACGCAACACTTCGTGTCAGGAACGTGCAGAATTTTTCAAAAGGTCCTATCTGCATTGATCGATTCGCTTCATCCAATTTCTCTTTCGTCAATAACTCAGCTGCAAAACCTTTCCCTGTTGTATTTGACGTTTTGGACGCTAGATAAGAACCTCCTCTATCAAACTATGTGGTATACTTAGCGCGAAATCTGTTTGCATAGCAGTAGTTATGAAAAGAGAAAGTCGATGAAGAGAATCGATCAAAGCAGATAGGACCATTTGAAATGTTCATCGAGAAATGTCTAGAGAACTTTGGGTTAGATGCAAAGTTGAAGCAGACGGAGTGAACCCTGGGGTGAACGGAATAATGCATCCTTCCACGAAAACCTGTGAGACGTGCATTATGGCTTGTGTGTATACGACCCTACGGTGCAAGTCATTTTGTGTGTAAAACGGCCTGTTTAATATACAGTGTATATGTTAGTTGTCCAGTTCCAGTAGCTGTGCTTTCCGATGCCCTATTTGCTATTCTGTTGCTCTCGTAACCATTCTCCTCTTCATCGTGACGTTCTGGTTGAGGTTAACTTCGATTCGATGACTATGAACTATCGAAGTTCTTTGTAGTGTTGAAAATAAGAGCGGGCACCAGGCCAGTGACAAGGCCTATACCAACAGCAGCGTTTGACAGTAGGCAGCATGTCCCAGGCTCAAATAATTTATTTTGCTGTGCTGGGCCCGCTGTCACTGTATAACATGGTACCTACGGGCCTGCCACTGGGCTGGTGAGCACCGATCTTCCAGCAGGGCAAATAAAACGCTCAGTTGATATATTTGCCACATGCTACAAAGCAGTAATATTAATATAATTCAAATACAACACATTACGGTACTTACCACTTCGGTGTTTCATCGCATTGTAATAGCCAACAGAGCGATTTTATCTTCCAATGCGCCCGTGCCTTTGCTTGCTTTCACTGATCTATTGTGACTGTGATCATTGACAGCACGGGCGTGTTCGAGAAAACCCTGAAGAACGACAAACAAACACACAACCATTT
The DNA here is from genome assembly GCF_037179485.1 of Ochlerotatus camptorhynchus. Lineage (NCBI taxonomy): Eukaryota > Metazoa > Arthropoda > Insecta > Diptera > Culicidae > Ochlerotatus > Ochlerotatus camptorhynchus. The sequence continues at coordinate 1,351,031 of NW_027040752.1, read as the reverse complement.
TACACATTCCTTCAAGGGGTTCGTCGAGCGGTTGCAAACGCAACAATAGGAATCAAGTGAGCGAGTTTGAATACAGTGTGTTTTATTGATGCCAAATTTGCCAAATGCCAAATTTGGTTCCATTTGCTTGGTTAGTTCTCGAGTTATGCAGAAATTTCTCTTTCATTTGTATGGGACCCCCCCCCCCCTTCTTACAGTGTTGGGAGGGGTCTCGAACCATCATAACAACCTTTCCCTGTGAAAAAACCGCTGCATACAAATTTTCACGCCGATCGGATGTAACAATCTCATTCCAACACCACTGCGCTCAGCTGGAGGCATATGGCGGGTTATATTGCAATTCGAATTCGAAATGATTATATTTAGCGATTTTCTTCAAAATCATTGCATCAATAACAAAAAAATGTTCGGACCTTGAAACAATATTTCACTTAAAATTGTTATGTTTGCATTACTTCTGCGTGAAGTTAACGATTTTACATAATAGAAAATGCTTAAAATCAAATATCAGAATTAAAGTGGTCATTTTATACGATAGATGAGGAGATGAAAGTATAGACTTGATAGTTCCGTTAGAGTACGGCAGTGCGAACATTGTATATAGAGAGTGAAAGCGAGCAAGGACAACTTTGAGGAAGGCACGAATCGGGTTGATCATCTCTCTTTACCAAACTCTCCAGTTGGAGAGGGATGGTGGGTCTGCACTTCCACGAAAAATTATTGGATCCGCGATAAAAAAAAATTGAGATTGCATCAGGATTCGTTTTGGTAAACGATATGCTGAATGTATGTCCTAATGATTCATAAGTGTTAAGGAGCTTGAGTTTGAACCCACGGCCTTCTGCTCAGTAAGCAAAATCTGTCACCACTAGGCCACCGATCTCCTTATATCAGAAACGATTACGATCAAGTCTCCGTTCAACTTGTTGTTACTAAGTTTCGATCCCGGTGGCGACCTCACCGACGACGACAACAACTGCTCTTGAGAAGAATTTGATATGTATTTCTGATCAACTCGTCTTTTTTGAAACACAAATATTACTTCATCAAACATCAAACATCAGACATCAAACCAAATACGGATAGGAGGAATTTCATCTCTCATCTTCGGAAGGTTCCGACGATCAACGTTACGCTGAACACAGCTACGGTAGCCATCACCAGCTATACTCCAACACTTCTACGGCGAGATACTGTACGGTTCACGATGATGTGCAGGGCAACTAATCACAACGGAAGGTCTCCAATAAATAAAAAGGTCAACCAATCAACCATTTCACTGGACACTGGTAAATCCTCGGTTCATTCAGCATCCAACGGCTTCAGTACACAAAGGCAAGTCTTGAATATTTGGCAGTAAATCGACGGTTCCATTCATTTCTACTTCAATCCACGGTTCCAAGAATTCCCCTCCGACGGACTACGGGCACAAAGAGTGTTTGTTTTCATGCCTATGGTTCACTAGCACACAGGGTTTCAGACTCTAATACAACGAATTACGGACATGGAACGTCCGATTTCAATTCCATCGGTAAGTGGGCACATGGGTGTCCACTCTACACAACTATGGTGCACGGATACAATGGGTGTCCAATCCTTACCCTTCCAAACGGACGCTAGGGGCGTCTGTTTTCATCTCCTATGGTAACGGGCATGCTTGGCATGCACAGTTGTACACACCAACTGCTCATTTGGTAATAACTTTTCACTCAGATGTTGACATTTATTTTTCTTTAAAGTAATTGATAGATTAGGCTCATAGTTTACTATAGATATGCGAAGATTAGGTAAAGCTTAACATTTGAATCAACACTAATCAACTTAACACTTAAATTCCGAGATGTGTAGTGAGCATTTCTCACCTCATTTTTACAACGCAAAAACAAATATATTTGACTACTACCATTAAAATCTACTTTTTTAACATATCTGTAACAAGCTTACACTCTATTCTATCTACTGCTTCAAAACGAACTATGTTCCGTCAACTGTGTGCAAAGTTATTAGCAAATGAGCAGTTCGTGACCAAAACTGTGTATGCCAATCATGGTAACGGGTACAAAAGGCGACCGTTTCCTACACCTATGGACTAGGACATTAGGCGTGTTCACTTCCTACTCCAATGGTACATGGCTCCAACTAACCAAGGAAAAGCATATGGACACTTGGTGTGTCCATAATCTAGGCAACGGACGGGTGTTAGTTGTCTAATCCCGGCATTGGCAACACAATCACCATCCAGAGCATCCAGACACTAGGGGTGTCGGCACGCTAAGCAATTAGCACTGGCAACCGCTCACGGATGATTTAAGCCACCAAACCTATCAACGCTCATCAACAAAGGACGTTCACTGAGCACTACACCAACACAATCCGATGGATATAGGATATTCATCACACCATGAACGCTAGGGGTGTCCAACGGAATCAGGAGCATAATAACATATACATATACACTGACAAAAAGAGTCGATACACGCACATCAATAGGATCCAACCAACGCTCGAAAATAATTCGATCGTGATCAATACCACACAAAAAAACCTACAAGGCTAGGAAGGCTTCCTAAGGATTTTCGTTGCAGTTGGCGTAGACATATTCAAGTGAAATCAACCGAATCATCTTCAAGTAACCACAGCTGAAACCGATTCGGTGGGTGTAAAAACGAGTATCAACGCATTCGTTCATCTCCGATCTCCAAGAACCTGGACTGAACCAGACATAGCATGGATCAAGGATCAAGGACAAAAATACGGATTGGAAATTGCAAGTGTGGATTAAATACCGGAGTCAAGGCGGACCATGATAAGAGTTCAGAAATCACGGATTTCAGGGTGGGTGAGGATGTTGGAGAGTAGCCCAGCCCAATGTAAAGAAACGCAACCGAAGAATATTTCACCCCACTGTACCATATGGGATGATTACGATGTGAATTTCAGGCATCGTTCCAAACGGAGGTACACTCACACATCACAGCACAGGAGAGCATCACCGATCATCGATCGGAAACAGGGCGATGGGAGAAACAAGGATTTCTCGCTCTCAGCCATCCCAGCATCCAAAGACAGCGACGATCAAGGCAATTAATTGAATCATCAGTGCCGGTTGGACCTCAATGGAAGATGGATAGGCTACCGTGCAGAATTTTAACGTGTTCTTTGTTACTTGTGATATATGCAATTTGATGTAAATATATGTAGTGGTTTTATGTTTAAATATGATTTGTGGAGAATTACCGTTGTTGAATCTCAGCTTTAACACTGCGGGATTGCAGTATTTTACCTACATCAACCGTTCCCATCAATACCACCATCGTGTTGGAGGAGTAGAGCACAGTCCACGCAGAAACCAACTCCCCCAGGACTTCACCCCAACAATTTTCTTAATGATAATAGGGCTGCTCTGAAGCTCTCCAAGCTTTCCAGAAAACGTTGGCACTTCTCTCAACCCTCATTGATGAAATTTCATTAAAGATCTCTTGTCTTCTCTGAAGATCATTGGGATTCCATGATTTTTTTGGAGCTTCAGTGATGGTTCTGATTATTTTTTAAGTTCTCTAAACATCCCTGAATTTCTACAGACTTATCTAAAACTTTCGAATCTTTTTGAAGGTTTCCACTACAATAATGACCAGATTTTGTCAGCCCACCTTTTTAAAATATTTTCTAGTTTCTGTTCCCAACCCAACCGGACCGGGCATCGAACTAATCTAGGCTATCTGAAACCCCTAACGTTTTTAGAGTATTCAGATTTCATTATGTTTCCTTGAGCTCTGAGGATTGCCGATTATCCGGAAATTCCAGACGTATTATTAGTTATAGGTGTTGTCCAAAAGCTTTCAAAATCCTTGTGCTTTGGAAATCCAACCTACCACCTGTGCACTGTGCCTTTACCAACTGACCTAAGGAACGTCATTGTTATCCATGGCCCCATACTGTCTAAGATAGATGGTCCACCGCAAATTCAGATTCCAAAATGGGGACTTTTTCATACCGAAATGCTCTCCAAAGTTCACAAAATGCTTCCAAAACCTAGTCATACCATCATATTGGAATCTAACACTTCACCGTTTTTTTTTTACCAAGGCATGGCTAGTCCTTGATCCAATTTTCGAAACATTCCACAAGCAATGAATCGAAGCATGTTTGTTCACCACCGTGAAAAAGAAGCCCCACATCCCGCTCCAACCCTGAATATTTCAAACCATATTTTCGGTGGCGAAATCGATTTTCTCTTAACGTCAGTTATGTGTTTTTTTTTTCTGCGCTGCTCCGTTCCCCTGTTGGTCGTTTGCCATTCCCAAATTCAACGAAACGGGAGCCGGTCGTGTCAGTCAGTCCCGTCGATACGATAACGACGCCGACGTCGCTGCTGCATGTACCCACACATCTAAAAGGAGCATTCCCGCTATATTGCTGGTAGCTGAACTTGGTTGGGGCCCGATTCGAGATGACTATGCCGGGGCGGCCGGGTTGGACCTACGACGAACCAACAGTTGGTTAATCTAGCCAGCCAGTCAGTGGTTCTGGGTATCTGGGCTGGTAGCGAGCGACAAACCCCCAGAGCGTGTCGTCTGGTGCAAATAAATTTCTCGAAGCCTGCCGTCGAAATTGGATGATTCTCGCCAGGGCTGGGTGGGGTGGGGTGGGTGCTTCTGGTAATGTGGTTATAAATAAACGATCCGTACGTCACACCTGGGAACGGAATTGAATTCCAGTTTCGAGCACCATCGTCGAAGATAGCAGCAGTTGATAGGATAGCAGTAGCAGACGAGGGTGGACGAAAAAAAAAATGAGAAAATCAAGGCAAATAACGTGAGAAAGATGATGAACGATTCTCGTAGGTCGGACCTCGTCGCCGGCAGTCGGCAGGTGAGGGTCGTCGCAGGGCTTCATATTGAGTTTGGGTTGGCTTCCATTTTTATTTCACGTGCATACGAGTATTTTTGTCGAGTGTGAGTGAGTGAGCAGGAAATTCATTTCACGCCCAAATTATCACCTTTCGATTAAGGCTTCCAGCCGACAGTGCCGTAGTGGAGGTGGGGGCGGACGGAAAGGGAGACATCTTGTTCGTTTTATGAACATACGGACCTACTCGTGGCGGCTCGATTTTCGAGAATTTTAGGGGGAGGAGACGATTGACTCCGCCATGTGGGACAGGAAGAGGCAGCTTCAGGACACGCTTGTTTCGCAATCAAGATTGGAGATATTAAAAATATGTGCTCAGTGGTGACGATGGGGGATTTTCATCGGCAACCGACTTCGAACGGCATTCTATGTGCTGTTCTTGTACACATACGTTAGATCGAGGGTGTGTGCGGTTTGCTGACGACGGAGCTCTTGGGTACTAGGATGTCGAGGAGATGAATAAGGAAATGGAAAATTGCTTACTAGTTCCAGCCTATTGCTTTATTGTCACACATAACGATCAAAATGTAGGTACATATTTGCTATCCATGTCGACATGAGTTTGGAGGTTCTGCATTGTCGTTCATATGTCGGTTACAAGGAACTTAAAAATGTGTCACAGACCTTTTTACAATGTACGGATTATTTATCAATCGAATTGCATTTAGTAATTCACTTGATTGCTTAGGTGATTGAGACCCTCCCAATGGAAGAAGCATTAGTTCATCATTTTCTCACGACGCAGCACTGGTGTGCAGGTAAACTTCCTGTATAGGCTATATGACGTGATTCTAACCTTCAAGAAAGTTGCTATCATAAGCACGGTTGTTCAGCTGAACCAGGCCTTTGAAATGATAATTTGATTATTTAAGAACTCTTCCACTACTATTTTAGAACTTCATGTATACGTTAAATCTCAAAATCCTGGTCATCCAGGCAGCTGTTGTCTTCGGAAAAGTATTTTAGCTGAATAAGCTTTCTGAAGCATCTTGGAATCCAAAATGTTGTTTCAGTTCTGAAAAAAAAAAAACAATATTGTAAGGTATTTGACAGTTTTGTTCTAAAACCGAAAGCCGCCATCTTGGATTCCTAAATGACGATTAACAGTTTCTGGCTTCAAGTCGTCGTTTCCATTCCAAAATCACCCATATTGAAGAGTGTTAAAATATCGGAATCTGCCATTTTGTATTTAGATTTCCGGCTTCTACAAACCGTTTCCGTTTTGAAAATATCCATAATGTAGAGTATTTGACAGCTTTTGCCAAAACTAAAAGTCATCACCTTTTATTCCTAAATGGCGTCAGTCATCGATTGCCAGGCGTTACACGTCGTGTCCGTTCCGAACCTATAAATTTTTTATGGTATTTGAGTTTTTCATAAACTGCAAGTCGCCATCTTAGATTGAAGAAATCAGGAAGCTGTCGCCTTGGATTCCAAAATAATGTCAATCACTGATTTTCGGCCTCTACACGTCGTTTCCTATCCGAAAACAGCAATTATATAGCAAAACGATATAGTGGTTTTCAGAATTTCTTAAAAGTTGGTAGTTGTTTCTGTAACGAAAAATATTCGACCGGTATTGTTGTTATTTTGTCATTAGGGTAACGATTTCCATCTTAGGGTGTTCCAAAAATCGATGTTTTTTAAAATGACTTGAACCACTGGGCCGATTTCAACCATCAAAATATTAATTGGAAGGTAATTGTAAATACCATCTAAAAATATAAAGATATAAGGCAATTGCTTGTATTTAAAAACATTGATAATATTTGTTTTTTTTTATGGTTGTCATGGTTTGTAGACAGTGGGTGCAACATGTTTTACACAAAACCTCTGATTTCAACGCTCGTCGTACAGAACTTTTGAACTTCGTTAAATTCAAGTTTTCACTTCAAATTGGCCGTCGAATGCCGTATATTGACTGAAACCTTGGACGGATTCAAACATCTTCTCTAGTATCTTACTGAGAAACAACACAAAAATGTTCACTTACGACACCAACACTGAACGATTATTCAAGGTTGTTTAAAAAAGTCTGCCCAGTGGTGAATCCCAGGATCAGATCAAAGATAAATTGATAAAATTACTTGGAGTTGAGCCACTCAAAGTAATCAAAATGAAACTGAAATTCCGTCCTGGCTATTTGCGCAACGGGATTTCTAATGACTTTAATTTAGTTAACTTCAAGTCTTCTTCATATCCGAGTAAATTGGCAACACTTCAGGAAGACTGGACGACTTTTCTAAAACCTCATCCAGTGCCGTAAGGGCTAGGGATGGGGTCACGGAAGAAAAACATTCTACATCCCAGCTAAATGCATAAATTGTGGTGATTCCTCTCCCGTAAAGGGCACAAGAAGATCCTACGATCCTCGCAAAGCGATCCTCCAATCTCATTCTAAGCGACACTAGGAAACACCCCACGTTCCCAAACAGGTGCAAATTCCTCTGCTGTTAACAACGGTCAACGAGGAACAAATTCTACATTCGTACCCGTAGGTACAAATAGCTCCCAAGGATCGAATTTGTCAACTTTACCTGCTGCTAATAATGTTCAGCAAGTAAATGGAGCTACTTTTGCTGCTATTGCAGCTGTTATAAATCGAAATAAAAATTCTGCCTTAGAATTAGGAAATGTTAATCATTTTGGCTTGGGTAGCAGTACTGATCTTAAAAAAGATTTTTTATAGAAATCATTAATTGACATGAATACATATTTGCTAAAAACTAAGTAGATGTTTGATGGTATTCAAACTGGAGTTACATTTGCGAACAATATCGTCATGACTGTCACAGTCAGACGAAAACATTCGAAATAGAAAATTTGCTTAATATAGGGGTTTGAGCCTGGAAAGTTTTGCCTCCTGCTAAGATCTTCCATCAGTAGCACCTACTTTGCACGCAAGAATATCCGAAAACCACACCTGGAGACATACAAATGGCGAAACTTGCACTCAGATCGATCACATGTTGGTGGATGGCTGGCACTTCTCAGATGTTATCGATGTAAGGACTTTCAGGAGGCCTAACATTGACTCAGATCATTATCTTGTTGCCTGCGAAGTTCTAGCGCGTCTATTGACCGGTACGAATTCAACGACCCGGAGATCAATGCGTTTCAGTACCCATCGCTTGACAGCAGAAGGTGTTGCTACAGAGTATCGCCAGAAGCTTGATGAGCGTATTAGCGAAAATCAACGTGAACGAGGACGCCAACAATCTGTGGAATAAAATCCACGGAGCGGTGAACACAACAGCACAAGAAGTGATAGGTACAGCTCAAAGACGACCTCGTAATGGATGCTTTGATAAGGAGTACCAGAGGTTGACGGATGAGAAGAACGTTGCAGAAGCCGGATGTTAGTGTCTGGTACCCGGCTGAACAGAGAGCGGTACAAGGTAGCAAGGAAAGCTTGGAAACGAAAAGGCAATACGAAGAACGCGTGATTGCTGAGGCGCAAGAAAGTATGGAGCAGAACGATATGCAAAGATTCTACGCGACTGTGAATGGTGTGTGGAGTAAAACAGCGCCATCTCCCGCCATGTGCAATGACCAATTGAGACATTGTTGAATGGAGAGAGTGAAGCAGTATCATGAAACAGAGTAAATATCGCAGACGACGATCAAGCTGCGGAGCCTCAAACACTAGACGAGGTTAAAAAGGCAATACGTGAGCTGAAAAACAAAAAGGCTTCTGGGAAGAACGATTTCCCGACCGAACTTTTAAACACCAAAGTGAGCAGCTGCATCAAGCAATCCACCGAGACCACCTGTGGAGTCCTTCGTCGACGAATACCAGGCTGGTTTTTGTGAGGGCCGATCAACGACGGATCAAATGTTTACCCTGCGTCAAATTCTTGATAAATTCCGGGAGTACAACTTGCAGACTCACCATCTGTTTATTGATTTCAAAGCAGCGTACGGTTACGTGAAGAGGAATGAGCTTTGGCAGATTATGCTAGAACATGCTTTCCGGCGAAACTGATTAGACTGATTCGCGCAACGCTGGATGGATCAAAATCAAGTGTGCGGGTTGCAGATAAGATTTCGACCTCGTTCGTGACCTTAGATGGATTGAAGCAGGGCGATGCACTTTCAAACTTACATTGCTTTTGAAGGAGCGATTAGGAGAGCTGGTATGCAGAGGAACGGTACCATCAGCACACGATCGCCACACATGCTCCTTGCCTTTGCGCGAGACACACGCTATGTCTGAAGACACTTTTTTTGCAACATTCATGTACCTCAGATTTTCCTTGACAGGATGTTAGTTTTGATCCTAACAATCAAATCTGTGATGGTTTTAAAATATTTCATCTTGGGTTTTTTGAGAAAAAGTGTTTTGAAGTTTTCAAAGCCGATTATGAAGGCGTATATGGACTATTGACGATACAAAACTATTACGAATTGAACAAATGCGGTTAAAAAATGTTCAAATGATGATTGAATTAATCTAAATGGTATTAAAGAGTTCTCTTTGACTCTCAAGTAAGATCCGTATTGATTATGTTGACTTTGACCAAAATCAATTAATAATTGTTGCTAGAACAACTTCTAAATTAATTTCTCTTCCCTCATAAGAGTACAGGGTGCGTGACGAATTTTTGCAGTAAATGGCATATTTGAGAAAAAATACACCAGTTAGTTATTCTAGCAATGAATTTTGTGCGATTTATTTTCTTTCGCAACATATGGAAGTTGTAAGTAAATTTATTCAAAAAAATTGCCTTCGCTTTCGACGACTGTAGTTAGACGCTTCCGGAAACTGCAGTATGCACGTTTTAAAATGTTTCGATCCATATATGTCATCACTGCCTTGATTTTAGCTTTTAGCGACTTAAATGTGGTGTGAGGGGTTCTATTGGTATCCCGTTGGACGACGCCCTATACAAAATAATCCAACGGATTGATATCGGGACTGCTTGGGGCCAAATTTCTTCCTCCCAAATTTACGAAATATTTTCCGTAAGCCATTTCTGTGCTTTATAAGCAGTATGAGCAGGTGCTCCGTCTTATCACTTTCCCAAGCCTTTTTTAACATTATACACTGTTCTTTCAGACACATTTACCGACCGAATTATTTCTTTCATGCATACTCCGGCGTGCAACAAAGCGACAACGGCTGACAGATTGCTCTCTTGTTTCGACATCTTTACGTTTACTCAACATTGTTTGTTTAAATCTTAGACCTAACAGTATAAGCTATCCAGTGATGCCAAATATATCTAAATCATGATGTACAAGCATGAGAAATTACTATTTGAAATTTACTGCAAAAATTCGTCACGCACCCTGTAGAAGAGAAAGAAACGAGCAGGACAGTCTGAGGCAGCCACGTAATCATAGTAGGCATTGATTTTCGTCCTGTTTCGAGTGTTTTTGTTTTTATTGGAGATATCGTGTAGAAAATCTGGAAAAAATTAAAAAAAAATTGCTTGGACTTTAAAAAAAATAGATATGTTTGACTCAATGGCGAGATCGGAAATAAATTCTGGCAACCATAACGAATTGGTTTAAAATCGTTTAACCGATAATACAGGAATGAAACTCACATGAGGTTAGCTGCTCTTGCCCAGTGAGTTTAGGTAGTCCTAACCTTGAATTACTACAGAATTGCTAGAGCTGCATTGCAATTCCCATATTTTGAATAAGAAAACATTCAGGAAGGTTCAGCGACTTTCTAGGAAATTATGGGAACTGTAGTGAATTTTTGGAAAGTTCGGCAAACTATTAATAAGTTCCTCCAAAGAAGCAGAGAAATTCAACAACGTTCAGAGAAGTTCATTGAACTTCAGGAAAGACTTCAGGAAAATTCTTCAAACTTTAAAAGTGAGCTTCGCTCTCCAGACCTGCCAACTTCAGGGACATTTTGTGAGCTTCAGGGGAGTTCAATGCCATCCTGGTAAGTTCTACGAACTTCAAGAGTGTTCTGTGAACTATAGCAACATTATATGAATTTCAATGATGTGCTGTAAACAGTTCTTTAAACGTGAGGAAATTTTTGCAACCTTTAGGATGGTCTGTGAACCACAGGAAAATTTAATAACATTAGGAAAGTATGTACTATGAATTTTGAAAAATATCTGAGAATTTCAGGAAAAAAAAACAAGAACATCAAAGAACATCAAGAAAGTTAGAAGAATTTCATCGAAGTTCAACGAAATCAAGGAAAAACATATGAACAGGGATTTGAATTTGAATGTTACTTCTATAAGCTGTCTCATCGGGTCGTTGGTGGAACAACTCCCACTCCATGTCTTAGAAAACAGGTATAATATTGAGAATTTGTTGCAATATCTCTTTCTCTTTTACGCTTCCTTTATGAAATGAAGGGCGCAAAAATGAGAGTTTGCCACCTAAAAAAATCGTGAGTACGGCTCACGTATGTTACATTGCCGTTAACGGTGTAAAAAAGGGAGCAGTTTATGAAAATTGAGGTTCATAAATGTCCAGAAGACCAAACTCGACAGTCAAAGTTATGCGGGTGTGTAGATATTTGTAAGATAAAAACACCACAGAAAAAAAAATTGATAAAAAAATTCAAATTATGTCGGACGCAGGTTTAAGAATTCAGACTTCAGAATCTCTCCAAATTGGCAGATGAAAGTAAGCATCACTTTGTTGCCAAAAACATTAGATAGTTAGCAGGCAAAAAACTAGTCTAGATTAGTTTTTCAAACGTCGAAGCAAGACCAATGCGTTTAAATTTGAAACAGTCAGGAAACAAATCTTAGATTTCTCACGAAGATTTACTCAGTTTTAAGAAAGATCTTAATAAGGTCAGTATGTAACAGTTATCTTTATAACTTTATATTTTACATGACTTTAAACTATACTTTTGTTATATTACAGACGCTTAAACTGGCAAAATGTATGAGACATACCGGCCGTCAAACTATCCAGCCGGGCCTCAAATCAGCTATGATGAAAGACAACGCGGCCAAGAATGATCCCAATAACGCAATATGGTGGCTGCCGCAAATGCGACTCAGCATACGCAATTTGGATTCACTGGTCGCCATTGTAGGTGCTTGAAAAATGCCATTACCTGATAATCGTGCAGTTTTTGAAGGATGTAATTTTAATCATCAGCTAATGAAAAACAACACATCGCTAATTTTTCGATATGTTGTGTAAAAAAGCCTAAATTTTTAAGGAAAAATATAAACACACATTGCACCCTCTATCTACAAACCATGAAAACCATAATAAACGAATACAATCAATGTTTTTAAATATAAAATCCCAATTTTTTAAAACCATTATATTGCATCATTACAAGTACTTTTAATTACCTTTCATTTGATATTTTGATCTTTAAAATTGGCCCAGTTGTTTAAAAGCTATATTTTTTTTTTAAAGTCAAAAAATAAAATATGAAAAAAATAAAAAATTAAAGTTTTTTTGGACTGCCTTAACGTTGAAATAGTCACCCTAATGACAAAATGAAAAAAATATTTTACGATAAGGTTCAAAACTACCATTTCCTACCAAATTCTGAGAACCACTATATCGTTTTGCAATGGAATGGCTCAATAATAGTAAATTTAGAGACTAAACCATTGTTTTAATTATTTTATTAATTTAAACATTCTGAGATCATGACATTGTTACGATATCTGACGGTACCGAAGAGGGAATCTTACTGTATCATTGAAACTTAGTGTTTTGACAACTTTAATCCCCTTTTGAATCATTTTCAGCTGAATTTGTTTCGATCTGTAACAGTTTTGTATCATCAATAGTCCGTATATGCCTTTGTGAACAGCTATGTAAACTTCAAAACACTTTTTCTCAAAAAAAACCAAGATGAAATATTTTAAAATCTTCGCAGATTTGATTGTTAGGATCAAAACTAACTTCCTGTGAAGATAAAACTGAGGTACATGAATGTTGCAAAAAAAGTGCCTTCAGACATAGCGTGAGACATCGATATTATCGAAATTGACCGTAGTGCAGTGGAAGAGGCCTTTGTGCCTTTTAAGAGGGAGGTGACGAAGTACGTGGTAGCCGGCAGATAGCGTGGCAGCAATAGTGGTTTTGGTAGTGAAGTGGTGAACAATTTGAGATAGTGAAATCTTGGAACACTAGTGACACGTGATAATGAAGCTACCCGCAAGGTGAAGAGACGTATTGCAGTTGCAAACAGGGCCTTTTGCGGATTACGTAACCAGCTGAAGTCCCATAGCAAGCAAACGAAAACGAAATTTGCTTTGTATAAGACGCTGTTACTTCCGGTGGCCCTCTAGGGTCATGAATCGTGAACGTTAAAGGGGGCTGACCAGAGTGCATTTGGTGTCTTCGAGCGTAAGCTGCTGGGAAAAATACTCAGCGGTAAACAAAAAAATGGCATCTAGCGGCGTCACACGAATCACGAGTTGTACCAAGCGTGTAACGGTACGGATATAACGGGTGTTCAATAAAAAATGAGAATTTTTTCAGTCATATAGCTAGTAAAAAAAAAAATTTTTTTTTCGATGAATTCAGTACTTTTTTTTATTAAAAACATAATGTTTATTCTCCAAAAAAAACATCAATGAATATTGGAAAAGAGGTCCTGGTCAGCCGTACGACGCAACTTAGTCGCGATGCTCTCAAAAGAGCGCTGGACGGCACTGAAATCATTCTCATTTTTTATTGAACACCCATTAGTGCAGTTTATAAAACATGGCAGACTACGGTGGGCTGGCCGATGCCGGAAGAACGACAAGCAAAGATTATAATCAGCAGAGAGCCTGGTAGCGGTCGTCGACTCAGGGGTAGACCTCACACACGTTGGCTTTTTGCAGTTGAGGAGAACATCAGGTTGCTAGCGATTGGTTCTAGACCGAGTCTAGTGGAGAAGACTACTTCGTACGGCGCAGAATCAACAAGGCGATTTGTAGCTCATCAAGTATCAAGTAAGTAAGATCGTCGTAATATAATGTTGATAACATCGAAGGAGACAGAAAGTACTCCTAATCTAAACTTAGCCATCGTTCTACTTCAAGATCATGTGATGCATTTTGGGACCAACGCAATCCTTCCAGATTAATGCATGCTTACGTCTAGGATGCATTTGACTCCTACGCAGCACCTATATCTAAGCTAATCTGTAAATTGGTACGCCTCTTGCACACCGCTAACACGCCTCTAGTATTGAGAATCAAAAGTCTTTGATAGTGGTTTGTTTACACTTCTATAGAAAACAACTGGTGCAAGTTTTATCAAAGTAGTCGATCGCGTTCAGAAATAACGTCAAATGGAACTCGAAAGAAGAAAAAATATTGTGCACAAATACCTGGAAAATTCGGAGTGGTCCAGTTCCAAGCTGGCTGAAGTGCTGAAGATGCCCGAAACAACAGTTTGTCGAGTGCTCAAAATCTACAAGGAAACCCTAAGTGTGGTAAGGAATCAGCGGACCTACGAAAAATCTGGAACCAGGGGTCGTCAGCTGCGCAGCAAGGTGTTGATGTGCGTTAAAGTCAACCCCGGTCTTTCGATCCGAGATGTGGCCAGAAGATATAACACCAACTTTCAAACGGTGTGGAACATCCTTGCCAGGGAAGGATACAAGTCGTACAAAGCCAGTAAACATCCGAACCGGCACATGAAGCAGAATTCCGTGGCCAAAAAGCGTACAAGGCTCTTGTACGACCGGGTTTTGACGAAACACACGGGCTGCACTTTAATCGATGGCGAAACATACGTCAAACTCGATTTTAAGCAGCTTTCCGTTCAAAAGTTTTACATCGCGACTGAACGTGGGGATGTGCCGGGAAGATTCAAGTTCGTGTTTACCGACAAGTTCGCGAAGAAGGCCATGTTTTGGCAAGTCACATCCTCGACGATGACATCCCAAGTTTACATCGAAGAATGCCTGAAAAAGCGTGTATTGCCGTTCATCTTAAGCATAGGGGCAAAGTCATCTTTTGGCCCGATTTGGCCAGCTCCCACTACTCCAAGGTGGTTCTGGAGTGGTATGCTGCCAAAAAGATAGATGTTGTCCCCAAGCTAATGAATCCTCCAATTTGCCTGGAATTTCAACCAATCGAAAAATACTGGGCAATTTCAAAGAAGCAACTTCGACGAAGCGACAGGGCAGTCAAGGACATCCAACAAATGCGGGCAAAATGGAAGAAATGTGCTGATTCCGTGTCCATTTCCACTGTGCGGGCGCTGATGGGCTCCACCAAGAGGAAGGTTCAAGATTTCATTCGAACTGGAGAAATGTAACCATCTAAAGTTTTAATAAAATTTATGTGAAGCAACTATTAATGGACTTTTAAACTTATTACAGGTTTTTTTGCGCATGCCAATTTACTTTTAGCCAGCTTTTATTGTTTTGTTTAAGTTGCGTGAACCAGTTGGGTAGATCCTGTCTAAGCAAAAGTGATGATGAAAAAGTACAGCTGTTTATATTTTAATCTGAGATTTTACTTCTCTGTATCGTCTTGGGTGATTCGAGAACGTTCTTCAATTATTGCTAATTTATCGCATTTACAAAAAAATCGAGCCCTATTCATGTTATTTCAGGCATCGAATAAGGCTCTCATTTGGGACCTGTTCATTTGATGCTATGCGTAAACGACATTTCTTTCATTCTTAAAAAAAAACTAAAATTGCTAATCTATGCCGACAACATGAAGCTCTTTTTGGAAATATGAAATGGCATCAACATATTCCGGAATGAAATACACAAGTTCTTCAAATAAGTCTACTAGAATCTAGTAGGGTAAGTGATTCAGTTATGGCACTAATGCTCTAGATTTTTTTTTCTAGGGCCTAATTCAAATTTGACATCAATTTTCATGATTTCATTTGCGTAGACATATGACAAAATGTATGTTCCAAACTTGTGTGGTACAGAATGAAAAATATTGTAAATACCGATAGCACCAATAAGGGAACCTCTTGGGAAAGAAACTGGCTCACTTACCCTACAGATATACCGCGGACCCCCGCCAATCTGAACGGCAATCTATTCCTATTAACGGGCTTCATTTTAAATTTGAACTGAGTATTTTTCATTTTGTTTTGCTCTATCCGATGTACAAAATGACATTTGAGCAGTTTTTAGTTTGCACGACGTGCAGAAGCAAGGTTCAATTAACAAATGTTCAGATTAAAAACGGTTAGACTATCAGGGAACCACGCTATGTAAATAAATTCTTAGGTATGGACTGGTTGTAGAAGAGGATTAATATAAGAATGGTGTATTGTTCAAATTAATATCTGCTAAGAAATGATAAAAAAAATATTATGTCTGCACTTGTCTTCAAAATAAATAATCGGATTAAGAGTGGATTCCAAGCCGGAGATAACTCTGTAGCTTTGAGACGTTCTGTTGCAGAGCTTCTCGGGTCGTTTTATCCGGGGCACGTTCATCGTTTTACGGACGGATCGCGGTCGCGGGCTGGAGTTGGACTCGGAGTGGCAGGACCGAACACTGCAACGAGTCAAAGTCTACCGGAGGAGTGTTCCGTCTTTTCCGCTGAAGCCGCAGCTATTCTAGACGCAGCCATCACTCAGGCAGATCAACCGATCCTCGTGTTAACTGACTCAAACAGTGTCTTCCAAGCGCTGGAAGCCGATGCTCCGAGCCACCCCTGGATACAAGCCATTAAACGGTGCGCCCCACCTTCAACCGTTTTTACGTGGATCCCCGGACACTGCGGTGTTCCCAGAAACGAAGCTGCGGACAGACTGCGGCGTTGGATTGTGAATCCTATTATGGAAGTCTGGCAGCAAGAAGATCAAGGAAACCGTGCGCCCCTGGCTGGACAGCCAAAAGTACAAGGACCAGCGGATCATCTCAAGACTCCGGACCGGCCCTGCAAGGATTTCCTGTAATTTCAGTGGGACACCTTTCCGCAAGGTTTGTTCAATTTGCAGCATCCCCGCCTCGGTGGAACACGTGCTGTGTGTCTGCCCGGAGTTCCAGAAGCTACGCGAACAACATGGAGTCCCGGAGAACGTCAGGAATCTGCTTGTTTACGACCCCTCGACGTTGGCTGCGCTGATCGCCTTTCTGAAGGACGCCCACTTATATGATTAAATCAAGCCCCCCGTCGGTGGCTGCAATGATCGTGTTTTCCTCACCTTTCTATTTTTTTCTGCCGTCGGGGTTTCTCCGCCGGACGGGGCACTGTCACCTACGGTGGAGCTCTACTGTTGCAGCCAGCTCGCACCAGAGCCCCAATGTAATCCTCACATTGCATTAAGTTTTCAAAATGTTGCCTGTCTCATTCGTTGGGTAATCAGAGCCAGTTATACGTCACGTTAATGTCAAATTGAAACCTATTTTTTTTAGGCAGGATCTAGCCTGACCATCTGTTGTATAACGTGATGAACTAGCCTACGGCTAAAAATCACGGTAATAAAGGAAAAAAGACTATAGTGAGGATCCGGTGCTGATAACACATTTATATGTTTCAATTTTGCTTGTGAATCGCATACAGATCATAAATTGCATGTTACAAAGCCAGTGTCTTGCTACTCCGAAATGGAAATTTTTGCCATAAATAATCATCGTACAAATTATACAAAATATGGGCCATCATATCGCATGATGGCCTCTTACAATCAATACTGCGAACCCATGACTTTATTTAATATTTTTATTTTATTTATTTATTTATTTATTTATTTATTTATTCATCTGACTTTTTGTCGTCTTAATGAATGTGATGGGGAAAAACCAATTTAAATGGCATAAAAACCCCATATCTTTTCACAATACAGTAAAGAAATTACAAAACAAGCAAATCCGTGAACATAACATAAAGTGAACAGGGCTTCAAATATCAACTGTAGTCAAAAACATGAAAAATTTATAATTCTAGCAGCTCCATTGGACATCCATCATCCGAAACAATCCTCGTCGGCAGTTGTGAATCGAGAAAAAAAAAAGGAAACAGGTAGCATATTTGATCGTTACAATTTCGGGGCAATGGAATATTACTCACCATTCACAATAACGAATCTCACTCGATCCATTAATGCAATTCAGTCAGTCTACGCTTAAATGTTGCCACAGTAGAGTTGAAGTCGAAGAGGATGTAGACTTCGTTGAACCTTAAGCGGACAGGATCATGTAGGCCGTACAAGGAGTTGCGGGGCTCAAGCAGCAAAAAGTTCCGTTGGCGAAGTAATCGTTCAGGAACGTAAAGGTTAAGTTGAACTAGTAACTCCGGTGCGTCAGTTTCTCCTGTGAGAAGTTTAGCTACAAACACCGCTTGGGCATCATTCCGTTTCTGCGTCTGCGTACAGAGACCAGAGGTAGAGAGGATCGGTAAATTCGCAGGATATTTTGAACATAAATCCCAGCTGTCAGTTGGCTCTACAGATAATATCGTTGTAGTGCGATCGGAAGGTCAGCGCTGAATCCAGGATGACACCAAGATCATGAACTTGAAGACAACGCTCAAGGGACTGACCGTTAATTGAATAATCATACGTAATCGGGTTGAGCTTGCGATGAAACAATATAACGTTACATTTGTGGATGCTCAACGTCAGTATGTTCTGGGTGCACCAATCAGCAAAACTATTCAGCAGCAATTGTAGAGCATAGCAGTCCTCGATACCTTTAATGATCATGTCGACAGTGAGCATGCATAAGGGCCAATACGCGATGATCGATTCTCTTCGTCGATTTTCTCTTTTGTTAATAACTCGCTAGATTTAACGTTTCTCGGTGCGTTTGCTGTTGCTTTTGACAGCCAATACAACCTGTTACTACTCTGCATTGAACAAATTCTAGAAAATTGTTTCGCTTAGCTGTAGCAATGCAAAGAGAAAATCGACGAAGAGAATCGATCATCGCGTATTCGCCCTTATGCATGCTCACTGTCGATGTATATTTTGACGTCATCAGCGTAAAACACACGGCAGCCAGATGGTAGTACGAGAGAAAGCTCGTTGATGAAGATTGAGAATAACTAAGGACCCAGGTTGCTACCCTGTGGCACGCCAGATAAGTTTGAAAATTGTTTCGAAGATTCAAATCCGATATTAACGGTGAGGCTACGATCCGTAAGGTATGATCCAAACCAGCTAACAAGATCCGCAGAGATATCAATTCTTCCTAGACGTTTCAGTAATATTCCGTGGTCAACTCTATCGAAAGCTGATTTCAAATCAGTGTATGCGGTGTCGATCTGAGCACCAGCATCGATGTAGCGTATGCAAAACGAAGTAAACTGGACGAGATTGGTAGATGTTGATCTTTTGGGGTAGAAACCGTGCTGATCCGTAGAAATATAATTCTTGCAGGAGTCGAAAAGTACATCATTTATTATGATTTCGAAAACCTTCGTACAAGCTCACAACGAAGTTATTCCTCTGTAATTATCGATGTTCTGTCGATCCCCCTTTTTAAACACGGGGAACATGACCGATGTTTTCCAGCTTGTGGAAAAACTACGCTTCCGTAATGATATGTTTTAGGATGCATGACGGTATTCCATCTGGACTGGACACAGAGTATTTCAATTTGTTAATTGCGGAGTCCACCTGATTCGACGTGATCGCAAAGCTTCTCAGAGAACAGACCCCACTAGGTGTATCTCTACAAGCTTCTATGATTTGACGTGCAGACGACGTAGAATCATTAAATGCCCTTCTAAAGTGAGTGGCAAACAAATTGCACTTTTCCAAAGCGGAGGTGGCGACTTCATTGCCCAGAAACATCTCAACGGGTAACCCATTCTCCTTCCGTGTAGAGTCGACAAATTTCCTAAAATGTCGTGTATGTCTGCGTAGATTTTCCTGCACGTGCACGTGCGAAATGTTGCTTGGAAAAAGGACAACGAGACTGGCAGTAGGTTCGGAGTGCTTTGGATCTTAGACGTTTGAGTCGTCGTAAATGTATATTTCCCCAAGGTGGTTTCGAAGATGGCCTGCGCAGTGGAACAAAATCAACCAAGTAACTCTTCAACACACTGGTGAAGTACTCTACAGCAATGTCAATATCTTCAGTGGATTCAAGGATGTGCCAGTCAGTTTGGCGAAGCGCTTCAAGTTATCCTCCAAAATCAGCACGGTGAAAGTCAAGTCCAGGTTCGTCCGGGAAACTCTCAAATTCAGTAGGCTGTGCGAGACTAATAGTTACTTCAAAAGCGGGATGATCGGCATCAAGAAAAGAGAGTGGTTCTACAGCTGCTTCAATCTGGCATCGAGAGAGCGTTGCTTCATTCACCAAAGCGAAATCCAAGATTCGCATGTTCTAATTAGTAATATAGTTAACTTGATACAGACCATGCAGATTGAAGCCATCGAGTAACGAGGCGCAAGCAACAGAGATGTGAGACTGCAATGCATCAACGGAATCCCGATTGATTATAATCGGTTGATTATAAGAATAGCATGATCGTTATTCCCAAGGTGTGAATATATCGCTTCGATAGACTCACGCTGAGTAAATCATTCTTGCACAGAAGAATCGTTCTGGAAATTTGATCTACTTGATTGTCGTGCAGTACCATTCACAGCTTCGGTTGGACATATACTATTTCTAGCGTTACCTGGACGAAGATCTGGAATGCCATCGAAATCAGTAGCGGAGTAAGAAGTCAGGAAGGATGCGCAAGCAGTAGCATTGGGTCCACTGGCTGGAAGGAATGCTGATGCTGTTTGGTGTGGTTCGATGGCCGGTAACGGCTGAGCATCTGGGCGTGGTACATTATCAACCACTCCATTCATAAAAGCGGCACTGTCAATGAGACAGATTTCAGGAAGCGACAAAGCGGTAATATTATCGTACTTGCCTAGGTTAGCAACTTGGAAGACCCCCTCACCAACTCCGAACACAGGAACGGAACGGCTTGGATGGCAGGAATAGTCAGCAAAAAAGTAGCAGTTCTCGACTGTGTCGGGTGGCTTAGGGGCTTCCATCATGCTGTTTAACGTGCATTCCGTTATCTGCAAACTTTGATGACCGGATAGGTGATGACTATATGATGTTGAATTGTTTGGTGACGAAATTTGGCTAGAAACGTGTCGAGTATCAGGTACGTAATTGTATGCAAAGGAACTGTACTTGCCTGTAGGGATGGACTGGAAGACCCCGTTTCCATACCCAAACACAGGTCCGGGACGACTGCTGTGCGCTGGCGGGAATGACACGACTGTGATGGGGAGATAAGGGGCTTCCAAATGGCTTAATCTGATGCGTCCCGGGCTGGAATAGTTTAACTCAAACCCATAATAGGCGTAATTGGGGATTACAAAGCTTCTGGTGGGAGCAGCGGTGTCACTGGCTTCTTTACTTTCAGTGAAACCCGAAATTTTTGAGATCCGTAGTCCTCAAATTCCCGAAACAGTAATCCCTCAAGCCATGTTGATGGATCCAGTGCTTTTCCTTTAAGGGTCGAGCCCAATTTTGAACGACACGAAAGAAAGGGAATCCAATTCCTTGCCTTTCGGGACGAGCTTCACCACGGCAAGATCACTGTCAATCTCCAGATTGGCTTTGACCATAGCAGATACGAGGCGAATTCTCGACAGGTATAGCCAGAACTTTTGATCTGTGTCATTTGCTACAAATTGGGACCGCAACAACGTTTCCCAGTGCCTTTTTACTTTCCACTCGGCAATTTCAGGGGCCCGTGCACCGACATCGAACTCACGAGGTCGCTTAGTAGCTCTACGTTGGTCAGCCGCAGGCCAGCGAATGTTTGCAGCTGGTGAAATCTGGGCTACGGGTTTTGAGTTCATTTGCTTTATCTCGGACCGCAATTCAGTAATCGCAGTCGTAAGCGTGCAAAGAGGAGATTTATCATCGGCCAGACACGAGATCGCACGGAAATGAGAGTTTTCGAATAACTCAGCACATTTGTCACACATCCAGAAAAGGTTTTTGTTTCTGGTGGACGTGAACTACGATTGCAACGCACGTGTTACTCCTGAACAAGCGTTCATATGAAACATTGTTCCACAGTAGCCACGGCAGACTACGAAATCGATGCCCGTAATAGCATCAGAGCACTTAGCGCAGTGTTTTGCCATGGTAATGTGCCTTTGCTTAGACCATATGATATGCTTTCAAGTTGATCGACGAGCAAAAAGCTTGGGCGGTAACCAGCTAAGTAGATGAAGATTTCGAAATCGTCACGGTAGTACAGTAGTACAATGGAAACAAACACCACGAATGACGAAAAACAAAAACGTTCGAAATGTATCACTAAACACGGATAAACTGATTTTCACACGAACGAATATGCTTCAAGGAAGCCAATTTATCACGGGGTCACGGAATAATAAATTTACGGATGGCTTTTATACGAAAAAAGCAGAATGTTTGTCAACAATAAAAATAAAGCATTCACGAATCTGTATACACGGAAAACTTTACAATGACTCGGCATAAACTAAACCAATATTTTAACTTCATACAGAATTATAACTCATAAGAAGAAAAATAGGAAAGCAGACACTGCTTAATTTTTTTTTAAGACAAAATTGACCTCTTTTAATTTTTTATATAGGAGAAATGTATGCAATGTCAGCCTAAGTGCCCCTAATTGGGGCCCATACATAAATTCAGCAATCGACTAAATTTTCAATAGCAACCAAAAATATCCATTAGTACCGTCCCAATGACGCGTTCATCTAGATACAATTGATAAATAGCAGATTTTTAGCGATGGGCCCAATCTTAGATCCATAGGTCAACATAAGAGCCATTTCTCCTATATTTAAGAATGAAAAAACTGTAAATGTCTTTGTACTAGCCTTCGTGGGTTGATGAAATAAATAAAATCAAAAGTGTTTTGATTTGGCAACTCAATATTTGGACCAGTAGTAAGTCTTCTTGTTTCTATGATGAAATCGGATTCCTATATATAAACAATCCATCTTCCACTGTCTGGCCATACTTCCATCCTGCACTCAAGCTGCAAACCCATATCAAAATCCAAAAACATGAAACTATCAAACATCAATCCAGTATGTGTCGTACAAAACGTGCACGCACAGATTCACTCACTGCTGTTCCATCCACCGGCAATCTCCGACGCCTCGCGGCAACAATTGCAATCTACGTGACACGTCCGGACAGAAGTGTGGGATTTATCAAAACGAATCCAACATGACACGGAAACCAAAAGCCAACAACAGCACGGTTTTCAAACGTTCGCAAATGGGACAAAAACAAAGCCATCCCCGCAGCATCGAATCGTATGAGCTACCACTTGACGTTCCATTCTAACTGCACGCAGGAAAAAGAAAAATATGCTCCGACACAGTTGGAAGTAACGGAATCGAATCCAGGACCCGCTGTACTCTTTCATTCATAACACACACCTGGGAAAATTCTCACGCACTTTCCATTGTGGAGAGCACCGCGCTTCACGCTATTACATAATCACACATGATCTATATACGTCTGTTTCGATATTAATGCCCCCACATCCGTGCACAGTTGGCAATTTTTATTTTTTGGTCTGAATTCATTCTGATTCGCTCAACCGGATTCCGAAAAGCTTTTCACTCACCTGCGCGAACCAAAGCCAGCCAACCCCCAACCACCCATCATATATCATGGATGCCTCGCTACACGTGACAGGAACAGACTCATAAAAGTCCCACCGCCACCAACATCAAATACCTTCCACCTAGTTTTGCTCTTTTGGTTCGCTTTTTTCGGTTTTTTTTTTTTTTTTTTTCTTGACGAGTTTTCAGTGCCAGAGTGGATTTTATTGCAGCCTTTTTCCGCACCTGGAGATTTATTTATTACTTGTTTAATGGTTTTTGCTTTGCTAGCTGCCTTGAGCGATTGTCTAAATTGTCGTCCAATTTGAAGAGCGCACGGTGAGACGAGAATAATCAAGAAGATACTTAAATTTCCCGACTTCAATTTAAAAAACGGCACCCAAATCGATCATCTTACATTCAGAAATGTTCCTTGAATACCTTTCCATTAGCAATAATGTCGTGATATTAAAAGTTTTACCCTAAAAACGAGCGATGAATTTGAGTGTGCGCTTGAATTTGATGCCATTTTCACAAGAGCAACGGCTATGATTCACTCATCGATTGCGAGCAAACTTTGTACTGAAAAATTCACTTCAACTTTAGTTTTGACCCAAGCTGAATGATTTATGATCGGATCGGATAAAATCGAAAAATTATGAAAGTAACTTCCAAACAGCAATCCTCTATTCCCTCAATTATCCTGTCCTCAGGCGGGATCTTCTTCATCAATCAAATTAATGGTCACTTTTTCGGAAATCTGAGCGCGTATTACTGTGAAACTGCATCGTACAAGTACCAGAACAAAAAAGAAGAATCCACACAATATTCGAATACAATCGTGGTTTCCACTCAATTGAGCGCTGATTTGTGATGGTCAATAAAATGGTTGGAAAGTAATCCTTTCCGGATCGGGAATTGATGACGTTGGAAAAAAATAAAAATAAAACGTGTTGTTTTGATCCTTCCAGGCACACACTTGGGCACGTCATGTTTATCGGTCGAGGGAAATAAATAAGAGATCCGCTAACGAGCTGGGATTAGGATTTTCCCTAGGATTTACCATCGTGGAGCGTTTATCGCAAATGTAAATCATAATTTTAGATCCCCGAGGATGGGAACGAGCGAAACGTGCTATTACTGCCTGCTAATGGTTTGCATCTGTGCGGGTTGCCTAATGTTCGGAGAAGGATTTGCGCGCGGCATGAATTGGGATTGATTGCCGAATTAGGCATATTTCATGGGCCCGGAATTGCGCCCATCTTGATGTGGAGGGGGGTTTGGAAATAGAATGGTTTGTTCCTGGAATAAGATTCGGGATAAAACGCAAAAGCTCGGAGATTCGATTCTTGTTCCATCCATTGGAAGATAAGCCTCATGATCACAGCAATACTTCAGCTCTAAAAAGTAATGATAGATCGATCCGTTTATCGATTAAAGTTTATGATAAGGCATCTGAATTTACGTACGTATTACGGCTGAAAGATGAAGGGGTACATATTTTTCTGAAAGCTGATTCTTACTTTAAAAAAGTAGAAGGGTCTATGCCTAGGGGCACGAACGGAAGCTTGACGTAAGACCGCTAGTGGACGGAACAAATGTGAAGAGCATTTAGTTCTTTAAATTGATCGATCATCTATTAACTTATTGTTATTGTAGGCGTACCAAATTTGTAGATGAACAGAATCGAGAACCCCTGCTTCCAATTTTGGTAACAAGATTACAACTCTGGAGAGCATTTTGTGCGGTCGTTGGACGCGTGTGGTTCCGAATATGGACAAACAGGCACAGAACATTCTATTCCAACTCTGAAAAGGGCCGTTTTGTTGCCAAAGTTGGTAATGATTTAAGCTCCGAAACCGTACAGAGTGGAAGTGTTTCGCTCCTCGAGTGTTTGAAGACCGGCCAGGTGGTGAATCTCAGAACTACGAGTTCGCGGTGGACTGTTAAGGATCATTCTGAGGATCTTGTTTTGGATCCTCTTAAGCTTTAGCTGGTGGCACTTAGCAAGACTCTCCAAGATTAGCATACCATACTCAATAGCCGGCAGAATGATATGCTTGTGGACAGCAAGCTTGTTTTTGAGGGACAGGGTGGACTTCCTGTTTATCAGATGATAGAGCGACCTGATCAAAATGTTTCACTTGGTGGATGTCTTGTCCACATGGGATTGGAATAGCAATTTGCTATCGAGGGTGAGACCAAGGTAGACTACTTCACTCGGCCATTCAATGGGAGTGCCATCAAGATGAACCTTGACGTTAGCAGGCGGAACAAGCCGAGATGAATTCGGGTGTGGAAACAGAATGGTTTGTGTTTAAGCTGCATTGATACAAATCTTCCAGCTCTTGAAATAGTCGGACAGAACATCCAGGCCTGATTGTAGTTTACTCGCCAGAGCACGGATCACTCGACCATTTCAGATTATGGAGGTGTCATCTGCGAACATTGACAGGATACCACCACCCGGTAGGGGAGAGACGTCTTACGTGAAAATGTTGAAAAGTGTTAGAAGGTGTGATCAGAAGAGCACGAGTGCAACGATCTTCAGGAAGTCTATCCAGCTTCTTGGCTTCGTCGATGACATCAACATCATGGCACGGAACTTTGTAACGGTGGCGGAAACGTACATCAGACTGCAGACTGAAGCTAGGCGGATTGGAAAACGCATCGAAGACGAAATACATGAAAGGAAGAGGTTCTAGGGAAGACAATGTTAGCCTTCTACCCCGAGTTCAAATTGACAGCGACGAAATCGAGGTGGTCGACAAGCTCGTGTATTTGGGCTCACTGGTGACCGCCAAAAATGATAAAAATTCAAATACGCATTATAGCAGGGAATCGTGCCTACTTTGGACTCAGGAGGACGCTCCCGTCGAATAAAATTCGAAGTTGGCTATCTACAAGATGCGGATTATACCGGTGGTCCTCTATGGCCATTAAACCTGGAATATGCTCGTGGTATCTATGATGGAGTGCAGATGGATGACGGAAAGTGGAGGAGGCGAATGAAAAACGAATTGCACCAGCTGCTGGGAGAACCATCCATCGTCCACATTGCAAAAATTGGGTGACTACCGTGGGTTGGAGACGTCGTAAGAATGCCGGACGACTACCCAGGGAAAATGGTTCTCGAAAGCGACCCATCAGAAACAAGAAGTAGAGGCGTACAGCGGGCAAGGTGGATCGACCAAGGGGTAGGCGACCTGCAGACCCTTCACAGACTCCGAGGCTGGCTCCGAGTAAGATATAGAGAGATTTCCAATATGAAAGGACTACGTCTTTGCGGACTATACTGGGATAGAATCAAAAAGTTCTGTGTCGAATCAGTGTCAGGTTTTGGGTGCTTATAACATGGTAATTTCTGATTGAATTTCAATTTTAATTACATCATTTGATTCAGATTGGATGTAATATTCGTTTGGTATAGAGATGATCTCGGTTGGTCAATGGTTAACTATTGAAATTTGATCAAACTTTTTAGCTGTATTCAACAACGCTCGCGAGAGAATAGAGGGACGAGCCGGTTGCGTGAGGTTATAAAGCATCCTATCAGTATGTTTTGTGTCAGTTCGTCTGCGGATGTGACGGAAGAATCTCGACGCACCGTTAGACGCTATTGAAGGTCGACTTTAGTGACTTGATCCAATATCGAAATTGCCTACAAATGGAAGGATACAATCAAATATGTTCAGATAGACAAGGCCTATTGTTTGCTGTAAATTAACATATCTATTTTTGAAGCACGAAAACATCGGAACAAATCAAGTTAAAAATAATGCACAGTGTTGCCAAATTAAAGTTTAATTTTCGAACGAACAACTAATTTATAAAATTTATTTAATTTTTTCTGGATGCATTTTATTGGGTAGCACAAGTATGTTCCACAGTTACATATAAGATAGATTAAACATGGATTGTTCGAAGTGTAGTTGCTGTGAAATAAATTTTTGTTTATTTGCTATGCATTTGACAGTTCATTGTCCGATTAAACCGTGTTTATTTGGTTGCACTAAAACTGATTTCTAGTAAAAGTGACGGGCTTATCTTTAGTGACGGGCCTACCCGCACTTCCCCTACATATGAATAATGCACCTATTATTGAGTTATTTTCACCCAACCTCATCGTCAAACTACTTAATAAAAGATCTACACCAGTTACTCAAAGCTCACGCATGTTCTGGGTGCCTATGAAATTGTTACCATAATATGAAATATTAATATAAAATAATATATCCCATTTTGATTTGAAATTTTTATCAAATATGACCATAGCTGTTGAAGAAAATTGTAATTATGATTGAACAGTTTTTTTCTGAAATTTGGGAAAGCGGACGAAGTATCCCCAACCGAAATATCCCTTGTTTTATAAAATGGTTGTACATCCAGTATTCTAATATATAAATGTATTTATTTCACAACAATGATCTCATGAGAGTATTTTTTGCTTACAAAATATAGCAAACTGGATCAATCCACCTGAAGTGTGATTGGCCCCTTCCTACCAGCCAAACACCCATCATTTGACACCAAATTCCACAACAATGGAAAATAAAGTGCCAAGGACCAAGTTCCATGCGAAAATCATGGAAATTGGAAGTGGTTTACACAAATGGAGGGACCTTTTCCTTCCTGACATTGAGCCGTGATTGTTATATGAGAATTTTACCTGGATGATGGATCATTCTTCTCATCCGTGAGCATATCATAAATTTCATCAGAAGGGGGATCAAGAGATTGCCCTTTTCTTTTGCGTGTAGGCGCCATAGCTGCAAATGAGGGTTTCCCACACTTGAACACTGAAGCAGATTACTATAAGAATTGGAAAGATCGAAGCGGAATTTTCCATATCGATATTCAAGCAAGATTTCCACGGGTATGGTCCAAACAAGGGTCGAAGAAGAATAAGAACCAATCTATTTATTTATTTATTTATTTATTTCGTCAACCAACGTAGACTAGTACAACTAATACAGTTTTGTTTTCTTAAATATATATTTATATAAAAAAAAAGTAGTGTCAGCTTTCTTGTCTTTTCTTTTATGAGTTGTTATTTCTTATAGAATTAAAACTATTGCTTTAGTTTATGCCGAGACATTGTAAAGTCAATGGTTTCGCAGTGTTTATTGTAAGAGGCCATCATGCGGTTTAATGGCCCATATTTTGCATAATTTGTGCGATGATGTTTTATGGCAAATAAATTTCGATTTCGGAGTTGCCGAGTAGGTGCATGGAAATTTTATTTTGATAAAAGTTCTGTTGAGTCAATTCGCTGCGAAACGATATCATTTACAAACGAAACCATTGCATATTCACGACGCTCTTTTAATGATTGTATGTTTATAAGCATGCAGCGTGCTTCATATGATGGAAGAGGAAATGAAGTCCAACCTAATTTACGAAGAGCGTATAATAGAAATTGTTTTTGTACTGATTCTAATCTTTCTTCGTGCGTGATTGAAAATGAAGACCATACAATGCTGCAATATTCCAGTATTGACCTCACATAGGCAATATATAGTGTATAGGGTCCTGAAAGTTATAGCAAAAGCGCTTGATAAAGCCTAGCATGTTATTTGCCCTGTGAATAATTGTATTGTAATGGTCTATGAAAGTTAGCTTAGAGTCTAAGATAATTCCCAAATCCCTAACTCTTTCACATTTGTCTACAGTTTGATTTTCTAATGCAATTGAAATGTTTGAAGTTGTTCTTTTTCTACTTAATGATATTAAGTTACATTTTTTTACATTCAATTCTAGTAAACTTTTTTTGCACCATATGTAGAATATGTGTATTTCATTCCGGAATATATTGATGTCTTCTTCATTTCTTATTTCCAAAAAGAGCTTCATGTCGTCGGCATAAATAAGCAATTTAAGTTTTTTGAGAATGTAAGATATGTCGTTTACGTATAGAATAAAAAGGAGAGGTCCCAAATGAGAGCCTTGGGGGACGCCTGAAGTGACTTGAATTGGGTTCGATTTCTTTCCGTTGAATTTAATTATTTGTTGGCGGTTAGTTAAATATGATTCAAACCATTTCAGGAGCCCTGACTTAGTTCCAATTTTTTGCAGTTTAAAGAGTACCATTGGTATGTCAATGCGGTCAAATGCCTTGCTAAAGTCTGTATAGAGAGCTTCTACGTGGTTTCCATTATCCATTGCATTCAATGAATAGTCTTTAAATTCAAGTAAGTTGGTCGAGGTCGAACGACCCTTGAAAAAGCCGTGTTGCATGTCAGTAATTCTATTTTTGATTTGGAGAAATAATTTTTCGTTGATAATTGACTCGAAAAGCTTAGGAATGCAAGAGATAATGGCTATACCACGATAATTATGTACGTCAGATTTTCGACCAGATTTAAAGATAGGTACTAGAAATGAGCTTTTCCAAATTTTAGGGAAGGTCCCGGATTCCAGGGACATATTAAAAAGCCAAAACAATGGAGCAGTGAATTCCATTGCTAGACATTTAATAAATACTGGAGGAATTCCGTCAGGTCCAGGACCTTTTGAGGCATCTAATTTTTTTAAAGCCTGCAAAATGTCCTGCACTTGAAGTTGATTGAGGCCAATGTCCCTTGAAAATTCTGGATAAAATGCAAAATAATCACGGTCACGATCTTCTTCAGAAAATGTCGTATAAATTTCTTGAAAAAAATTTGCGAATAGATTACAGTTTTTTCCGAACTATCACCGACATTTTCGTCTAGATGCATTATTGAAGGAAAATTGTCAGATTTTAATTTCGTTTTTACGTAATTAAAGAAGTTCTTCGGACAGGACTTTATTTCACGTTCAGTTTTTGCATTATATTCTTCAAATGCAGTACTGATAGTTAAATTCAGTTGATCGCATAGATCCAAATAAATTAATAAATTATTACTACTATTGTGTTTTTTTATAAATTTTATGTGCTTTTTGCTTCCGATTTTTCAAGTTTTTTATTTGTCTGTGAAACCAGACTGGATTTTGTGTGTTTCTGTTACGTTTTTTTTTCTTCAAAGGTATTTCTTCCGAAATTATTTCTGTTAAAATTTT
Organism: Ochlerotatus camptorhynchus; assembly: GCF_037179485.1. NCBI lineage: Eukaryota > Metazoa > Arthropoda > Insecta > Diptera > Culicidae > Ochlerotatus > Ochlerotatus camptorhynchus. The sequence goes on along the minus strand of NW_027040752.1, from coordinate 1,320,629 downwards.
GTAGAACACATCTATACCAATTTCGACATTTCCTACATTCCTTAAAATTAATTGCCAATTGACACTGTTTAATTTAAATTTTATTTTTTCGTAGTCTGCTAATTTGTATTCAAAGACTTCTTCGTATTCGCAGTCGTTGGGTCTTTGGTCTTCATGCATAAATAAAGAGTATTCGATTGCTGTGTGAATCGCTTCATTTTTCCACAGTGGATTTAATGATTCGGTCACACAGAAATCTTCATAAATATTCGTTAGTAAAAAGTCCAAATAGCAATTTTGTTGGTTTTTGATGTGGTTAATTTGGTTCAGTCCTAAATTAGCAGTTTTGTCAAAAATGAACTGCAATGTTTCATTATCCCCAACGACTGGGAGTAAGATACATTCATTTTCAGAGTCCAGAATGAAGTCAGCATGGCGTTGATTAAAGTTTCCATAGATGTGAACTTTAACCTCAGGAGGAAGGTCAGATAGAATTTGTTCAGCACTTTGGAAGAAGACTTCCAGGAAAATTTATTTGGGAGAAGACGTCCAGGAAAATTTCGTGCAGGAGATTTCTGTCTTTTGGTAGTCCTTCAGCTGCTAGCATTAGAATAGCACTGGTTTTGGTGATTCCGCGAATACATGTTGATGATGGCTGGTCATGCAGGAAGGAGAGGTAGGTCCGAACAATGTCCATAATTTTCGGGTCCCTTAGACGCGCCTTCAGGAAGCGTTGGTCGCCAGTTACGGACTGTTCATTAATGAAATTTAGTCCGCTTTCTTTGGGTGGCCGAGAAAATTGTATTCGTGCAGCAGCCAAAAGTTCTTTATCCAAAGGTAATGCAGTGCTGTTGTAGAGATGGCTGCTTCGGGTCCTGTGGTTGTTGATGTTGTTGTTATTGCTGTTGTTATTGTTATTGTTGTTGTTGTAGTTGTTGTTGTTGCTGTTGTTGTTGCTGTTGTTGTTGTTGTTGTTGTTGTTATTGTTGCAATTGCCAATAGTGTGGTTGTTACTGCCGCTGTTTTTGTTGGTATTGTTGTGGGGGTTGTTACCTGATTTCTTTTCTCGTCTTCATGATTTCGCTGTGCACCAACACAACCTGCGTGAAAGGTCCGGTTGCAGGTGCCATGGCAGCGCCATAGAAAGCGATTGTCTTTTTGCACGCAATTCACTATTCCGCACTTCATTGCACTCGCGTCGGATGATAAAAAAAACGTTTAAAATAAACACGGAGTTCGCGCAGGTCAGTTTTTAAAATATGATAAAAAATTGTTTGGATATTTAAAAGTATATACAAGAGCGCTGCTAAAGCGGGTCCGAACGCAAAGGTGGTTCGTTATGGAATGCGAACGCCCTTATATGTTGAATTAAAATATTACAAATAAAAAACCAACGTTTGAAAAATAATCCGCCATCAAATGTGCAAGGAAATTTTTTTGCACTCGTCAAATATGAAATGTGTTGCAAATGTTTAGATTTTATTTGAGCCGCCTTATGCTCACCCCATAATGATAAATAAATGTTCACAAATCCCTCGAAGAACAGTTCAGGGCCACTTGATCATCTTTCAAAAAATGCAGGAACTTTACAGTTGTTTCAAGAACAAAATCCAGACAGCTTCAAATAATTTGAAATCTCAATTACTGGAACTTTAATAAAGTTACAACGAGTTCAAGAAAATGTTGAAAGCTTTATGTTTGTTTCATTAACATCAGAAAAATTGCAGGAAATATCAAAAAATTCTAAAAATTTAATGGAAATTCCAAGAATTTCCCGAATAATCCAAAAAGTTCAGGATAGCTTCTTGAACTTCAAGAACGTTTAAAACTACTGGGAAGTGTTACGATCTTTCAAGTTTGGCTCCGACTGTTTCAAGGCAGTTTCATACATTTCAGGGAAATTTCAAGAATTTTTGGGACGAGCTTCAGGGCAGTTTTAAGAACTTCAGAGCAATTCCATGAATATCAGGAAACATGCGGGAACTTTAGGGACGATTCAAGAGCTTCAGGTAAATGTTTAGAACATTAAGGCAATTCCAGTCAATTCAGTTTCTAAAATTAAAGATAATCTAGAAAACAGAAAGTTTCGGATCTTCAATCAATTCGCGGGAGTACAGAATATGTTGGGAAGTTTAGAGATCTTCAGGGAAGTTTCAATGATTTTAGAGCAATTCCAGAAATACCCTCAGAAGAATAACGAAAACTTCTGGGTGATCGACACAATTTTATGAAACTTTAAAGAAATTTTGAGGAATGAAAGAACATACTTTCCAGAAGTGCAGAAAACTTGTTAAAAACTGTAGAAGTCCAGACTTTTGGGGAAGCCTAAATATCTGTAAAGGGTAGTTTCAATAAATTTTGGAAATTCCATGTATTTTGGGAAAATTTTAAGAAACTAAGAAATTTTTAGAATTTGAGTTAAGTTTTTTATTAGGCTGTGTGACTGGTATGTTTGTTGATTTCTGGTTTAGACTTTATCAGTTCAAACGGTCAGGTCTTCATTGCCCGACGTTTCGCCCGTTTATTGCACCTTTCTCTCAGTTAACATTTTACCCTTCAGAAAACCACAATAACCGACCGAATCGTCTGACAGTGCAACACTTTTTTATAGACGTTTACAGCTTTACAGAAGTCCAGAGATTTTCAAGGATGTAGAGGAATAGCGAAAAGGGTAGCTTCAAAAACATCAGAGATGATCAGTGAACCTCACATTTGTTTGATTAACTTCATTTACATTTCAGGAGAGGTTCGAGAATCTCAGGGAATTTCCGAAAACTTCAACAAAGTTCCAAGATCTTCAGGAAGTCCAGAAAAGTTCAGAGAAATTTCAAGATTTTTATGCACTTTCGTAATTTTCAGGAATGTTTCGACTACTTGGAAGGAGGTCAGGTAACTTTTCTTTTTCTTTTTTGATTTCTTTTTTGATTTCTTTTTTCGTTGATCTTGTTTTCCGTGCTGAGCGCCAATGTTACCGACGCCAGGGAGGCAGCTCCCACACCTAGAATCTATCTATCGACCCATCAACTCATGAACCGGGGACCAACGACTTTACTTCCCTTCCGAAGGGGTGAGAGATAATCACGCTTACCACTACACCACCGGTGCTGTTAAGATCAGAGAACTTCAGAGCAGTTTCATTAATTAATTCTAAGCTCCTAAGGGAAATCCAAGAATATCAGGAAAATTGATGGAACTTTAGAGAAGTTTCGAGATCTTCTTTAAATCTAGATAGAGCTGGAATTAGAGCGTAACAGCTTTTGTAAACAATGACTTCTCTCGATGATTTCTAAGAATTCAAGGCACTCTTACGTAAATCAACATAACCATCAGATAGGGGAAGCTTTCCCCTATCCAATGGTTATGTTGATTTGCCTGGGCGAGCCTTGACTTTCTAGAAATCATCGAGAGAAGTCATTGTTTACAAATGCTATTACGTCCTAATTCAAGCTCTATCTAGAAATGTAGGAATGTAGGAAGCATTAAAATGGAGGCACGAAAACTTCAGGCAAGTCCAGAGAAGTTCAGGGAAATCAAAAAAATGTCAGAGAAGCTCCAAGACTTTCAAGGAAGTTTCTAAAGCTTCAGGAAAATTGTAGGGACTTCAGGATAAAGCTCGAGTCATTTAATATTTGGACGCACTGTTGATTTTACTGCAGTGCTCCTAGCAGTTGGATCTGGAATGTTTTGACAGCAGTTTGTTTTGAAATTTTTCTTCTTTCAGTGCTTAAAAGTTCGTTACGATTCATTTTGTTTTAAAGAAGTTATACTTAATGGAAGCCGCGAGCTGAAAATTAATTTTGGAAACCCACTTAGAAAATCCGACGTGGTCAGGTTCAAAAATTGAGAAGTCGTTTCCATGGGCGGTATACTATCGATCGGTAGGATCATACCAAACGTCTTAGTGGAACTAAGGATCGGAAGCTGCATTTGAGAACGGTTGTTGTAAACCCAGGGCTGTCGGGCTATGATATCGCCAAGATTCGTCAGCGAGAAGGATTTCAATCGTTTCGGGCCAGTAAGCACCAAACAGGACACTAAAGCATAATCTAATGGCCAAATGTCGTGCCCGGAAGTTGTACAATTAGGTTCTTACAAATTACGAAAGATACATCCTCATGGACGCCGAAACGTACGTGAAGATGGATTATGGGCAGCTTCCCGGACAAAAGTTCTATAAAGCCACTGGTCGAAGTGATATCCCTTGCAAGTTCAAATTCTTTTTTGTCGATAAATATGCAAGACAGCTTATAATCTGGCAAGGTATTTGCAGCTTCGGACAAAAAATACTATGGATTTCTAAATGTACAAAAACGTATTCTTCCGTACATTAAGGCTCACAATGGACCTGTAAGATTTTGGCCTGATTTGGCAAGCTGCCACTACATCGGAGAAGTTCTACAGTGGTATCGAGGCAACGGGGTAGATTTCTTGGAAAAGGACATCAATCCCAACCCAACTGCCCTCATTTCCACTCAATTGAAAAATATTGACCAATTGTAAAACAGAAGTTGAAGTAGAGTGGAAAGCTGATTCAGGATGCGACAGAGATGAAGAGATGGTGAAACAAAATGACCGCTCAGGTTAGCCATCAGAATGACCAAAAAATGATGAGTGGTATTCCATCCGTTTTATTGCGTCAAGATTTTAAATGACTCAAGCTTTAGATCAAAGAACTTCATAGCATTTCAATTAGTTTCAGAAAATTGTGGGAACTGAGAAATTCAGGAATCTTTACAGAAGTTAATAGATCTGCAGAAATTTCAGTGACGTCTAGACTTTCTGAAAAGTTTAGAGATATTTTATCATCGGCAACGTTACGCTTCAGGGGTTGGAAGCATCATCAGAGCTAGCTTTAGTTTTAGTTTGTAAATTTTGTTTCGCTGAATAAAAGATAACATAACTTTATATTCCCTGAAGTTGGGAACGATTCTGGTGCAGTGATTAGCATCCTAGTAACTAGTTCAAATCTCATCTCTGGGCAGGTCACGAATGACACAACAAAAAAATCCCTGTAGAAGTTAAAATCCAACACCGGAAAAAAAAAATATTTTAAAGTTTTATGACGATTGCAGACAAGCTTTACCCATTAATTAGAGTGAACTAAACTGTGCGTACATGTCCAAATTACACATAACTTAAAGAGAGTGCATGAATTTAAGGTGGGGTGGGGCACACATTCGGAAAACCAGTGAGTGTAGTTGAGTGAGCTCTTAATTTACCGTGACGGCGCTGATCTTATGAGTAATCCACAACTATTTTTGATACCTTCTGGTCTTGGGCTGGCAGGGAAGTAAAGAAATGAAAGAAACACCTCGGTTGTATTCCAAAACGGCCCTTCCAATTTTCACTCATTCTCAACGCGTCAGGGCTGTGCCTTGATGTGAGATCATGCTTGACATTCTACATATGTATGCTTTTGCTCTCAGTCCCACATTATTTTGTCCCGTGCCAATCAACAACGATACAGCTTTCCCCCAAAGAACGCGTTACACTTTGAGCTCTACCCACAGCTTTTTCCTCCGTGGGTTTTCAATCAATTGCTCTGATTTTCGGCTTCGGCTTGTTTCGTTTGCTACCAACTTTGTGATGACTCTGCTAGGATATACACCTTGTGGTCTAAGCAAGTGTATGCGAAATATTGATGCTTCTAATTCTCGTTGAATTTATAAGTTGTTTAATTATTTTCACTAATTTTACAATGTGCCAAAAAATTGCTGCATAAACTTTCAGTCGAATGGCATATTGCATGACACATTGCACATTAATGCTTTGGAGAAATATGCGTTTGAAAACACCCCCTTTTTAGTTACATGCCTTAATTTCGGGTTATTAATGTCAAAATCAGACCGACTGGTTGAACACCCGCAAAGAAAAAAAGCGGTCGATAGAACTCAGTGGGTAACGCGTTCTTCGGCGCATAGCTGTATGTCAAGTTCGAACCGTAGTTGTTGTGACTGTTGTGACTACCACACACTTTCTGAGCTTCCTCCACCACCACCATCAGGGGATTTGACTGTGAAAGCCAAAAAAATTGAAGTAAAATCCATCGATTCCGGAAGCCCCAGGCTAAAGGAAAAATGCATGAACTTTCCCAAATCCACCACCACCGTCGTCGTCGTCGTCGTCGTCGTCGCCGACGTTCGAACAATCGTAAGTACCTATTTCCATACACCACAGTCAGTGGTAGGAACGAGAACGGCGAAAAGACCCACGGGGCCCAAGAGAAGTGAGAGGATATTTCACATTTTGCCGTCTCAATAAAATTTGATCCGAACGCCTCACGGACGCGCGATCCGTTTGCATGCGGGACGGATAAAGAAAGTGGGGCAGGAGCCGCCGGGGCACGTGTGCTTTTTAACCTTTCATTTTTATTTTCCTTCGATATGAAGCGAAAAATTGCTCGGATGAAGCAGCCACGGTCGCAGTTGAACGTGAGTTACTTTTTCATACGGAGATTTTTGTAAAGCTGGATTTGGTTTTTATCCCGTAAGGTTTTGATGGAACTTTAAAAATATGTTAGTAAAACCATTTTCAGGCTGGGTTCCATTTGGGGATTTGTCGCTTAAATTTGAAAGATCAAAATGTTTCTATTCTACCAGATTTATTTCTAACCAGTGCAGATAAAAATCATTTCTTCTACACTCAACTTAGCTAAAAATGAAGACAACCTTAACAGATAGACCAACTACCTGCATAATTTTTTTTTTTCTATATAAGGTAAATGGATGTAATGTCGGCCTAAAGGGCTCATTCAGCAATCGACTAAATTTTCAATAGTGACTAAAACTATCCATTAGTACCGTCCCAATGACGCAATCATCTAGATAAAATTGATAAATAGCATATTTTTAGCGATGGGACCAATCTTAGCTCCATTGGCCAACATTAGAGCCATTTCCCCTTTATGAAACTTCGAATCAAGGTTGCAAAGACTCATTTCAGCTAAAATAATGTTTTTTCGGAATAATAAAACCAAAAGATGGTATGATGGCATGTTTTACTTGTAACTTACAAGATGAGGTTACAAAGTATGCGTTGGAAACATAAAACCTGTAGATTTTGCTTTCTATGAGTCACAATCAGCGATTTGCTGATCGCTGAGTGAGTGAGTGAGTGAGTGAGTGAGTTTGTGAAAAATCGCTGATTGTGACTCTCATGAAGTGAAATAAACAGGTTTAATATGTCAAACACATTCTTTGCAACCTCTTCTTGTATCCTACCAATTCAAAATTTGAACATGGCATCTAATTATTTCATAATTTAGAAAAACATTGTTTTAGCTGAAATGAGTCTTTGCAACCTTGCTTCGAATACAACTTTAATTGAACGGTAGGGACAAAGAAAACAGGTATGTGCTTGAATTCGGCCATTTCTTCTCGTATGGTGGAATTTGTTCCAGATGATTTGAAGCGGTCACTAAAGTTTATACGGAGATCAGTCTACGTATGTAGGATTGTTCTGTAAAGACCATCAATAAAATATGCACACCGTGAAAGCGTCGCTTCTAAAAAAAAAAAAAAAACTGAGCAACCTATGATTTTTGGGTATCATTTAAATCAACAGCTGAACCCAAAAAAAAAGTCAAGACTTAAAAAAATTGCATGCAACTTTCTCTACTATTCTCTTTTTTTCTCTCTCTCTCATTCTCATATTTACTCACGCTGCATATAGCACTGCAAGAATGATGATTTCGATATGTACATCATTATGTAAGCGTAAGTCCATGTGGGGGAACCTCGCTATGCCATATATCTCAAGAACAAATGAAGATATCGTAAAATGAACAAAATGTTTGCCCATCACAAAATTAAGTTTTAACTTATGAAAGCAAATATATTATTTGAAAAAGTACATCGTTCAGTATTTTGGACTTAGACCCCTTGCGCCACCTCTAAATTTCAACGAAAAAAGCTCATTTTTTTAAATTTTACTTAATCAGTTCCAACAATAATTTTCTACATGGGAAAACACGTCCCCGAACGATTTTTAGAAATAAGCCCTACCCTAATGTAACACTAAGATTTTAGTTTCGTGTTCGGTAAATTTTACCGAAATCAGAACAGCTGAACGTTCGGTAAAACCCATTAAAGTCCATTGAATTAAAAAAATAGTTTCAGCACATGTTAATCCTTGTTTAAACGATCAAATCTTGTCATTTTAGTGTAGATTTAGTTTCAAAGTAACTGAAAAGCAATTGAATTAAATGCATAAATTTTACCGAAAAGTTCAGCTGTTCAGATTTCGGTGAAAATTACCGAAGTCGGCGTTAATTTCTAAGTGTGTAGAGGTTTTCTAACAAGTGATATTAGCCTTGAATAATTGAAACGGGAATTGAAAGTGTTGCTGGCCAAATAGTCAAAGGTAATGAAACCCAGTGAATGAAGAATCCTTGTTACTTAAATTGGTTTTTAACCAATTGGACATCGTGGACGTTAAGTTATGAACTCTTCAACTGTAACTACCAGGGCGTGGTATGTCCTGATATAGATTAAATGCAGCTTCTGTTACCATCCTAAATGGTAACAATTTGCATTTCTATTTTGTGAGGGAACGTAGGGCACTATTTGCTCAGAAAACTTCCAATTTGAATTGCAAACGGTAGCACCGATAACGCTTGTGGGTGTCTAGTGAAGTCGGCTGCAATAATTGGAACGGAAATGTGGTGGCGAACGAGAGAGCTGAGTGGTGTGAGTGTGACTATGGGTGGATGGTTAAGAGTTTAGAGAGATATCAAGGCAGTATGTGTTTAGTGATGCCTCTGGGCAGATGTTCGGTGGAGAATTGGTTTTCACTGTAAAGTGTAGCCGACATTCAGCCGGCAGTATATGGAGGTAGTGGTATGCGAAGAACTAACGCACTAAGAAGACAAGACCATCATTCGCCCCACGACGGAACGACATGGTCCTCAGGCCACCGCCATTAGGCCACCGCCATTAGGCCACCGCCATCAGGCCACCGCCATCAGGCCACCGCCATCAGGCCACCGCCATCAGGCCACCGCCATCAGGCCACCGCCATAATTTCACTACTATATGGTCATCGTCTTCAGGCCACCGCCATCAGACCACCGTCATCAGTCGACCGGCATCAGGCCGTCACCATCAGATAACCACTATATGGTCATCGTCTTCAGGCCACTGCCATCAGGCCAAGTCCATCAGGCCATCGGCATCAGGCCACTGCCATCAGGCCACCTCCATCAGGCCACCGGCATCAGGCCACCGGCATCAGGCCACCGCCATCATTTCACCACTATATGGTCAGTCTTCAGGCCACCGCCATCAGACCACTGGCATCAGGCCACTGCCATCAGGCTACCTCCATCAGGCCACCGCCATCAGGCCACCGCCATCAGGTCACTGCCATCAGGCCACGACCATCAGACAACCACCATCAGGTCACCACTATATGGTCATGGTCTTCAGTCCACCGCCATCAGGCCATCGCCATCATTTCACCACTATATGGTCAGTCTTCAGGCCACCGCCATCAGGCCACTGGCATCAGGCCACTGGCATCAGGCCACTGCCATCAGGTCACTGCCATCAGGCCACGACCATCAGACAACCACCATCAGGCCACCACTATATGGTCATGGTCTTTAGTCCACCGGCATCAGGCCACCGCCATCATTTCACCACTATATGGTCAGTCTTCAGGCCACCGCCATCAGACCACAGCCATCAGGCCACCACCATCAGGCCGCCACCATCAGGCCACCGCTATCAGGCCACCACTATATGGTCATCGTCTTCAGGCCACCGCCATCTGGCCACTGCCATCAGGCAACTGCCATTAGACCACCGCCATCAGACAACCACCATCAGGCCACCACTATATGGTCATGGTCTTCAGTCCACCGCCATCAGGCCATCGCCATCAGGCCACCGCCATCAGGCCACTGCCATCAGGCCACCTCATCAGGCCACCGCCATCAGGCCACCGCCATCAGGCCACCGCCATCAGGCCGCCGCAATCAGGCCGCCGCCATCAGGCCGCCGCCATCAGGCCGCCGCCATCAACCCACCGCCATCAGGCCACCGCCAACAGGCCACCTCCATCAGGCCACTGCCATCAGGCAACTGCCATTAGACCACCGCCATCAGACAACCACAACGGCGCCGGTGGTGTAGTGGTAAGCGTGATTACCTCTCACCCCAGCAGGCCTGGGTTCAATCCCAGTCGGCGCCGCCGGGATGTTCTGAGGCATAACATCTCTGATCACGCCTTCCTTCGGATGGGAAGTAAAGCCGTTGGTCCCCGGTTCATGAGTTGATGGGTCGATAGGTAGGGTCCAGGTGTGGGAGCTGCCTTCCTGGCACGTCGGTAGTATTGGTGCTCAGCACGGAAAACAAGATCGACGGAAAAAAAACAAACCAAAGGAAAAAAAAAAAAATCAGACAACCACCATCAGGCCACCACTATATGGTCATGGTCTTCAGTCCAACGCCATCAGGCCACCGCCATCAGGCCACCACCATCAGGCCACCGTTCGGGGTCGGCAATATTCAAGATAATAATTTTGAATTTGACTATTTTGCTTGTGATTTTGACAATTTGCACTGCATAATCAAGCACTGGTGCATATCAACAAACGTGCATTCATTGATGTATAATGTAGAGTCGGTGTATAATGAGTCACGCCAAGAGTGAAGCCAAGTCTACCTATTGAACTGTCAAACCGGCTACCTATTGGCGTTGACGGCGACTCTGTAGCTCTTTACTCCTATGAGAAAATCCATAAGCAAACGTCAGACTGTGCGTGAAACATGGCGGACTTTGTACTATCCTTTCACTCCACCGAAAATTCCCATAAGAAACTATCTAAATTTGCTGGAAGAGCAAATTTTTCGACGGTGCCGTCAACGCCAATCGTGCAAAGTAAACAAGCATCACGATGCTATGAAAGGTCCACGAAAGGTATTGCAATTAAATATAAAATATAATCAAAGAAATGATCATAAACACTCAGTGAGCATAACATTTGTCATGCGATACGTTTTGTAATGGTCAGTAATGAGAATTTCTACTATTTTTCGTTAAGATATATTGACAAAATCACTAATTTAATGATGAACTACAGTTGTTACTTATTTTCCTCGCTAGTTGATGCAGAAGTCCTCTGTTGCCAAGTGAAAAGAAAGGGAATCTTTCGAAAACCGTGATGCGAGTTCAACTGTTTTTCTTTTGGCGTGACTCATTATACACCGACTCTAGTATAATGAAGCCATTTCAAGCTGAACGTTGTATTAGGTCCTAAGTAACGTTGACAGATTTTCTTCGTCGACTTTCTATTTGTATCCCCACGACCATGTAAAGACATTCCCAGATAATTTCAGCACACAGATCGATAAAACAAGTTTTTATCTAGCGTCTAATTCGACAATCACAACATGAAATGGTTATGTGCTCAAATTATTAACGAAAGAGAAAGTCGGCGAAGAGAATCGATCAATGTTACCTAGGACCTAATGCAATGTTCAGCTTGATTTGTTCTTTTCACTCGTATGTCAAATTGCATGATATTTTTTTAGTACATCATCATTTTTGTAATTGCGGATCTTAAAACAAGGTGTCGCATGACCAGTTTTGGCTTTGCTTTGATTCACCAATCATCGACACTGAGCTGAAGCGCTTGTGATGGTAAATGATAAAAACAGACACTGTTTCTGACAGACAAGGAATCAATTTTGACAAACACCTTTTCTAGGATCGGACGGGACTTCTGAACATTATTATTTATTTTCGAAGCGTCAAATTTAGGTGAATATTATCAAAATTGAACATAGTCTAAGGCTTAACTCGTGGTTAAAAGCGAAGACAACAAATCACGAAGACTGGCAACTCTTCCATTTTCTCATACGAACACTATGAGACAGGTACAATCGCGTCATCTGCCGCTCAAAGGTAAATGCTTCGAACGAATTTGATAGCAAAGATAACATCCTTCCTTTGCTTCCACCTTCACTCAAGTGCAGCGCTAGTGTATCTGTCGCTTGGATTCTGGCAATTTTTCCAGTCTCCTTGATATGATGTCTTCGTTAAAAGTGACATTTCGAAAGTTATTTTCCATGCTCGAAAATTCCTGTGCGGATTTTCAAGGTCAAAGGCTGTCAAAATATAACTTCTTATCTGTAGAAAATAACCACACTTGGATATCAGGGCTATTGGATAACTTTCCATCGGTCAAATTTTAACCAGAAGTTTAATAAAATCTGCCAAATCGTTCAGAGCCTTAGATGAAAGTACTTTACATTGAGTAATACTTGATTCGGCTCTGAACCATTTTTAAAACTTAGGTTACAATTTGACAGATGGAAAGTCATCGATTAACCCTGCTATAGGAGTATGGTTATTTCTGAAAAACAAGAAGTTAGAGTTTTACAACCGTGGCTGAGTTCGAATCACTTTGACGTTTCTATATATTTTGTTTGCATTGCATGCAACATTGTTTGCGACTTTGCGAGCTAGTTTGTTTTCCGCGAGAATTATTCTAATAGTTTCGTCTTTTTGTCTGTGGTTATGTTTTGCAGGATATTGACCAATGCACGGAATGAACTACACGAACAAATTTGATGTTCAAGCGGTGCCGTGTTTACTAAAAATGAACACATGAATAATGCTCACGTACCATTTAAAAATGGCATATCAACTTGTGTACTCAAATCTTGTTTAGCCTTTTTGCGCGAACCAAAGTACGTCCACGCAAACCAACAACACCATCGAGTACGGTAAATTGTCTCCTTCCCGATAGTGCTCTTGGTTTGCGTGGGCGTTATTTGGTTCGCGAGAAGAGGGCCTAACAATTTTATTAAGTTGATAGGCTCTTTTCTAAAGTTACGCGAGCATTACATCATGTGTTCGTTTTTAGTAATGCTCAAATGTCAAATTTGGTCGTGAGTTCATTCCGAGCATAAGGTTTTGCACCACCGGGGTTAACTTCAATCGGATGACAGTTCAGTGGTACTGTTTACGAGGACTTAGTCGATTTTTTCTTGGGTAGATTTTCTCGATAATTTTTCAGATTGCAATGAGATGTAAACCACACTTTTGCAATGTCCACGAGCAACATCGTTTCACCACGCAATTCCTCGACAATTTTCAAGTTGAAATTCGGAAATTTTAAGATATAATTTTTTCAAAAAAAATTACTAAGTACTTGTAAACAGTACCACTGAACTGTCAAAAAGGTTCAGCCGATTAACACTGAGTTCATTTGTGACGTCCCACTGCAGTACCTAATTAGGTTTTCGTCGGGGTTAACCTCAATCTGATGACAGTTCAGTGGTACTGTTTACGTGGACTTAGTTGATTTTTTCTTGGGTAGATTTTCTCGATATTTTTTAGACTGCAGTGAGATGTAAGCCACATGTCTGCATTGTCCACGAGAACATCCTTTCACCTAAATCTCTATTCCTCGAAGATTTGCAAGCTGAAATTCGGAAATTTAAGAATATGTTTTTTTTTAAACGACCAAGTGCTTGTAAACAGTACAACTGAACTGTCAAAAAGGTTCAGCAGATTAACACTGAGTTCATTCGTGACGTCACGCTGCAGAACCTAATAGACGAGTGCACGGGTGAGCTTTTGTTCATCTACTGAAATAAAATTGACACAACAGTGGGGCCCTGTTTACTAAAAATGAACACATGAATAATACTCGTGTAACATTTGAAAAGGGCCTATCAACTTTTGAAATAATTTGCTAGGTCATTTTCACGAGAACCGAAGTACGCTCACGCAAACCAAGAGCACTTTCAGGAAGGAGATAATTTCATCTGCCCGATGGTGTTGTTAATTTCATTTGTTCATTTTTAGTAAACCGAGACCCGCTGTTGTGTCACTTTTTGTCGAGTGAGTGAACTTAAATCCATCCGTGCACTCGTCTATTAGGTTTTGCACCGTCGGGGTTAACCTCAATCTGATGACAGTTCAGTGGTACTATTTACGTGGACTTCACCGATTTTTTCTTGGGTGGATTTTCTCGATAATTTTACAGACTGCAGTGAGATGTAAACCACACTTCTCCAATGTCCATGAGCAACATCCTTTCAACGCGCTGTTCTTTGACAATTTTCAAGTTAAAAATCGGAAATTTTAGAATATTTTTTTTTTCGAAAAAAACGACTAAGTGTTTGTAAACAGTACCACTGAACTGTCAAAAAGGTTCAGCCGATTAACACTGAGTTCATTTATAACGTCACGCTGCAGTAGCTAATGGTTTCCAGTAAATATATTTTTTCGGTTGAAGTTTTGACAGCCCGGTGAACACGATGAAACCGAGGGGGGGCGACTCTATGTAAGATGCAGGAAATTTTTTGCTTTGCTGTTGTGAGATGCACTTGCGCTAAATAGATAGAAACACGATTGACTATGATTTTTAAGGTTTCCTGCAAAAAGGTGGAGAGCGATGCGAGTAGATGCCATAATAAACGATCACTATACATGAACGATACACACATATCGTGCCACCGAACCACATATTGTTGGGATGATAACCCGAATAGGTTGTCAGGCACTCCTTATGGTTATCGTTTATGCGGGTGGGTTTAGATGCAAGAGATGAATAAAGATTTTTCGTAGATTGATTCGCTAGTGTGAGATTTTTCGACCATTTAAAATCGAGATTTAGATGTTGCGCACCCCTCGGATGAAACCCAGAAACACTTTCCGACCCCCAAAAACAACATGAAATACAATAAGCACAGGCACAAAATGGCAGAGTGATTTACCCGCTGGGATTTTTGAACATGGAAAATAACTTTCATTTTAACTCGGCAATTGGTTCACAGCCTTAATAACTCAACTGCGTTAGTGAGGTTAGTTTTCGTTAGTGAAGCCATAAATTGGTTCATCGCTGGATCAACTTAATTAGCAATTCGGGTGTCATTTCTGAACAACTAATTTAGTTTCCTGGTCATAATCTCGTCAAAATGGCAATTAAACATAGTTAAGTGTCCCATTTAAACCGATTGTAGACATTTAGAACAAAAAACAAATCATCCACCCAGCGAAAAACAAACGGCTACCTTCTAACGAGTTGGTATGAAGCAAAACGAGGCAAAAAACGCTCTCCAACACATGATGAAAAATATATGCAAATTTTATCATCTAACCCAGGGGTCACATGCGCAGCCCCATTCTCCCTCACCACTTCCACTTCATCGACCATCCAATTCCAAGCTGAACCATCCTCGGGTGTCGTCGGAACTCGCCAACGACGAAATGTGCCATAAACCGAAATGGGAAATTTCATTCAAACCAACTGGATGTCGGTTGGCTGTCATATTAGATGACCATTGGCCACATGTGAGCTTGCCCCCCCCCCCTCCCGCTCCCCCGATGTTTGGATGCACACGGAGCATCACCTTCAACAAGGTAGGTTGTCCACGTCGTCGGACGATGAAAAGATTTATATTAGCAAATTTGCTTAGAAATCACCGCTCCGTTCGTATGTTTATTTATGAAGTTTGGTGTCCTCCACTGCTGGGACCATGGGACACGGGGCGGGATTGCTTTTGAGGAGGGAGGCAGCAGGATGAGCGAATACTCATTTCCATGCACCGTAACGCCACCGCAGACACAAACGAACTGCTGGGAGTCCTTGCCGAGAATTTCGAATTCCGTTGGAAGCATGTGAATTTGTTAACATGTGTGAAAACACATATCTGAGTTTTTGTTTTAGAAGTTGGTGCGAGGAAACGGACACAACTGACACTTTTTTTTCATATTTAGGGTGGAGGAAGAGGGGGAAACGGAACTCGGGAAAGTTTTAATTCTAGTTTTACGACGAATATTCAATTTGTTGGAAGATGAAACTATTGTCAACTCGGTTGGAGGGCGCTGCTTGCCTGCACTGGAGCTTGATAATTGCCGGTTTGGTTGCTCTGCTCGTTTCAGGATTCATATTTTAGTGCGGGTTTAAACTTCCTGAAATGAGGAAATGGGAGGAAGGGCGGGCGGAGTTTGACCAGCAAAATAACTTTGGAGCTACAATGTGTCTATTAACTGCGTTTTATTTCCCGGTATCTTTTATGAAGGATTTATTACGTCCCATTGGGAAGGTGTAAAGTAATTGCAGGAGACTGGGGCTGATGCAATTTGCAGCTGGGTTGTAGCATTTAACCCTGCTGCAAATGGAGCATGATAGTGGTTTTAAATAGATAGTGGTCGTTGCTTTTCCGAGAGGAATTTTGATACAATGTTTTGCACTGCGTCGAGCGATCGTTATGATTCTTAGAAAGCAATAAACCATATTATGCTTCCCCTACACGCTTACTCGAAAGTACGCATTTAATGAGAATCTTGTACTCATTTTTTATATTTGTTATGATTGGTGTGGAAAATGGGTATTTTCAAACTGATAAAAAGGGTACTTTTTTTTCGTTTTTGAAAATATATTAAGGCAGAAAAATGAGTACAAATAATAATAATTGCCAACAGTCTGATGAACTGAAAACATGAAAGCAAGGAGTATTCAGATTGCGAAATGTCTTGCAAATCGGTCGAAATTCTCGATAAGATTCTCGGTAAAAGTGCTCCGACTAGTGCTGCAATTATAAGATCACACAACGTAGATGTGATTGAGCCAGTGAACTCTTTTTGGCCGGTGTTCATTAAGGCTAAAAACGAGCACTGAAATAGTGCTTTGGACGGCAGTTCCGATTGTTACGAGGTAAGGAAAAGGCATGAAATCATGGTGAAATTTAAGAGAGATATTCTAACAAGCGTTCCTGTTCCAGATTAACGAAGAGTTTTGAGGAGGAAAACTGTAAACTCGGTTTTACTCATTTAATGAGTTAAACCACTTTTCTTAAAAATTGGTCTTTTTTACTCCTTAACGGGTACTTTCAAGTTAGTGTGTAAGCGGTCCCTCTACGCCCTACCCCTCCAGCCTTAAAACTGTTACAAAGATTAGAAACCCAATAATACAAATTTTGGTTAGAATATTGGAAATACGACGTGTTTTTTTTTCAAATTCCCTTGCCTTTCCCACTTTTCCCTACGAGTGCTGATGAGTCATTAATACTAGATATTACGGTAGGACCTCGGAAGATGAATCAATCTAGTGATTAAATACGCACATACAAATACGTGACATCGGATGCATCTGCGAAGAAATGCAGTTGCACATCCACCGTCTCAAATGCATACCGATCAATACGAAGACTGGGTTGATCGCAGTCTGTACCTCCTCATCCCAGGCAAAATACAGCATCTACAACTGTTGCATCAATATCTTAGCTCGAACGACTGTCGATGCAATCAAACCAAATGTATCATGCACAATGAGCTGGATTGATGACTTCTAATGAGTGTCTGGAATGATCGAACGACCCAGAAAGTACCGAAAGGAGGGTTGGAAAATCTTGAACAGACACTCACCTGTACCCGTTCAAAGACAGGCCTTGTAATGCATGCGCTTGAGCATGAGCATGATTGAACGCCCGCGGATGCAACTCTGCTAAGGCCAGATCAGCTGTAATTACACAGGGAACCAATAGACGTTGCTTGGGACTAGCATTCATCCTCAATCCTCAATGTGTGATCTACCAGCGACGGCAGCAATACCAGCAATACCAGCGCCGGTCACGTCCGAATGCCCGAATGGGTAGAAAACTATAGACGTAATACTCGCTTTAATGAAAGCCGAGAACACCTCTGCACTTCCACAAGAAATCACTGGGATTTTGGATAAAAGGGTTGGGATTGCAGCAGTATTTATTTTAGTAAACGATATGCTGAATTAATGCCCTAACGATTCCAAAGTGTGAAGGAACTTGGGTTTTAACCCACGGTCTTCTGCTCAGTAAGCAATATCGGTCACCACTAAGCCACTGAGCTCCTTATATCACGAAACAATTTCGATCAAGTTTCCGTTAACCGATGATGACAACAACTGCTCTTGAGAAGAATTTGATATACATAAATCTCCAATCAACACGTTTTTCCTAAATACCAAATCAACACGTTTTTCCTAAGTACTGTCTTTTTAACTGGATTTAATGGGTTCTAACTCACGAGCTTCTGCTCAGTAAGCATAAACAGTCGCTCTAAGGCTATCGTGCCACTTACATCACAACAAGCTATGACCAACGTTCGATCATTATCGGTAACAAGTAGCTATTACAATGAAACGAAATCCCCGAAAGTATTTAACAATGTCTTCCAAAGCGGATGAGGCGTGCGTAACATTTATCTAAATATACGTATTACTTTCCCGAGTTGTTCCACCGATTTCTATTATTTTCGTTTCTAAAATAGAGGCCAACATAGATCATTTCAGTAATGTAACAAAACTTGGGTTTTAACCCGTGATCTTCTACTCAATAAGCAAAAAACGGTTGCTCTAAAGCCACCGTGCCCCTTACATTATCACAATCTTCGACCGACTTAACAAAAAGCTATTCAAATGAAGCGACGTTCCCGGAAGCAGTCAACAATGCTTCCAAACTGGCTTCCAAACTGGATCAGGCATACATCCTTTCCGAAATTCATTGTTTAAACAACTCAACTGTTGGCTATTAACTGCGCTTTATGCTCTCGGAACCCAACGATGGCGGTTTATTCTGTAGTGGGAGAGCTTGGGATTAAACCCATTATATTCTGCTCACTAAGCAAAAATGATCTCTTCAGCGTCATCGAGC
Organism: Ochlerotatus camptorhynchus; assembly: GCF_037179485.1. Classification (NCBI taxonomy): domain Eukaryota; kingdom Metazoa; phylum Arthropoda; class Insecta; order Diptera; family Culicidae; genus Ochlerotatus; species Ochlerotatus camptorhynchus. The sequence continues at coordinate 1,302,003 of NW_027040752.1, read as the reverse complement.
TTCTAAAAACCACAACACTCCACGACAAAATATGAGTAAGCTTTCGCTAGGTTCGTGATGAACAACAGAGAAACACGATAATTCATATAGTTTCAGCGGCGACTATGACGGCGACTACGACGGCGACTACGACGGCGACTACGACGGCGACTACGACGGCGACTACGACGGCGACAACAGCGAATTTGGAACTAACCAATTGTCTAGGATATAACATCTTTTTCCCGGCACCTCCCCTGGATCTTCATGTCCGCTATCTGTCACTGTTTCCAAAAATATCTAATAGGGGAAATGGCTCTAATGTTTGCCTATGGATCTAAGATTGGGCCCATCGCTAAAAATCTGCTATTTATCAATTTTATCTAGATGAACGCGTCATTGGGACGGTACTAATGGATATTTTTGGTCGCTAATGAAAATTTGGTCGATTGATGATGCATTGCCATGGTCATCTGGGTGAAGGTTCACGTCTAGTGCTTTCCCCCATGAACCGTTCGCGGACACCAGCTACTGCCCGTCCAGTCTTGAGCGTATCCAACGAGCCATTCTTCAGATTGCTCGCAATCTCCGAGAACTTTTGCAAGTGGAAAACATGCTAGTTCACGGCAACGTTGGCCACCGAAACACCACCAAAGACTGGGTTCAAAACTCGCGCACGGTGACTATACTCCCGATACAACTACACGCCGAAAGTTTGAAATCCGAACTCTGAAAACCAGGCTCCCGCGAGGCAATCCACTATAGCAAAATTTCATGAACACTTAAAACTCAATAACAACACAAGCAAATGATGTTTAATGCATACAATTCCAAAATACGCAGCAAAAATAAGCACAACAGATTTCAAGCGCGGCTTACTGCAATCCCAATACAGGCCTTGTCATATCCAAAAACTGGAACATTCGATACTAATTGAACCACGTCCGTGGATGGATGCTAGGAAGCCGCTTGAGACGCTCACGGTTGCACACTAATATAGGTGTTGATTCAGCAAATAATCCATCTTCCACTGGAGATGGTATTATGATCCGGGAAATTGATTGATTTTCCAAGCAGGAACGATGCACGGAGCGGGTGAGTATCGAGATCCAATCACAGCAACCACGTGCCACCCAGCAGTTGTAGCATCGGGCCAAAAAACGACCCAGGAAGCACCGTACACTGGGGTTAGGAAATAATGGACAGGTACTCACATGTACCTGTCCAAAAACAAGCCTTGTATGTATTATACTGTACTGCAAATCCATGAGAAATCATCCCGATGCACAGTGGGGATTTTGGCAGCAAAAAGGCTTGAAATTGTCTGCCGCTCAAACCACACATTGTAACATATGACTTCCTTTGGGAAAAATGTCAAGAATTTTATTCTGCATATTTTCAATTGGCACACGATAAGTGCATGTGTGGAGCCTATTTTGCCCCAAAATCCCATATTTTTCTGTAGTTCTTTCCCATTATGTTACTTCACTGATTCAAATAGTCAGTAGGGTAAACGCTCCTATAGTTGCGGTACGTTAGAAGCGTTAGGTTCCTATAGTTGTGTATTGCGTCTCCATACACAACTATAGGAACCTAACGCTTCTAACGTACCGCAACTATAGGAGCGTTTCCCCTACCCTTTATCAGAAGTAGCCAATTTGTCTTCTAGTAGTCAGCTTGTGCCTTTTAAAAACTATTGATAACATTTATATGAGAGCATGGGGTCAAATAAGCCAGATTTTGTAATAAAATATAAAAGTTTTCCGAATTTAAACTCAATATTAAAAAATAAAAAAAGAGATGCTCAGAAAGTGGATTACAATAGTCTAAAGGACAAAACTGATTCAAATGCATGTTTTGAGCGTATTTTACCCCGGTATCTCATATTAAAACAATTTAATTTTTTTGAAAGATTTCTGATGACTGAACAAATGTGCTTGTTTTCATACTGTGTACGAACAAATATATACATGTTTAGTGCCTGATTTACCCCAAAATCCTCTATCAATTGAAAGCATTTAAACTGGTTTATTGACTTAAATAGAAAATAATTTCTTTGGAAAGTTCCAAATATACCATTTAGAAGCCAGTAAGTTAGCATTAAATAACTATTGAAAACATTTTAGGAGAATGTGAGGTCAAAAAAGCCATGTGTCAAATATACAAGTTTGCTCATGTTGAATGGCATATTAAAAAATAAATGTGATCGCTGTACAAAATGTTCAGTAAATTGATTGCAATAGTTTATCAAATTAGCAATATGTTTAGACTATGCTGTCACTGAGCAGTGATAACCATCTTTGATTGGCAGAGCATATAAATCACTTCATGATTATTCGAGATGAAACAGCCAAAGTCTAGAAATCTCGCCAATAAATCATTAATATGGAGAAGAAGTTTGTAGTTTTCAGCGGTATCGTGAAATTCGTCAAAAAATGGCTAAGCTATGGTTTTTACAACATTTCAAGTTTGCAACCAGATAATTACTGTGGCTTTGGGACTCGAAATAATTGATTTTTGTAGGTTGCACAATTACATTATGCTAAACTTTTAATCTTGTAGGTCCCACTTGTCCCGGAATACGTAGTAAAGTATTAAGAAATGCAGCAATATTTGCAAAATTTCAGATGTTTTGAAATATTTTCAACTTTTAATTTATATCAGTTTAACAAAAATATCAAAGTTGAAGGATGAATTAAGCCAACTTGCGTATCGCTCGTAAAATCGTTTTTCACAATGCACTGTTTGCCAGCGACGATTAAACTGGCGTATCCAAGCTTCCGCAATCTCCGGGATTAATTCCGCAGATTCAGACAGTTTTTTTTTTTGTTAAAAATCAGCCTTGTTGTTCCCGAACTCGGTGTATTTTGTCGCAACATATATGCAAGCAATGTATACACTTTTATAATTTGAAGCATAGCTGACACATCTATTTGAGCATACGTGTAGGGGGAAGAGGAGCATAAAGGGTGTCCACGATGAGATTGCCACACTATGAAATTGCTCTAACTTTTTAACCGTTGGGTAGAATTTAATGAAAATTTGGGTGGATTTAGTTCATAGTGCATTATTTACATCCTGCAAGTTTTAAAGTCCTGTGATCAAAACTCGCGGAAATGGAGTCGAAAGAACAGCTCGTGCGTGATAAAATCTTGCGCATTCATCACGAGAACAAGGATCTCTCGCATCGTTCCATCGCTAAAACGTTGGGAATGGCGAATTCCACGGTGTCGCGAGTGATTAAGCGGTTCGTGGAACGGTTGACCACCGATCGGAAGCCCAGAAGAGAAGGAAAAAGTATTCCGTACAACACCAAAAATCACAACCGCGTAGTTGGGGCATTCAACCGAAATCCGAACGCCTCCGTTAGGGATGTGGCTAAGAAGCTGCACTTAAGCCGAAGTTTTGTTCAGAAGGCCAAAACTAAGGCTGGGCTTCGAACGTTCAAGGTACAAAAGGCCCCTAATCGCGACGAGAAGCAGAACAAGTCCGCCAAAACCCGTGCCAGGAAGTTGTACCTCAACATGCTGACGAAAGTTGAATGCTGCATCATGGACGACGAAACATATGTAAAGGCCGACTTCAAACAGATCCCCGGCAACCTGTTTTTCACGGCCAAGGATAAGTTCAGCGTTCCGGAGCATGTCCGCACTCAGAAGATGTCCAAATTTGCGAGGAAATTCCTGGTTTGGCAAGCCATCTGCACGTGCGGGAAGCGGAATGCACCTTTCGTGACCCAGGACACGATGAACGGACAGGTGTACATAAAAGAGTGCCTCCAGAAGCGGCTGCTTCCTCTCCTGAAGGCCCACAACGTCCCAACAATCTTCTGGCCGGATTTGGCCTCATGCCACTACTCCAAGGACGTGCTGAAGTGGTATGCGGACAATAAGGTCAATTTCGTGCCGAAAATGTTCAACCCTCCCAACACTCCGGAGCTCCGCCCCATCGAGAAGTACTGGGCGATTATGAAGCAGCACCTTCTTAAACGACCTAAGGTAGTGAAGACAGTCGAGGAACTGAAGAAAGTATGGGTTTACATGCAAAAAACGGTTGATTCACAGGTTGTGCAGAATCTTATGGCCGGGGTTAAAGCCAAGGTGCGGGCATTTGCGTATGGACTGTAAATAAAATACGAATAAAATGGTAAAATGAAGTTTAATAGTTATTTCTCAATCCCTGAAAATTTGATGGCAATCGGATGAAAACTCGAATTTTGCGAATCAATTTTGTGTGTGGCAATTTCATCGTGGACACCCTTTAGTGAACAGGTGGGGCATAGTGAGCTTTCTGTGCTTTAGCCTTAGATTTATTATGGTTTGAAGCAAATGTATTGCTCAATAATCATTGCAATGGTGATATTGAATCTACTATTAATGTGATTTGAACAATTAGAAGTTTGGAACTGGAGTGCGGGATGCTCATTATGCCCCTATTATCCCTATGCATGATTAAAACTGTACAGACTTGAGCGTTCTTGCTATTGCAACCAATTTACTGAGCATTTTGTACAGCGATCACATTTATTTTTGACACATAACGAAAAATCCCAAACACGGACGTAACGATAGAGCGCAAATCGAACAAACGGCACATTGCGCATGCTCACGTGAGCGATCTCAATGCTCGGTTGACCACCCCCATTCCACCAATGAAAGGAAGGGAGGAGAAAAACAGCGATAATAAAAACGCTTGCCCGAGGAAAGGCTTCCCACAATAGGAAGTAGGACCAGGCATGGAAAATCATTTACATTAATTTCATGCATTCATTTACATTCATTTGTCTCTAACTTTTTTCATCAACAGCATTCCGCAAAATAATGTATAAAGCTTTTGTAGGTTTTATTATTTGCTACAACTTTTGTTTAAAACTCAAATCTGTATCTCTTATGCATCACGAATTAGAGCGGGAAGAACTCGTTACTGTTTTTCAGTGAATGTAAAATACATTCACTGAAAAACAGTAGTGGATTCTGTTTGCTCTGGTTCGTCATGCATAATGCGACTCGGAAGTCCCTTGAAACTTTTCTCAACATCCCTTTGAAATTTCATTCAAAATTTGATTCTCTCAGTATTCTTATCTTGGAACTATTTGCAGGATTCACTAGAAATTATTCGCAGATTTTTCATGGACTCATTCCCAGAAATCTTTTCTTTTAAAACTGTCGTTAGAATTCAATACCCTTGAGGTTCTTCTTGGAAGTCAAGTTTAAGTTGTCCGTCCATTCACCAAAACGTTGTAGTTTTTCTACCAGAAATGTTCAATAAAGCTTGGGCCTCCATTCACCAGAACTGTGCAATTTTTTACATCAGGAATTTTTAATTCAACTTGCCTCCCATGCAGCAGATTGGTGCAAATCTTACACCAGAAATTTTCAACGCAAACTTGCCCCCATAAAATTTTACACCAGAAAATTTCAATTGATCAGAACGATGCAAATTTTTCACCGTTAATGTTCAATAAAAATTGCTTCCCCAATCTTCTGATTGGTGCAGATTTCCTTATAGCTTCTTCTATCATTAGAATGTTGCAGGTTTTCCTCCAAATAAAGCTTGCTACTATTTTCAGACTTTTCATCATAAATTGTCAGTTAAAACAGCTTCCCTACAATCATCAGAATTGTGCAAATTTTACACCAGAAATTATTATTAAAGTTTGTTTCTCTATTCAGCAGAAGGATGCAAATTTAAGGACAAATATTTTCCTAAATGCTTGCCCATCTGTTAACTACAACGGTGCAGATGTTCCACCAGAAATTTTCAATATTACTTAATTTTTAATAAAGCTTGTGCCATCATTTATCAGACCAGCGCAAGTTTTGCACCAAAAATTTTCAATAAAGCATGCTCCTCCATTCATCAGTGCACCAAAAATTGTCAGTGAAGTTTGTTTCACATGCACCTTTGTGGTGCAATTTTCAAGTTTTTTCTCTTCATGTACCAGAATGGTGCAAATTTTTCCACCATAAATTTTCAATGAAGCTTTCATTCATCAGAACGATGCAAATTATGCACCAGAAAAATTAATAAACCTTGCTTTTGCAACACCACAGTGTTGCGAACTTTCCACCAGAAATTTTCAGTAAAATGTGCTCCTCCAAATTTTTAGCGTTATTCAATTTTTACATCAGAGTTATTCATTTTGATTAGTTCTTCCATTTCCCTCCTCGATGATATTTTTGTACCGGAAATATTCAATAAAAAGCTTTTTCTTCGATTTACCACCACGAAGGTGAATTTTTTCAACCTTAAATTTACCCTCTTTTTTTAACCCTCCATGAACCACCCTGAAAAAAAAAAAATTACACCAATTTTTTTTTGTATGCACCACTGGGGTGCAATTTTTTGACCCAATTGAAGTTTATCATTTCATGCACCTTTTGGTGCAATTTTCAGGCACCATCTCAAAAAAATTGATGCAAAAAAAGGATTTCAGTGGTCATCTTTTTTGAAATGAAGCTATCAAGAAATCAAGTTGTTTTATATTATAATTTTGTAAATGTGAAAATAAAAATCTTATTTATAAAAGGAGGGGCAATTGCCCCATCTTGCCCCACCCTGTGCACGCCAGTGCAGATGAGATAAACTTAGTTTCATGGTGCAGGCAGGTGTAGGCAATATTTTTTTGCTGGAATCCGAACCCAATGTGAAGCCCAATGGAGTAAACAAAGAAGTCAACCTTAGCAACGATTGGGGAAACGTCAACTCTCGACAGTGATGCCGTTTTACATTATGTTTATTGTATCCTACTAGTGAACGTTTGTCCTAAAGAGCCGAACAATGTGCCATGCTGTGTTTGGGCACAGTGTGCAGAGTTGACTTCCCCTTGGGAGGACCACACAATGGTTGCTGCCGAGTAAACAGACAATCGCGTGACATACATCGAATTGAGTGAACACTGATGCACTTGTTATGTATGCTATGGGCAGTGATGCCACATTTTTTCGAATCTAGATCTGTATTTTCATCACAAAAAGTCTTTTTAATCTGTATCTGGCTGACAAAAATCTGTAAAAAAAAATCTGTATGATTTCCGTATTATGGTCTCAGTGCAGATTTACGTAAATCTCCATTGAGCAAATTCATAGTTCAGAAGGAGTGTGTTCTATGTTTAGAATCATGAAAAATGACTAAAGTTTGAATTCTAAAGAATTTGTTTATTTTAAAAATCCTGAAATCTTACAATCTTCATGTGTTATGTATCTCTTCTACAGTCTGAAAATACAAAACATTAAGTACCAGTTATGGGAGACAAATCTATTTCCGACTGAAAATTTCTTAATGAAGTAACGATCGCAAATCCCTAAAATTATATTTTTTTATGTCTGAGATTACGAAAACCTTTATCTGGACATTGGACATAACACAGAAATTTTACTGGAAGTGGATTTGCAAAAATGTATTTAATTAACCTTCGTATCTGTAACCATGTGACATGGTTAATTGAACAAATAGAAAGTGAAACTAATATCAGGGCTGGTAGTGGTGATGCAATATAATAGTTGTGACTTTAGTGACTAAAATTACGGAAATAGTGACCAAATAGTGACTTGTGAATTATAAATAAGTAACCAAAAGTTACATTTATATGATGACTCAGAAACTCAAATAAGGTTTAATATTGAAATAAACTGTTTTTGTAATGGAACTTAAAATGACATTTCATGAACTCCTCTAATTATATCGAAACTCTCAACGGAATCTCCTATTAAGAGCATTTGAAGTGCATTTTCCAGATTTTCCCAAAGATTTTTTTAAATTTTACTGTTAAATAGGCTACATAGATTATTACAACGGCAGCATTTTTTATCGAAGATCTTGAATTGGATTCTGCCATGGAAATCTTTAAAATTTTGATATAACTTTGATAATGCGCTAAGAATATTTCATAAAAAAATTCAAAATGATCTCAAGAACTTTTTTAGAACTATTCCACTCTTCATTGCTTCTAAAGCAAGCTTAACAAAAATAATATTGCATTCTGGAAATTATTTGGAGAACAATGGACAACATTCTTGGAAATAGTTAATTTTCGTACTTGGTGATGCTGAACGTGGACATTTTAATAAAGTATAGAGTTGATAGTTCCGTTGTTCTGCGGAAGTGTGAAAATTGTATATTGAAAGTAAAAAAGCAAGCTTAAAAAATTTTTGAGGAAGGTACGAATCGGGTAGAGCATCCCTTTTACCAAACTCATCCGTTGATGAGGGATAAGGAGAGGTGTTTCACTCCACCACACTGGCAAAAGGAATGATCGCCGATTTGCTCATGTACCTCCGATGTGCGGAAACAGTTATATTAATTGTTTCACGCTCAAATCGCCATCTGTCGTAAGCATCTACCTGATTCGCAACTTCCTAAAATATGTCCTTTGCTTGCTTTCTACTTCTACTTTCTTTATACAATTTTCACACTACCGTACTCAATTCTATACTTTCATCTCCTAAAATGTCCACTTTAAGTCTGATATTTGACGTTAAGCATCTTCAATTATTTAAATCGCTAACTTCATGCTTAAATTAATAAATCATAATTAGTTAAAGTAGATTATATATGATTTTTTAATTATTCTTCCAGGATTTCCATGAAAGTTCTTCCCATAAATCCATTTTAAATTTACTTGAATTCCCTTTAGAATTTCCGTGAAGTTAACATCAGAAATATCATAAATTTCTGCTTAGAATAAGCTTGAACTTTTCCCCTGAATTATATTGGAAATTCAATTCGTATTCTCCTCAGAATTCCCATTCTCAAAACAAAAATCCATCTCAGAATACCCTTAAAACTCTAATAATATTCTCGAGTTCTCTTGAAGAGCATAAGAAACACCTGGATTTAATTTTGAGACGCCTGAAAGAAGCGGGTCTAAAAATTCAACTAGACAAGTGCGAATTTCTTAGAAAAGAAGTTCAATTTTTAGGTCACACCGTTTTAGAAGAAGGTGTACGTCCAAACGAGGATAAAATACAAAGCATTAGAACATGGCCAATACCTAAGAATGAAAAGGAAGTTAGACAGTTCCTTGGAACCTTAGGTTATTACCGGAGATTCATTAAGGACTTTGCTAAACTAGTAAAGCCCTTAACGAAGTTGCTGCGGAAAGATACAGAATTTAAGGTTACCCCTAGATAGAGGAATTCTTCCAGAAATGCAAGCAAATACTTATCAGAGACCCAATTCTGATCTACCCAGAATTCTCTAAGGATTTTATTCTGACAACGACTGCAAGCGATTACGCGATAGGAGCGGTACTTTCCCAAGGAAAGGATCGTCCCGTAGCTTATGCATCTAGGACGTTAAACCAAACAGAAGAAAGATATAGCACCAAGGAGAAAGAGCTACTGGCTATTGTATGGGTGGTTAAACATTTTAAACCTTACCTATATGACCGAAAATTTAAGTTGGTAACTGACCATAAGCCACTAATCCATTCTTTGACAACTACAAATGACAAGATAGTTAGGTGGAAGCTAAATCTTGGGGAGTTTGATTACGAAATTGTATATAAACCCGGCAAACAGAACGTCGTCGCGGACGCACTGTCACGAATTAGAAACGAAAAAAATGAAGAGATCAACGCTAATACTGCAAGCGAGGACTCGGAAACAGTTCACTCTGCGGACACTAGCGATGATTACTTTATTAATTGTACCGAAAAACCTATCAACCTATTTAAAACTCAATTAATCTTCAGAATTGACAATATGGAAACAGATCTTCACGAGGAAATTTTTGAAAGATATCACAGATATACAATCGTATGAACTCAATATACCGAGATAGATATAGTGAATGCTTTTAAAAATTACCTCAATCCTAAAGGAGTTAGTTGCATAAAAGCTCCCATCTCTCTTCTTCAATTGATACAGGAAACATATAAATCACATTTCTCTACTAATAAAATATTTAAAGTATTCATTTCAGAAAAATTACTAGAGGACATCCGCCTGGGGGCAGAACAAGATGAACTCATCAATCAAACCCACGAATTTAGCCACAGAGGCATTAAAGAGAACAAATAACAGATTCTCCAAACATACTTTTTTCCCGAGCTCGACAGGAAGCTCAAGATCTTATGCCTGTGATATTTGCAAACGTTGTAAATATGACAGAAAACCTCCAAAATTATTACAAAAAAGTACTTTTGGTGAAACTGTTTTCGACAGAATCCATATCGACGTCTTCTTTATGAAGGGGCAAAAGTGGCTCACAATCGTCGATTCGTTCTCCAAATTCGCGAATATAATAGCACTGCAAACAAGAACGATAGTAGACATGAAAAAAGCAGTAACGGATCATATACGCCAATTTGGAAGACCGAAAACAATTATTTGTGATCAAGAGCCTTCATTTAAATCGATCGACTTTATCGGGTTCTTAAATGACTTAGGCATCGACATACACCACGTGAGTTCATCGGGATCGAACGGCATTGTCGAAAGATTTCACTCGACACTTATCGAACTCTATAGAACATTACACGTGAAATACAAAGATCTGACTCTTAACGAAATAATGAATATTCTAACGGACATCTACAGTAATACGTTTCACTCGGCGATCAATCAAAAACCGCGCGAAGTCGTTTTCAATATGATAAATACGACGAACAGCGAGGAAATCGCGATGAACTTTGACAAAATACAATCTGCGATAAAAGTTGAATTATACAAACGGAAAGTAGCCCACGAAAGTAAATTTGCTAAATACGAGATACCTAAAACGTTAGATGAAAATGAACAAAAACTCATTAAAATCAATCAAAGACAAACTAAAGATCGAGACCCATATAAAACGGTAACCGTTAAATCAAATAATGAATTCACTTTTATTGATGAAAACGACATTAAAATCCATGAAAACCGAATTAAAAATTAGATAACTAATAACTAAACCAAATAAATCATCATTTTTAATTGCAGAATCGTCTACATCGGACTTATTAACGCTACAACATATAAAGAAATACCTAATAGCAATGGGCTATTAGTTTTCAAAATTAAACCAGCAAGAATCAAGATTGGAATTGGTAGGACTTTGTACAAGATTAACATCAGTTCATTGGAGGACAGCATAAATTATATAGAAAAAAATACTCAATCATTCGAAACTATCGAACATTTGGAATTAACCCTGCTAGCTAAAGGAAAAGTCACAAGTTTAAATGGACATAGAACTAAAAGAGCCTTAATAAACGCATAAGGATCCGCCATCAACATCATTGCAGGGAGCCCTGATAATGACGATCTAGAAATTATACACAGAAGTTTAGGAGCGTTAGAAACACAGGAAAATAAATTAGCTCAACAGATTCTTATAAATGAACTCTTTAAAGAAAAGATAAATAATATTACAGATTCAATTAAAAAGATTTGCTCCCAAATTTCTAAAGAATATTATTCAGTACAAAGTCTCAGATCAGATTTAGAATTTATCAATCTTATCTTCAATGTAGATAAAATTATTCACATTCTCGAGAATATTGAAGAACAAATAGAGTTTTCAAGGATAGGGTTAGTAAATAAAAATATACTTTCAGTAAAAGATAAAACCATAATTTTCGAAAAACTTGCAAACCAGGGACTAAAATTGAATTATTTAGACGAAATTTTTAAATTCAGCACAGCTAGTATCGGCATTAAAGGAGGACAAGCTTCTATACTCATCAAAACTCCAATCCAAGACGAAAGGCATACGACCTTCTGGAACTCCACACTCTGAAGGTCAACGACACACGGATAGATACTCACATTAACCTAGTGGCAAAGCATGGTAATCTGATTTATTCTCAGACAACTAAGTGCGATATATGCGAGGGTAGCAAGTTAGTCGAAGACGAATGCGTCTATAAAATTTTAACCCATCAAATGCCGACTTGTCCGTTTGCGAGAACAAAGCAAACATTACAAGTCAATGAAATCACAGAAGGCATTATTTTGGTAGACACTACCGAAGATATAGAGATCGAAGACTCTTGCGGAAACTCGAGGATGGTTCGCGAAACTACAATAGTAGAAACGGGAAATTGCACTATTAGAATTCGCAACCTCACGTTCTCTGGCAAGCAGGACGTAATCCAGCAGAGCGAACATCTGATTCCAATATACAGCAAACCGCTACAAGCAACAAACTACACAAACAATGACGAGGAAAACTTTATGCTGCGGATTCAGAACCTAGAGCAACTTAGCGAGATCCAAATATCTCTAAATCGCACACACAAACGGGTAACATATGGAGGAATCTTCCTCCTTACGATAACTTCTCTCTGTTTTTTCGCAGTATTTCTCTACAGAAAAACACAGTTGACGAAGAACAAGGATAAACGATCAAATCACCGGAACTTCTCAAAACCAAACAGATAGGAGAGGCAGACGGCAATACGAACACGACAGTGGATACAACGAGGAAAGCAACCGAAGGAAACCACACCATGACAGCATTATCAGGCGTCTTGAAAACATCAAACGAGGACGTTCGTTGCTTATGGGGGGAGACGTTACGAAAGGACCTGCCCAAGCGACCATGCCAACATGCTGCATCGACCAACATCATCAACAACAACTGAGACAGCGTAGCAACAGCCAGGGTAGCCACGCCGAGAGGACCAACGCCACATAGATCGACTACAATGACCGATGCACTGTAGAATTGATAAGCTAGGAAGAATCAGCGTAGCAACAACCCAGCGAAGCAACGTGGACACGACAAACGCGTTCAAGCATGGAGGACCAATCGAATGATATTGGTTTGTGCTGATCGGGTAGTTTTAGTTAATAAAAGGTTTAGCGATAGGAAAATTCAGTTAGTCTTAAGCGTGCGTTCAATTGTAAACGGTTAAAAAGTTGAATAAATATTTTTTTATAATACTCGGATAACTACGAGCATTACATACAGATATTTGTATTAACATATTGCAAAATATCTGTATGATTACATATAACTCTGTATATGTGGCATCACTGGCTATGGCTGCTCGTGACCGGTCCGCTTACGAGACAAGAAGAAGGTAACTGATTAAGTTAATAGATTTGATGCGTAGACCTGCACAAGAGCGAGAATGACAAGGGTGGGGATACGTTTAAATGCCTTTCTGACGCCGCAGGGTGCATTTTGGATGGATTCTGATTTGAATTTGAATTCGGAATTTATATAAACCTAACAGGTGGGTATGATGGTGAAAACAATATCTCTCATACTGTAATATGTAGAAATGCTCAAAGATTACCAAGTTTAAGGTAAGCGTAAAGTTACAATTCGAACATTAAAGCCTTGTTCAAGTATCCAACGTCGGTTTTATTAAACATTTAAGCACTACAGTAAACCCTTCCATATATGCGGTGGGTGGTACCGTCCACCCGCTGCTATTTCTAGGCTGCCCTTCAACCAATTGAGCTGATTTGCTGCAGATAACTGGTTTATAGTTGACGCTAATAACATAGCATAGAAACAGAAATGGGTAGACGGTACCACCCACCGCCTATATGGATCGGTTACTGTATCTCCTGAGGATTGTGCTTGTGAATCTTCGCTAATTGAGATTCCGATGATCCTCTTTCTATGCAGCATTTGCCGCTTTTCTTTAAAAATTTGTTCATTCAAATTTGTAGAAAGAGAAACCGTTTTCGATTAAGCAGTACACCAAGCATTTCACTTTTTTCCCGTATGAAAGCATTACACTAAACCCCACCCCCACCGTGTATTGTTCCCGGCACACCATTAGCAATTTTCATCACCATTCACCCAACACCAATCTCTTTTGTGTTCTGTTCTTGTTGGGTATGAGATTTTCCACCTCGTCGTCGCTTCCGTCGGTTGTGGTTCTTCCGCTTCCTTAATTACTGCTAATTAGATTCCGCGCATTCTCCTCATCACCAGCTCTCACTTTCAGTTGTTGCCCTTCCCCTCCCCCCTTCCATCCGTTTCTACACGTGCAATTCCTGTATTTTCTCGGTACGTTCGCACTTCGAAGGTCAGATGAAAATTTCACTCTAAAGAAACCGAAAATAATAGTCTAATGAAAACACGCTCGCCCTCTTCCAATGGCGTCGTCGTCGAAAATGGTTCTGCGAAGGCGATTATTCCCGCTCTGTTTGGGGTCCGGGGATGTGGGTGCCACCGTTGCCGTCGTAATTAGATGCTTGACCTTTTCCACGAGTCCAGCTTCCGCGGAAGGTTTCACCAGTTTACTTTTTCCCGCTCCCAAGGGGGTACAGCGAAATTAATGCATTAAGCCGGATGAATTTGCCGAAATCCTCGTTGTGTGGACTAATTGTTGAGCAAATGCGTGGCGGCCGAAAATTATACATCTCGATGAACCCCCTAACCTTCCGGGTTTTTCCTTCTGATTTTTTTTTTTTTCGTTCAAACGACTTTGACTCGGGGGTCACTGCCTGAACAAATACGTCCGCATCCTTTGGATCCCTTTTCCGTGATTGTTTCGAAGGAAAGCACCGTGCACATTGGTGAACTGTTGAGAATGATTAATGTTTCGTTTCAGAACCCAAACGCTTTGCCAAAGTTTGTACAAATCACGGTAAAGCGTAGGAATTCTAAAGCAAACCATTAACAGCTTTTTAATGCGGCGAGCTCGGTGATTCGGTGCTTCTCTTTGTGACGGTCCTGGTAGGCACTTAACTGAATTGGAACTTTTCCTTTCCGAAGGAAGCCGTTGGGAAAGTTGTTTTGATTGGACTATTTGTCGAGTTGTTTGATTCGCAGTTTCATGCTTGTTGACATCGTCGTCATTGGTTTCTTTTACTATGGCTGGTATCAGAATATTAAGTTTTCGAGATTATTCATTCCATGAGTTTGAGGGAATATTTCCCGCAGAAGTTACTTCTTCTTTTTTTGACTTTGATGTCCCAAACGGTGTTTACGCCTGCTCTCATATGAGAACTGTCAAAGCTTAACTTTTCTAGATTGTACAATTGTTATACAGCAGATATACTTGTATGACAAACTATAAACATGAGCATTATTTGTATACTAAATTATGAGCACATTCCGGGGCACACTTGTATAGTTTTTGTATAGTTGTTGTACAGTGCTCATAATTATCATACAAATAATGCTCATGCTCATAGTATGTCGTACAAGTGTATCCGTGACATTACAGTTGCTAACTGTGTGACAAGCAGAATGATATTCTCAGAGAAACCACAATTTTCAACTAATTGTGAACGTTATTTCGAACTTATGTTATAATATTTTGATCTTTGTTATGGTTAATACACAGACAAACAGGCAAAACACATATTTTTCATCGAACAAGTATTTGATCGTCAATTTTTAATAGTTGGAAGGCATTTAGGTTCGGTATTTAGATATAGTTAGAATTTTTTTTTTTTTTTTATAATTACTTTATTTGTACAGGCTCAATCGAATAAACTTTACAGAGCCGAGTTATCCTTTGCGTTATACATTATTACTGTCTTAAATTTAAAGTTAAAGGAACTGGACCGAGTACTCGCGGTTGTCTCGAGGTTAGTGGAGATTTACAATTTTTTGGATGGGAAAAGGGAAGAAGGAGGTTTGAAATGTGGTTTACGATACAACTATTTAATTAATCCTAAAGCATGAAATTATTTCTATTCATCTTGAAAACAAACATTGAAAAAAAAACCCACACGTACAAAATACAAACTAAACACAAGGTTAATCAAACTTACAATCTAAGGTTAATATCCTTAAAGTAAACATATATGAGTTTCATAAACTCCAGATCGCGTCTAGCCAAAATATCCCGAACTGGAACATTAGGTTGTCTACCTCGAGCCCGAAGGGAATCATAAAAAGTTGATCTGACTCCACGATACTCCGCACAAGACCAAAGGATGTGATCAGCGTCTTGGTAACCTTGTCCACATTCACAGAGATTGCTGTCTCCCAACCCCACACGGAACAAGTGAGCGTTTAGACAATAGTGATTGGACATGAGACGAGACATCACGCGTATGAAGTCTCGACTCAAGTCCAACCCTTTGAACCATGCAAACTTCGACACCTTAGGGATAATTGAATGTAGCCATCGTCCCAAGCTCCCTTCACTCCATTGATGTTGCCAGCTAACGAGCGACTGCTGACGATAAATAGAGAAAAATTCACTATAGGCGATCTGTCGATCATAAATGTCGCCTTCCATAGCGCCCACCTTCGCAAGTGAATCCGCCTTCTCATTGCCCAAAATTGAGCAATGCGAAGGGACCCACGCGAAGGTGATGATGAAAGAGCGCACGGATAAAGTACTAAGCAGTTCTCGTATTTTCAAGAGAAAATACGAGAAGTGCTTTACCGGCCTAATGGAACGGATAGCCTCGACAGAACTGAGACTATCCGTAAAAATAAAGTAGTGGTCTGGAAGAAGTGAAGCAATAGTTTCCAAAGTGTAGTGAATTGCTGCCAGTTCAGCCACATACACAGAACAAGGAGCTTCAAGTTTTCGAGAGGCGCTATGAAATTCATTAAATACACCAAAACCAGCGGACTCCTCTATTAGAGATCCATCTGTGAAAAACGTTCTTGCAGAATCAACATGGCCAAACTTTGCAGCGTATAATGACGGAGCAATCATAGGACGATGATAAATCAAAATTCACTGAATTGCCGAAATCGGAGAAGATTACACGATTGGGAATATTTCTTGAAGGGCTGACATCCTGTGTTAAATATAGGTAGTACAAAGTCATAAAACATGTTTGAGGATTTAGCTCCAGAAGCTTCTCAAAATTTGCAATCACCAGTGGGTTCATTACTTCGCAACGGGTGAGGAGCCTCAGAGATAACTCTGAAAAACGGACGGATAGTGGCAACATGCCCGCCAGCACTTCGAGACTCATAGTATGAGTCGAGTGCATGCATCCTAACGTGATACGAAGACAACGATACTGGATCCGTTCCAGCTTGATGATGTGTGTTTTAGCTGCCGACTGGAAGCAAAAACTACCGTACTCTAAAACCGATAAAATCGTTGTCCGGTACAACGTCAGAAGATCTTGTGGATGGGCTCCCCACCACGTTCCGGTAATTGATCGAAGGAAATTGATCCTTAGTTGGCATTTTCGTCTCAGATACTCAATGTGGGATCTCCAGGTGCATCTGGAATCGAACCAGACCCCGAGATATTTAAAAGACATGGAATGAGTGATCGGTTTACCCAAAAGTTGAAGCTTCGGTTGTGCTGGGCTATGCTTCCTAGAAAAAACGACCAACTCAGTTTTCTCCGTGGAGAATTCGATACCTAGCTGAATAGCCCAAGTAGACAAATTGTCCAAGGTATCCTGTAAGGGTCCTTGCAGGTCAACCTTTTTTGGCCCTGTGATAGACACTACGCCGTCATCTGCAAGTTGTCTCAACGTGCAATTGTCACTAAGACAATTGTCAATTTCTCTAACGTAGAAATTGTACAAAAGGGGGCTTAAACATGAGCCTTGGGGGAGACCCATGTAGCTAAATCGAAAAGCTGTAGAGTTTCCATGAGAAAAGCTCATATGTTTTTCTGACAGCAAATTGTACAAAAAATTATTCATTAATGGAGACAATCCACAAGCGTGGAGTTTCTCTGAAAGAACTTCAACGGATACTGAATCAAAAGCCCCCTTGATATCCAAGAACACAGAAGCCATTTGCTCTTTCTTAGCAAAAGCTAACTGAATTTCCGAGGAAAGCAACGCGAGACAGTCGTTCGTTCCCTTACCCCTACGGAAACCAAATTGAGTATCTGAAAGAAGCTGGTTCGTCTCAACCCATTTGTCGAGGCGAAAAAGGATCATTTTCTCCATCAATTTCCGAATACACGACAGCATCGCGATGGGCCGATACGAATTGTGATCCGACGCGGGTTTATCAGGCTTTTTAATGGCTATCACCCTTACTCGTCTCCAATCATCGGGAATAATATTGAGCTCCAAGAACTGATTGTACAAGTTCAACATGCGCCTCTTAGCGACGTCTGGGAGGTTTTTCAGCAAGTTGAACTTGATTCTATCAGATCCCGGGGCAGAATTGCCACACGAAAGGAGAGCGAGTGAAAGTTCGACTATTGAAAAGGGCTGACTGATTTCGTCTACCGAATTCGCGGTTTCGCGAGGAATCAACTGCGACGGCACGGAATCCGGACACACTTTTCGCGCGAATTTAAGAATCCATTGATCCGAGCATTCCTCGCTTTCGTTGTTAGTAGACCGGTTACGCATTCTTCGCGCCGTACTCCAAAGCGTATTCATAGACGTTTCGCGCGACAATCCGTCTACAAACTGCCGCCAGTAACCCCGTTTTTTGGCCTTGATGAGGCTCTTGAGTTCGTGTTCAAGAGATGTGTATGCGTCGAAATGCTCGCGTGTTCCGCGTTTCCGAAAAAGTTTAAACGCGTCGGACTTTTTACGGTAAACCTCCGTGCATTGTTGATCCCACCAGAGCGATGGTGTTTTCTTACGAATAGACGATCGCGGCACCGGTCGTGTTTGAGCTTGAAGTGCGCTGTCGACGATGAGATTAGAGAGGAAATTATATTCCTCCAACGGCGGAAGCTCTTCCACTGACGATACTGTATCGTCTATCGCGGATTGGAACTTAGTCCAATCGATGTTACGGGTTAGATCATACGCGACGTTAACGGATTCTGACGAGTTGAACCCACTGGCAATCGAAATTTTGATCGGCAGATGATCACTACCGTGTGGATCCTGAATTACATGCCAAGTGCAATCCAACGATAGTGAATTGGACCAAAAGGTGAGGTCTAATCTGCTACCATTCGAGGATGGACCAGCCAAACGTGTTACTTCTCCATTGTTAAGGATTGTCATGTTGAAGTTGTCGCAGAGATCATAAATCAAAGTAGAACGGTTATTATCGTACAGCTCCCCCCAGCCTGTACCGTGGGAGTGAAAATCTCCCATGATCAACCATGGAGCGGGAAGTACCGCACATATGTCGAAAAGTTGTTTGCGATTAACAGAGACTCTAGGAGCAATATATACAGAAGCAATACAAAGGCTCTTACCTTTAATGGTAGCCTGACATGCGACAACTTCAATACCGGGGAATTCGGGAAGATTCACTCTATAGAAGGAATGGCACTTTTTGATCCCCAAAAGTACCCCTCCTCCACGTGAATCCTCACGATCCAATCGAATAATGTTAAAATCATAAAAAGGGAGATCAATTTCTGAAGAGAGCCATGTTTCACAGAGGGCAAATGCATCGCAATTATTGTTATGGACTAAATACTTGAACGAATCTAATTTCGGAATAAGACTTCGACAATTCCACTGTAGAACAGTGATCAAATCCCCGACCTCGTTTGGAAAATTATCCATCGAAGGAGATGATAGCTGCAAGAAGGGGCCATTTTGAAGTCAATTGCTTCAAGAAGGATTTCACAGTCGGAAGCAATGTGAGGACAATGCTTTTCAGAGGATCAGAAATGTTTAGGTATTTGAGAATACCGTCCACAATGTCATCAAATGAGAACAGCCCAGATGAAGAAGGGGTTTCTGTTCTTAAAATTGGGGCACCAGGGGTTTTGGATGTCCCCGGAAGAGGTGGAAAATCCTGGGTATAATCAGTTCTGCGGAATCCAGGAGGAGTAGAAGTCTCCTTTTTTCCACCACTCCTTGATTTGGGCAAGCTGATTTGGGGTTCTTGATCTGCAACTTTCCGCGAACGGATGCGTTTTCGTTTCCGGGCAGAACTTTCCGGAAAACTGAAAGAAACTCCCTCCTCAGCCAAGTCAGAGCCAGACTCGTCATCTGACAAAAGAGCGAAGGGATTTGTTTCGTTGGTCGATGGCTTGGCTGTCTTAAGCATTTCTGCAAAAGACCGCCTGGAACGTTCCTTAAGGGAGCGTTTCATTTTGTCCCCGAGCTGTTTGTACGCCGGGCACGACGAGAGAGCATGAGGAGGAGTTCCGTTGCAGTACACGCATTTTGGTGCAGTAGCTGCGCAGGCGCCATCCTCATGCTTCTCCCCGCATGTGGAGCAGCGTGCCTTGTTGCCGCAGTGGGAGGCCGTATGTCCCAACCGCTTACAATTCTGGCAGTTCATGACCCGAGGTACAAACAACCGCACAGGAAGACGAAGTTTTCCCAGCTCGATGTATTGAGGAAGGGCAGATCCAGAAAAGGTCACCCGAAACGAGTCTGTGGGGGTAAAACTCTTTTTACCCTCGCTGAGCGATACTGACTTCATTCTATGAACGGCCAGTATCTTTACCGGAGGAAGCAAGGGGTTCTTGAATCGGCCAACCGCTTGCTTTTCCAGTATCTCGGGGTTCAGGCTCGCCTCAGTGACCACGCCTTCGATCTCCACATCAGAGGCTGGAATGTACACCCTATATTCCAGTGTGAAAAACTGGGAAACAGCAATTTCATTGGCCTGTTTCAGGTTAGCGACGGTCACACGAAGTTTGTTGTGCCTAACCTTCGTTATTTCGGTCACGGCAGAGAATCGCTTTGTCAGATCATCAGATATCTGAACAACATTCAAGGGTTTGTTTTTGGGCTGAAAATAGACAACCCATGGACCAGTCGAGTCATTCGGGTAGGCCCGCAATCTGGAGCTTTTCTCAGCCTGCCCATTGTCAGACTGAGACGACGAACCATGGATGACATCATCATTTTTCTTAGATGAATGGTCATCCATGTCGTCTTCTGACAAAACATCCATTTTGTTCAACTAGTGGGAGCGCAAAATGCTCTCCCACTGAACGCACAGACACAATACACAGAAAACACTACAAACACAGAAATATAAAATGAAAATTTAACTAATGGGGGAGGAAAAGAAACAAAAAAAAACAAAAACTTATCTGATAATTCTATACTACTACCACCGAGCGTTATATGTGTAGGCGTTTACGCAGATGGCTGGAAGAGACGCGCTGCGTGGATGACCTTCGTTGTGGTGCACTTGATCGAGGCTCGGTACTCAGCGCACACAGGCGCACGATGATTGATGAACGATGTAGATGTAGAAACGGGTGCTCACACTCGATGATGATGATACGTAAGCGGGTATGCGTGAGCGCGTATGCGTGACCACGCAACGATGATGCCCAAATTGGTTTGCGAATTACCAATAGCACGGATTAATCGTTCCGAAATGACACTTTCTACTACAAAAAAACTCACTTTTCGATCAATTTACCGGGAACTATGCCAGGAGTCACTTAGTGAGAAAAAAAAACTGATAATTTATATCAAGCGAATACCGAGAAAACTTCCAAAACAACGGAGCGCGAAACAAGTCGACCGTACTTCTTGCTAGGACGCAGTGAGATCATATAGTTAGAATTGAATTGAGTTTCTAGAATTGAATTACGCTTAAATTGAAGTTCTAGATAACTAATATTAGAGACATCATTTACAATCTACCTTACGGATCACGAAAGGGATCTAACAGCTTATATACAATTACCTACCTATGGATTCTATGGATAACAGGCGAATATTCAATCGCGATCACCCATTTTGATCCTGTTCGTATATCTTATACATGCAAACAACCGATTCGATTGCAAGGCAGTGCAGCTGAGAGATGCATAGATGATTTTGTTAATTAGTGATAACGGTCTACTTTAAAAACGATCCGAAAGATCCTCTTGTTGGTTGAGGTCAGTGTCCGTCGTGTATGGTTTTCTACCAAGTGCCTTTTTTTGTCGTCTTATAGTGCGATTGTTGAAAGACGTTTCAACGAAGTCTCAATTACGGAGAGACTGTTCGATCTGGTGATCGATTTGATCAAGTTTTGCTCGGCCCGTTCCTTAGTGAAAAGGAGGGTGAGCTATGATCACAGTGTATGGTGAAGATTTTTTTTCAATTCAGCGTGTGTGGAGATCAAACATCCAGGTTCAATTTCCCAACAACGATTTGTTGCTTGTGCATTCCCGGTTGTGTTCACGTGTTGTGGGTCCAGAGGCCAATAGTGCCGTTGAGTAAGCCTTCGTATCGGCAACCCAGGTGTACCGTCCAAACAATGCCCATGCATGGACGATGAGACCAACTCAAAACTGAGTTGAATTCAACCCAATTTTGACAAAAATAAATTTGCTTACAAAATGAGTAAAATTATTCGAATTATTTTAGGAAAAGGTTCTCGAGTATGAGATAAATCGATGCCAATTTTTGAACGGAAATAGGCGAATACAGTGAAGTAGAGCTCTACCCTGACTGAAATTGAACATTAATGTTAATCCGATTTTCCTTGGACCTCTTCACAGGATATCTTCGATCTGTTGTCAAGAGTTCCCTTTGAATCATTCTAGGATTTCATCGTACACCTAAACCCTACTTATTGACCCATCAACTCATTGACCAGAGACCAACGGTTTTACTTCCCTTTCGAAGGAAGGCGTGATCAGAGATTGTATGCCTCAGAAAATCCCGGCGAACAGCGAACAGTGAAATCAATAATAGTGGGACATGGCTATTTGAGATAAAACTATTGAGTGTACCATTTTGATGTCTCTTAGAATTATATACTATACAGGTGGTATAAACTAAGATAAAAGATAGCTTTTTTATGCCTTATTGAAAGTGATGTACACGCATGGAAATATTGTAGTCGTATTATGGTCGTATTTTAACAAAAATGTGAATCAATGCCCATAACTAATAGTTATGCAAAGTTTCATGCAAATCAGAGATGTTCAAGTTTTTCCGATTCGTTATTTGGCGTGGAACTGCTCTATATGAAAATTGCTTCCCAATAATTTCTAGATGTTCTTTTTGCAGAATTCATTTCAAATCTCCATAGAAACATTCATCAGAATTCGATTGGAATTATCCTCTCGATTCCCTTATGGATTCTCTTCAGCATACCTATTAAATTATTCTCAGATTACCTTGCAAATGTTCACAGCAATCCCTCGAATTTGTCATCAACGTTCCATAAAAATCATCTTAAACATTTTCTATGCTTTCTCCACACAATATCCATGCAATTTTCATCGGAGCTATGATGGAACTCTACTCAGAACTAATTTGGAATTCTGCTTCGAATTCACAAGGAATACGCCTCACACTTCCCTATCAACTGTTTCCAGAATTACATTAAAATCCTGAAATTCTAAGGCAATCTAGAATTCTAAATCATCTGAGGTGACATTTGTCGGAAATAACGCATAAACTGCTTTCCGTTTGTAATTAACCGAGCACTAGAAATTCTTGTCACAGACTACAACATAGAGTACCTGTCACTGCAATACATGTCCAATCTCTCTATATACAGCCATTCCATAGCAAAGCAATATAGAGGTTCTCAGATTTTCTTAAAAAATTGTAGTTTTGTTCGCTATCGCAAAATATTACACATGTATTTTTTATGTTTTTATTAGGGTGATCATTTAGGATGATTGTAACCATATCGGGGGTGCAATTAAAACATAACAAAATCAACCGCGTTGCGAAAAGTGGTCAGATTTTGACAACTTAAAACTCTGTCAATTGATTGAAAATTTTTCTACAAATCTTCTAAAATGAACACTTTATCAATTTTCAATAGTTCACTAATGAAAATTTCACAAATTTCCAACTGTTGCAATGGTGATCTAAATTATCACCGATTGCCTGCAAAAAGCGCTTTCCCTAACACAAATTTCAAAATCAAATTCCATCCGGTCTCACTGAACGGTGCTTACTCAATCACCGTGAGTCCAGTCAATCGTGATCATCATCAGCAGTAGCAGCAATGATTTCGGCGCGTGGCGTTAAACATTATTGTCCAGTACAAAACGAAAGATTGCCCGCAAGCAGTGAGCTACAGTCCACATGAGCGTCCATCCACTGAAGAAGGAGGAAGAAGCTGCACCGCTACTGATCGGATTCAGTAGCTCCTCGTGAGTCGCTGTGGGCCATCTATGCCAAGCGCGTCACTCTCGTTCCAAACAACAAACAGCTTGCCAGCCTCATCTGTGTTGAACACCCTACTAGCTCAGCATTAAGGTTCCCCCCGAACTGGCACGTTTTTTACGCCGCGGCAGCGGTAGCGAATAAATCGTGTTAACCGCGTTAGCGATATTCGCGTGGGTACCCACACCGAAGCGGCAGTTTTTTTCGCAGCGTCGTCGTAGCGATCGTGAGCAATGGATTCGTCGTCGGATGAAAAAGAGGCGCTTTTGCTAGTTTCTTTACAAGCAGAGGAAAATTCGTTGAAGTATTTTGGCAATTTCCTTCGTTTTAGTGATATTTGTTTTTTTTTTTATATTACAGATTTCTCACCACTGGTGATCACGGAAGTTCATGGAATTTTAAAGAAAGTTTGTCAATCATATCATCAGAAAAATTTGCAGATCTTCGGGAAATTTCATAGACAGACAGTGTTGGGAAAATATCAAAAAATCAAATCTCACCAACGCCCAAGATCACGCTTGATTTTCGTAGACAAAAATCAATAAGCAAACAACTGCGGTTGATTAAGCAAGCTGGAATATCAAGCTAACAAAACTCACCAACTGCAAATCTCACCAAACTGTGGTAAGTTTGAGTTGAATGAATTTTGCTTTACACCCGAATGCAACCGAAACTTCCAGAACGGCTGGCAGCAGTCCCTTCGTGTCTGCCATCGGTGAAGATTAAAAAGAGATAGCAAACTATGCTTTCTCTTTCTAAGAATACGATGTGCAATGGAATCATTTTTGTGTCGAGTCAACTCTCAGCATGATGTTTGCACGTTGTGAATAGTCTCGCAATATCAAAGGAGCTTGTAAAATCAATATCAAACATGATATTTTGTTCCAATATCACGCGTGATATTGCGAGCCCATGATAGCGGAAAAATATCGATTGATTTCTGATTTTGCCAACACTGTAGACAGAACATCAAGAAAGTTCGCATAACTTCAGAAAAATTTGCAAAACTTTAAAGAAAGTTTGTATATCTTCAGATAAGTTTGCAGAACTTCAGGAAAATTCGTAGATCTTCAAAAACTTTGCAGAATTTCAAAGAGGTTCACAGAACTTGTCTTGGGTGCTTACGATAATTTTGAACTCTCGGACAGTCTATTGAGTTCGCTCTTAGTATTTTCCCTACGAATCAGATGGATTATCTCAGGGAAAAAAAACTAGTTCGGCTAAATGCTTCTCTGGAACTCACCTTTGAATTCATTTGCAACACTCGTAAACATTCAATGGAATTATTCTCAGAACTGAATTTATTTATAAAATCGCTTTGGATTTTCTCCTTCCCTTTGAGCTCAACTAACAGTTTCTAAATTCTCCTTATAAATAAATGTAGTTCTACTAACATATTTCTTAGATTTAGCACAGCCTTTTCAATTGTACAAATCGTGGGTCAACTATCCACATAAATACCTTAGATTTCTCCTCCGGAAGCATATCTGAAGGGCAGTGAGTTTATAGCAGTTTACCGATCTCTGTACAAGTTGAGCGAATTCCAAGTAGAGCAAAAAAACTTTTGCTAGAATTTGCAGAATTTCGGGGGGATTCAGGGAGTTTTGTAGATGGGAATATAGTAGAAATTTTAAAAATTTTAATGATAGTCTTATATCTTGATCAAATTTCAGGGAGTACTAAATTAAATTTACTAGTTCGGACATCTTTGAAAAAAATACTTTCGAACCAATTCTATAAATATTTCCGTTTTAGCCATTTGTATCACCTGAAAGTCACTCTCGGTTCAAAAACCGCGCAACTTCGGCGGCAAATACGCTGCAGACAGCGAATCGAAAGCGAAAGCAAAAAAAAAACGCGCGAACAACGTCGACTCGCCACGTTGTTTTGAGCACTTCCGTAAGCCGCCATACATTTAAAACGCGGCGAATTAATTATATGATTTGAGTAGTAGCTGCACTGAAGATCCGAGAGATGTCGCCCCTTCAGTGGTAGAAAAATCATTTTTGCAGTATGGAGAATATCAGAAAATCCACGATTTGTGACTAAATATGCTTTCACAGAAGGAAACAAATAAACCAGTGTTTACCTTATCACTATAGTAATGTACTCGTGCAATTTTTGGGCACCTAAAACTGCCCATAAAGACGATAATGAATAAAAACTGAAAATTTTCATGCATTTCCAAATGGTTTCCCACCATTCCCATACATTCGAAGTGCCTGACCCTCTGGATGTGGATGATGTCAAAAACAACAAAACATGATTAATTATTCGCTGCCGCGGCGGAAAAATTACGACAGTTTGGGGGAACCTTTACTCAACCATCACGACAAAACGGTTCTTTTCAGGACCACCATAATTTTTTAAAGAGTATTTTCGGCCATTTTGTCAAGGTCATCAATCGGATGTCATTTCTCATAATTTAAAATCTAACAAACCATGTTGTTTAAGGCAACATTGGAGGTACAATTTCAAAAACCAAAGTCTGTCGCGGCATGAAAGGGGTCTGATTTTGATCCAGAGATGGTGGATTTTAGTTCTTAATACGCCAATCGATAGGACATTTTTCTACGAATCAGTTAAAATTAAGATTTTATCAATTTTCAAAAGGTCACTATTGAAAATTGCATAAATGTGCAACTGTTGCTATGATGATTTAAATTATCACCGATTGCCTGGGAAAAGTGCTTTCTCTAACACATATTTTAAAATCGAATTCCATCCGATCTCGCTGAATGGTGTTTATTCAACCACCACGTGGTGAGTGTTGGTGTCTGCAGAGCGTAATATTATTAAATTGTTTAGGATGAGCGTGAAAGCACTGCTCTATTCAATTCATTGCTCTATCCAGACCGTATGTACCAAACGGTAAAGGACGAGGCAATGAAAGAGCCAACGAAAACATTCAGTCACTCACGAAGGGGTGACTCACACCACTTGCCATGGCTCACACAGCATGTAATTCTCGACTATTGTTTCGAAGGGACGTACCAGCTTTTGTAAACAATGCATTTTATAGTCGTTTTGGCGTAACTGGTAGCTCGCCCACGCATACTAACACTACTATCATGTAGGGGTAAATTTCCCCTATCTTATGGTAGTGTTAGCATGCGTGGGCGAGCTACCAGTTACGTCAAATCGACGATCAAATGCATTGTTTACAAAAACCGATACGTCCCTTCGAAACAGTAGTCAAGAATTGAGGCATTTTTCAATAGAAAATGTACGTTCAGTCATCCAAAACAAGGATTTGGTACCTCATTGAACCTGACTGTTTTGCGCACTGGGTCTAGGCGAGTAAGAGAGGTGCCACAGTCGGAAGAAGTGTTAGTTTGTTTACTTAAATGAACCGCCCATTTTGTTATGGCAAGTTTTGCTATAAGAAATGCTCGTCGTGTTTATTAGCGAAATTCACATCAAATATTGATTAATTGCGTAGGAAATCAGTTTGTCACGGCATTTGTAACCAGCATACACTTTCCGGTCGTATGAAACAGGTCAAAAACTGTCCAAATCCGCAGATAAAAATTTTTGTTTTGAATTTCTGTATGGCAAAATAGTGAACTTTTCGTGAACATTAACGGCAAAGAACTCACCAATACTGGGAGACCGTGAGTTCCTGCCCACCTGTCTTAAAAACATCTCAGCTCTGGGTGTCCGTCATCATCAGAAGCAGCAGTGCTTTCGGTGCGTGGCGTTGAACATTTTTCTCCAGTTCACTACGAAAGGCTCCCCGCTATAAGCTAGCTATCAAGCCCTCAAGAGGCCTCGATTCATCGAAACTGGAGGAAGAAGCCGCACCCCTACTGATCGGATTCAATTGCTCGTCGTGAGCTGCTGTGGGTCATCTATACCAAGCGCGTCACTCTCGTTCCAAAAAACATACGTGTTGAACACCCTAATTGCTCAGCATTACTCAACCATCACGACAAAACGGTTCTTTTCAGGACCACCATAAATAATTGTTGCTTAAGAGTTAATTTTCATTGAACGTTTGCTCGCCTTTCTGCCAACCACATCACCCCCAAAGTTCTTTGATAATGTACCCAGAAAGAAAACGTTTGTGGTAAAATGCGAGGGGGACGACTCTATCTACGATGCAAAAAAGATTGTGTTTTGCTGTGGCTAGCTGCGCGCACGCTGAGTAGATAGAAAGAAGATTGATGACGATTCTGAAGATTTCCTGCAAAAAATTGATGAGCGATGCAAGTAGATGCGACAAATGAAAGAAGATTGTTCGAAGATTGATTCGCTAGTGCGAGATTTGTTGACCATCTAAACTTGAGATTTAGATGTGTCGCCCCCCTCGGTAAAATGCGTAACAGTATTGAAATGGTAGGGGAAATGGATGTAATGTCGGCTTAAACGCCCATTCATAAATTCAGAAATCGAATAAATTTTCAATAACGACCAAAACTATCCATGACGTGTTCATCTAGATAAAGTTGATAAATAGCAGATTGTTAGCAATGAGCCCAATCTTAGATCCATAGGCCAACATTAGAGCCATTTCCCTCATATAAAAATTCTCGAAATGACCAAATACCACATGACCTTGTCAATTAATCAGAAACACTTCGAATTAAGCTGAGGTTGTCTCCAAGATGCTCTTAGTTGCGTCTTATAAAACTGTTACACCAGCGCAAAAAATAGACAGTACCCCTCGCCGGGTATTTTCGTAACGAACATCAAGGTTGCAAATACTCATTTCAGCTAAAATAATGTTTTTCGGAATAATGAATCCAAAAGATGCTATGATGGCATGTTTTACTTGTAACTTACAAGAAGAGGTTACAAAGTATGCGTTTGAAACATAAAACCTGTAAATTTTGCTTTCTATGCGTCACAATCAGCGATTTTCTGATCGTTGAGTGAGTGAGTGAGTGAGTGAGTGCGTGAGTGTGTGAAAAATCGCTGATTGTGACTCTCATAAAGTGAAATAAACAGATTTAATATGTCTAACACATTCTTTGCAACCTCTTGTTGTATCTTACCAATTCAAAATATGATCATAGCATCCAATTATTTCATAATTTAAAAAGAAAAACATTGTTTTAGCTGAAATTAGTATTTGCAACCATGATAAACATCACGTCATTGTTGTATCGCATGTGCTCCATTTTACTGCTCTTCTTTCATTTTTACTTTCTTGAAGGTATGGTAACGGAAAGATATAGATATATACATTATTAGCAAGCTGTGATAAAACTACAAAGTTCAGAATTGTTCAGCGGATTTGGAATCAGGGAACATTTAAATTTTATACGATTTAAAGTATTTCAATGCAACATTCAATTTTTTGACTAAAAATTATCACATTTTTCAATATGTTATCTTAACTTACTTCTGGAAGTATTTATTTGTGTTTTATTCAAATAGCATCAATGTTTCGTCAAATCGCATCTTCGAGTGATCTTCGCAAGCGTCACAATTCATATAGGCTCTTTGGAACTAAAGAGTGTATTCGATAAAAATGGCACTCCGAAAATCTGCTGCAACTTTTGAACCGTGTGCGTAAAAACCCGAAAATTCAAGTAAACATCATTCATGGTGTATTGTTTACATCTGTCAAATGCATCATAATTCGCTTCGGGACTGCTTTGGAGAAAAGGTCAGAGTTAACTTGGAATTCTCTTCAGTATTTCCTAAGTATGTGCTGTCATTTCCAGGTAAAAAAATAATACAATTTTAAAATGGCATCCTTGAACTTAAAACATATATAAATATGGCATGGAAACTGTATGTCTGATCAAAACGACGTCTGAGTCAAAGTTGTTGAGAAAAATAATGTTTTTATGATAAAAGAACGAAAGACAAAAAGAGTTTTTTATTTATTTTAAATGAAAATTCAAACATTTTGTTAAAATCCAAATATCAAAACAAGTGGCTAGCATCTATACCACTCACGCTAAAGTTACAAGCTCAAATCTCACTCCCGAACAAGTCACGAATGACCCAAGATCGTTAAAGTGACTATAATAAAAAAAAAATAAAGTGTCTCAAACATTGTTTTATAAATTACATGAAAATCGTGTAAACAAAAATCTCAAAGAGTCGACAAAAAGTTCTTGCACTACGATTAGTCCATTTAACGTGAGCATTTAAAAACAAATATCAAAAATCAGACCGCCAGGACTTTTTGAGACATTTAGGTTTTCAACCAATGTAACATATATTCGCATCAATGAACAATCAGTACCAGTATTTGAGAGATACAACTCACAATGTTCATTTTCCTACTAGGCTCTCAGCTCTCACTACGAATAGGGCAGACTCTCTCTCTCTCTCTCAGTCCTTGAGCTTAGTCGTTCTGATTAACCATGAATCTAAGTTCTGAGTCAGCGTGTGCTGATTGAGATAAATTGGGTCAGAGTGAGTCTACCTGTTCGGTGAAGCAGCTGTGTCTGGGTGCGTTTTCTAAATCTTCGACTTTATTCGTGCGCGTGTGATAATGGTAAAGCGTAAGCCGCTAAAAGAGCCAGTGTTGAGTTTCGTGAAGGAAGTACCGGCGGAGGGAGGAACAGTATGTCGGTGCAATGCTGATTCCGACGCCAAGTGCGCATATGAGCAAACAAAGTTCATAACGGGGAACTTCAAGCGGCAACTGGTGTAACACAACGCTGTGGTGACTAAAAGTTTGGGGTTTTGCGACAGTGAAGCTGCCGGAGAAGGGCTATCTACGAAAAAATCCCGTGCGAGCACGAGTATAATATTATAGGTTGACACCAACAAAACAAACGTTATTCTGGGAACGTTGCCGGACTGGAATGGTGCCAAAACTCTTCTTAAACCACTATAGAGATTGCTGACGTTTACCTTACGCACACTACGTCACGTATACGTATACGCAAAATGTTTTCATCGGAAAAAAAACTTCATAGAGGAAAATTTTCCCGACAAAAACAAATCACTGACACAATCATACTTTAGCAATATGTATACCAGGCAGCCGGGTGTCGTGACCTGACCGAGGTTTCCAGCCTCGGTCGATTGCCTCAACAAGAACGCAATGTAAACACGACCGTTCGCTCAAAGAATGGTCAAATAACTAACTCGAGATTGTCAAGCATCCCAGGCTCAAGCTTTGCTCGGTTTGTATGTGCATGCATGTGAGTATGTTTTTTAAACAAATTTATTGCAACACGCTAAACATAAACTCACTCATATTTAAACAAGGATCACCCACACTTATTATTATTATTTCTTGCTCAACTCTATCTACCACACCGGGGTACCCTTTACAAGAGCTTATATTTCAAGCCTGATTGAGTAAGGGGCAAGTGAAATCAAACAACTTATCAGTAAGCGTGCAAAGGGGCGACTGATGAACCTTAAGATAGATTCAGCGTCACGTCAGTCGAAGAACACAGCCAGACCTGCTCTGTATGACATTGTGTTTACGCGGCTTCTGCAGCACGTGCCATTTTTTCACTTGTAAGTTGCTCGGTTTGAAGTGGTTTGAAGTGATACATAAAAATAGTGCCAAAAGAGAAAAAATGGGGAAAAAATACGTGTCTGTAAAGCGGTGCCGGTGGTGTAGTGGTAAGCGTGATTACCTCTCACCCCAGCAGGCCTGGGTTCAATCCCAGTCGGCGCCGCTGGGATGTTCTGAGGCATAACATCTCTGATCACGCCTTCCTTCGGATGGGAAGTAAAGCCGTTGGTCCCCGGTTCATGAGTTGATGGGTCGATAGGTAGGGTCCAGGTGTGGGAGCTGCCTTCCTGGCGTCGGTAGCATTGGTGCTCAGCACGGAAAACAAGATCGACGGAAAACAAACCAAAGGAAAAAAAAAAAAAAAAAATACGTGTCTGTAGCAGGAAAAAGGCTCCGTGCAGCGGCAAACAGCAAGAATCTGGAATTCTTGACAAATGCTACACAGGTAGGTACAAAAATAAGTTGAAAAATGTCTTACGTTCATATCCCAACTTTTTTATTATTGATCTTAATTTACAGATGGAAAGGAAAAGCATCCAACCAACCAAAGCTCAATTGCCGGCTAACGTAGGGGTACGGAGTGACAGCACCCGTCAGTTCAAGAGATCGGACCCAGAAGACGACTGCTCCGCGGTAAGATCAAC
The DNA here is from genome assembly GCF_037179485.1 of Ochlerotatus camptorhynchus. NCBI lineage: Eukaryota > Metazoa > Arthropoda > Insecta > Diptera > Culicidae > Ochlerotatus > Ochlerotatus camptorhynchus. Next base: position 1,270,093 of record NW_027040752.1, on the reverse strand, counting down.
TTTATATTTTACATAACCCCACATTTTATCCTACTGTTATTACAGGTTGAAGATTTCGTTGGTACTGATTCCATGGTGTCGATGAAGATTGAGTCAACTGGAAAGAGGCGAGCAGTGAGTACTCGTAAACATAGAAATGTCCAAGAAAAGAAACCGAAAAAATCCACTGTTCCCAAAAACTCTACTGCTCATGGTCCCGTATGGTCCAATAAGGTAAGCTTACATTTGATTGATCGGTAATTTTTCCGATATTAATGGGCGTTATTTTTTAGACTCAATCATCCGTGCTTTATGCCCTTGGTCTGCATAAAGTCAGTTCAGTAATGAACAGACAAGTCTTGGACATACAGATGGAATTTGTCCAGTGGGAGGAATTAGAAACGTTAAACTGCAACAAACCTGGACTATCGACTTGCTCTGCAACTGTACAAACGCCCATCTCATCTGCTGCACCGCAAAAGTTCGGCACTGATCACAACATTAAGAGAGTCGTAACAAGAAAAAATAAAAAGTCCACAGCTCCGAGTTCTGATAAGGCAAGTTTAATTTGATACATATTTTTTTCCTATTTTGATAAATATTTTTCAGATTCAATCATCCACACTGGGTTCCCTTGAAGTAAGTTCGGTAAAGCACAACCAAGTGTTGGACATTCCGATGGCCTTTTTCCTAGACTGGCAGGAGCCAGAAACGTTTGATTCCAAAGAGCCTAGACCGTCGAACTGTTCTGTAAAAATACCGATCCCCGAGCAGATGGAAAGTGCTGCACCGTAAGGGTTGAGTGCTGGGCGTAAAATTGCGCGAACATGTCTTTGTGACCATTTCCGCACTTTGGAAAGGCAGTAAAATAGTTAAAGTATGGTGGGAAATGAGCAATACATACATCGCAGTGAAGATAACTCGCATTTTTTTGTTGGTAATCGTTTTAATGAGCACTTTTTTTTTATTTTCAGTGTGCCAATGTGGACAACAGCCAACCATTGAAAAGCTACTGAGAGATAATGATATCATGAAGAAGCAGATTAAGAGGCTCAAGCAAGCTTATCGTGTGGCAAGTGTTTCAAACTGACCGACACGTTGAATTCTAAGGTCCTTGGAGACCCGCATAATGACGTTTTTACTGAGGAGGAGGGATACCCGAGTCGCGAGTAACTCATGGCTTTCTCAGACCAAGCAATCAAAAGCGATTACACCTTTTTTCGGCTATTGATGGAGGAGCTGTGGCCAAACGGCCTCGTGAACAGATCAGTGAGTGGAAGATCCTCTAACAATCCACGTGGAAGACCACGAACGGCGGCAAACAAGAATCGGGCTCAACTGCCACCTAACACAGTTTTGGCTCTACAGTTTTTGATGAAACAGTGGATCAATACCTACCAACAGTGATATTTAAAAGCAACATGTTGAAAAAATCTGGGAAAATCTGGAACAACTTTAAAAAATCTGGAAACTAACGTGATCCGTATGTGTATCTGGCAAGACGACTGAAAATTTATTAAATCCAGATAAATCTGGAATACTGTCAACACTGTTCATAAGTGAGTGAGGTACTCACTTACGTAATCCAGCTAATGACCTACTTCACTTCAGAACACCTTGATTAGACTAACAATTCCACATCGTCACGCATGTAATGCCAAGACTAAGTTGACTTGACAGCTTCCAGAATGTAGGTCGTTGCATCTGGAAACCGGAATAAATGAATTTAAAGATCTCTCATCATCATCATCATCCCACCAACCAGCAACCAGTAGCTAGTGCTGCAAAGTTTTTAATTAGACGAACAACTTGCTGCAAAAATTAACCGAGAATTATCTCCACCTCTCTGCATAGAGAGCCTGAATGCAGCAGCTTTTCAAGCACGGTCAGGGGGGAGGAGGGGGTTCGGCAAAACCCAATGCACCAAAAATTCCGCAGCAAAAGCTTCGCACTGCATCCGCGCTGCATTCATCCTGCTGAGTGAGGGAAAAAGGCCACGGTTATTCGTCCACCCACACATAGTCGTATACGTGTGTATGTGTGATTTGGTGGCAAGCCCTAAGTTCGCAACCGTGGTTCGAAAGCATTTTTTTTTGTTTTCTGTGGCTCAACTCTGGCTGTCGGCAAAACGTGTGCACCGCGCGCGACTTAAAATATACATTTACCTTCCAGTTACAGGCAGGCAAAGTTGAATTTAAATGTATTCAGCAAGTTTTCTGCTGCCCACACCACACCCTTCGAGTCGAGGTGGGATCCACCCCAAGAGCCCAATTCTATGCAGCCAGCTTTAATTTCGTTTTATGCTAATCCGCGAAATGCCTCGACTGCACCGTTTGGCGTTGGGGAGTTAACCAAATAGAGCTGAGCTGAGAGAAAATGAAATGTTGAAGGAAAAAAAAAAAACAAGTCCTGTCCAAGCTGGGATTGTTCTGCGGGAGGGTTCTTTTTTTTTTTTAATTTCCAACTTGGAACGAATGGTCCAATTTCCATGGTCCCACCAGCAGTCAGCAGAGCTCGACCGTGTAGGTTGAGGTGTAATGGCGAGGAGGGTAGGTACGCCAGAGGATGACTGCAGCTTGTTAGAACTCGTTATGGCTGTAATTTACACAAATAATTGTACAATTTGCAGTTTTAACGAAAGGGTGGCCGCAGTTCACTTTCGTCGTGTTCGTCGGCATCGCAGTCCTTTTGGCTCGTGGTCCAGTGATTTACCAGATTGGTACTAGTTGTGTAGCGGAGGTTGTTGAGAACTCGGGATTTCAGAATGGGTTGATTTATGGGGGAGTTAACTTTTTTTTTGTGAAGTGTTTAAGTTGGATTTAAACATCGGTTAATTTGGGAAAGGAGCTAACTGTGCTGTAGGTTTAATTCAATTATGATAAGTTGTGGACGAGCTGAAATTCTCATTTTGAAATGCAAATATACTAATGAATCTACGATACCGGTTTGAGAAGAATACCCATGTTCCAATAAAACAAGTCGCTGTTCACATACCTGAAAGAAGAAGAGAGATAAGACGTCATTAATAATACAATTATCGGAGCTTATTCTTAACGATAACAATGTAGATAGAATTCTCAGCTTCTAGAGAACACCCACCTTTTGCTCTGGTGGCTGCATTCTCGCGCCTATCAAATTTAAATCCCCTTATTATTTTTAAAGCCCATCAAGCACTTGTTAAATCTCTTCCAAAACTCTCAAAACCATAAGCCCGCCGAAAAAAAAAAATATCTGCCATTCATCCGACTCTCTTCGCCTTCACTTTCCGCCCAAGCAATATACGAAAGTAAACATATTTGTCCCACACTTTTCCGACAAGAGCCCGCAAGGATTGGAACACCCACACCCGCCCACATACACACTCACTCTCAATGAGGGCGGTAGGCAGATAAGGCATGTAAGGTACCTCCACGTGAGCGCCAAAACAAAATCAAATCATGCCAAACATTGACAAAGTTTCGTCATTCTAAGAACCTCAAACACTCGTCCGTCGCGAGCTGAGGACCCAACCTGGTTGAACATTTTCCAACAACGACAACAATGACGAGGCCGAAATCATAACGTTGGGCGGCGACGGTGGTGGCAAAATGGCACACACCGCGCTGTGTAGGTAGGTAAGGATGACAACAATGTCAACAAATTGATATGTAAAGTACCTGGCTGCCTGTCTGAATATCACTTTTTTGTTTAGAGAGGTTCTTCGGTGGGGCGCGGGTCTTGAGTTGGAAACGTTCAACAGAAGGCTTTCCTTCGGAAAAGTTGCTTGTGCAAGTGCCTATTTTTCGAGTATTAACGCGCGGGTGATGCTGGAGAATTAATTCGAATAATGTTTGCTCCGGAAGGTATGGAGGGCATAAGGAATTTGAAGCGGGAAAAATTCGAAAGTATTTGCATTTCAGATGCATTGCGGGAATTTACCGTTTCGGAATATGTATCAGGAATGTTGTGTTAATTTGGCCAATCAATTACCTTTAACATCTTTTAAAACATGCACCTTACGTTTTTCTTAAGGTGCCACTGTACTTCAGACATCTAACTCTTTTGACCGAACAGGTAGTGAGTAGATTTTCTTGACAACATTTTAGAAAATATAGATTTAAATAACTTCGCTGTAGACATCAAGTTGCTATACCTTCAGTGTATCGAGATAAAGGGTGTACCGTTTAAAATCCGCACACACTCAAAATGCTCTAACTTTTGATCCGTTGGGTAACATTACAACAGTTGGCTGCTGCCCAGTCGGCTGCCACTGCAATACCCGGTCAAGCCGCCGGGCCATCAACGGATCCCCCTGCTCCGAGATTGGCCGATACAACCGGCGAAGCTACAGATGATTCTATGTTGTCAACGAATGAGATCGTCACACTGTTGGGCCAGGCTATCATCATCAAGCGCACCTGCGCATACAAGAACACAACAGGTCCAAACTATCATCTCCTTCGTCGCTAATTATGGACCGTGAAGCCATAAAGATCGTCAACTGGAACGCTCGCTCCGTAGGGGCGAAAAACATTGAGCTTGCAGATTTCCTCCGCAAGCACGACATCGACGTGGGCCTTCTCACCGAGACCTACCTCAAGACCGGCGACAGCTTATGGCTGCCCGACCACAGCATTGTCCGGCTTGATCGCACCAGCTCCAGGGGGGGGGGGGGTGGTGTCGTGGTCATCATCAAGAAAGGCATCAAAGACTGCACCCTACCCCACTACCGCACTTCCATCATCGAGGCCGTCGGCGTAGAGGTGGAGACATCGACCGGAAACGTCCGGTTCATCGCCGCCTACTGCCCCCGGCAATGTACCGTTAGCAATGGTACAGCACAGCAGTTCAAGAATGACCTTGCCAACATAACTCGCACCAATGCCCGCTTCGTAATCGGAGGGGACCTGAACGCCCGGCACGAGGCCTGGGGGAACTACCAGCAGAACCAGAAAGGCCGCCTACTATTCGACCATTCCCAGCATGGTCTCTATTCCGTCTGGTTTCCGGACGAACCAACCTTCACATCACCGGCGGGCAACCCATCGACGCTGGACCTGTTCTTGGCAAACACCGGATTAGCCAAGCCAGTTGCCGTCAACGACCTGAGTTCGGACCACCAACCGGTGCTGACCGAGCTGGGCTGCAACGTGGCCCCTGCACCGTGCCTGCGGAAGGACTACCATTGAGTCAACTGGGTCCAGTTTCGGCGCGTGATCGACCGCCACATCGACGACAACCCACCGCTCGACACTGTGGAGGACATCGACCGGGCCCTGGAGGGTCTCCATCAAGCCATATCCGTGGCTGACGAAGAGTGCGTTCGACGAGTTCTTGTGAGGGGTAAGTTTCAAGCAATTGATTCTCACACCAAACTCTTGATTCGGCTCAGAAATGTTCGTAGACACCAGTTTCAGCGGACTGGGGACTGCTGCAGCGTAAATACGAAATGGTCGATCTGAATCGGCAAATCGCTTGCAGAATGGTCTCAATCCGGAACGAGAGTTTCGGGCGGCTCGTTCAGAACATGGACGACCGTTCCAGATCATTCTGGAAGGTTGCCAAGGTGCTGAAGTCTCACCCCAAGCCCATTCCACCACTTAGAGTCAATGACGAACGGCTTATCACCAACGAAGAGAAGGCCAATGCGATTGGGGAGCACATTGCCCAGTCGCATTTGCTTGGCTCCAAAATCCCAAGTCCACTCGAGAACCAGGTTGCGCAGTGCATCCAGACGTTAGATGCCTCCCCTTGTGACGTCCCTCCAGAAGAACGGATTACAGAGGAACAAATTTGCTCAGCGCTGAAATACAGTAAGAACATGAAGGCTCCCGGGTTTGACGGATTATTCAACCTAGCGTTGAAAAATCTCAGCCCGAGGATGCACTCGCTGCTGGCTGCCATCCTCAACAGATGCTTGGAGCTGCACTACTTTCCAAACATCTGGAAGGTGGCAAAAATCATCCCGATCCGCAAACCTGGGAAAGACCCTTCACTACCGTCAAGCTACAGACCGATTAGCCTGCTCTCAGCGCTGAGCAAGCTGTTCGAAAAATTGATCCTCAGCCGACTGAACAAGTTTGTGGAGGAACATGACATTCTTCTTCCGGAACAGTTCGGGTTCCGTAAGGGGCATTCCACCAATCATCAGCTAGTGCGGGTGATGAATAACATCCGAAGTAACAAAGCTGTATCCAAGTCCACAGCCATGGCCTTGTTAGGCGTCGAAAAGGCGTTTGACAATGTCTGGCACGACGGACTTATATACAAGCTTTGTAACTCCAACTTTCCACCATACCTTGTGAAAATCACCCGTAACTACCTCCAGCAAAGGTCGTTCAGGGTGTCGTTGAATAGTTCCCTTTCGGGACAATTTTCGATCCCAGCAGGTGTTCCGCAAGGGAGTCTGCTGGGACCACTGCTTTACAGCATCTACACGTCGGACATCCCTCCTCTAGGAGACGGTTGCGTGTTCTTCCTGTTCGCAGATGACACCGCGATAGCCGTTAAGGGTAGGATGCCTCGTGAAATTACGAACAAGCTCCAACGATGCCTTGACACCTTTACTGATTATGCCACCACGTGGAAAATCAAAATCAACGCCTCGAAAACCCAAGCGATCATGTTCCTTCACAGACAATCATTAAAACTTAAACCGTCTCCCTCCTGTACCGTAATAATGGATGGTACAAGGGTCGAGTGGTCCACTGATGTTACTTATCTCGGGATGTTGTTCGATGAGAAGCTCCTGTTCCGCTCGCACATAGAGAAAACCCTAGTTAAGTGCTCCGCCTTGGTTAGGTGTTTGTATCCGCTCATTTGCCGCAGATCCCGTCTCTCAAGGCAAAACAAACTGGCTGTCTACAAACAGATCATAGCCCCGGCGATCTTCCATGCCACTCCGGTGTGGGAATCGTGCGCTCAGACCCACAGGAACAAAATCCAGGTTGCACAGAATAGAGTGTTGAGGATGATCCTAGATCGTCCATTCGACACAAGAATAGCAGACCTCTATCAAGAGGCAGAAATTCCCAAAGTAGATTCCAAAATTGATGATATGACAACCAAATTTATCCAAAAATGCAATCTTTCTGAACATGCTTTAATAAGCAATTTGTACATAGTATGTTAAGTGTATATAGTAGAGTAGGTTGATTTTAAGCTGTAAATAGTAGTATTAAGAAGTTTCTCTTCAAATTCTAAAAACAAAACATACCAATCCCACCAAGGTGGTCGACCGTGTACTAAGTCTAGGACTTATTCTGTAAAACAAATTTTGAATTTTGCCCATACCTAAAGATGAAGAAAGCAATTAAATCACTTAGAAAAATGTATATGGTTATCATCCCAGTTGAACTGAAATAAAGATCATTTAAAGTAAGTACGCATTTATTTAAAAAATGCATTTATTTTCCAACAGGGAATCTATTTTCATGTAATTTGACAGTCGACTGCGTCGCCCTTAATGAAATAATTTTTACACGATCAAAGAGAAGAAGAACACGTCACAGACAAAAAGAAGCCAGTTGTGCCCTCTTGCTGTTGTGTAAAAACAAAGCATGCACATACATGCATATAAGCATCTATGCGAAGATAAACAAACAAAACAGGAATAGAAACATCGTCGTTTCACACGATTTCGGTGGAAATGATGCTGCCAGCGGAGGTTCTGGAATTGCGATGGAATTTTCTAGCGTTCTCGGCAAACAAGGTTCTGCCCGATTTCAGTGATTTGGATGCTGGCAGCGAGAGTTCCAGAAAGTTTCGCCAGTTTCGGAGAATTTCAACGGAGTTTTCTTGAGTTTTCAGGGGAGGAGGTTCTACACGATTCCGGTGGAGATTCTCGATGCTGCCCTTGAAGGTTCCAGTAGGTTTCGACAGCTTTCGTTGAAGATTTATGATGCTGCCAAACGAGTCGAACAACAGAACAGGATAAATCCTTTCATGCATGCATGCATGTATTGGTAGGAGCTGTAGTTTAGATCTACATTTATTTTTTTTTTTGATAGCTTAAAATGAATTTAATTTTTGTAGTTATAATAAATGTACCAAAAGTGATCTGTCCCTTGCACTTGGATTACTGTATTTTACAAATGGTAAGTCACTCAGCACATTGTGCCGAAATTAGATTCGACACAGCTTGGGCACACCCATCGACATACCTTCGGCATACCTTGGGCACACAATCTCGTAGGCATTGGATTGTTGTAAATAAAATGGGAGTACTCCTTGGCAACTGTCATTGAAGTTGTTCACATCATTACGTGCTGTTTGACTGTATATTCAGGAACATCCTCTAAATTAATATACCAGAGGAACTCAGACCAACAGTTCACTTATAAAAATCGAAAATACGAAATGTAGGTTCTAGAGTAGGCTCAAGAGAAAGAGGCAGTTAATCAGACCCCATTAGTACCCTTAATTCAAATAATGCTGCAAATCACACAAAACAAACTAAAGAAGTCCATTCATCATCCTCTATAGTCAGTCTCCAATAATGCTCCCCACCGGTTCCAACTCTTTTTGGCCGGTGATAGACCGATGCTTTTCATATCACGAAAGGCTAGGTTTCTGGTTTGCCTCATCATAGAAGACTAAAACACAGGACTTTTATCATCCTATGAACATAAAACACCATTCAAACCATTTACAAACCATTTTACAAATAATCGCAGCTTTTTCTATGACCGGAACAATCGGCACACCTGCGGCACTCTGACAAAAAAGAGGACACAAGACTGGTGTGTGGAGTGATTGGTATTGTACCTATTTCGTAACCTTTTTTTCGGTTTAGAGCTAGGTAGTCGTTGACTACCCGCAACTACCCACAACCACAACGCTGGCCGACTATACAGAAAATTTGAAGGAAATCCCAGGGAGATTCACACAATTATTTTATTGGAATTTTGAAAAGAACTCATAGAAGGGTAGTGATTATTAAGAAAATTCGTCAGAACATGCCAAGGAAATTCCGTAAAAAGTTCTATGCGAATTTTAAAGGAAACAGACACAGACAAATTTTTGCAGTCTTTCTCACCTAGTGATCTTGTCGACTCAATCGCATTCGGTTTAAGCTTAATATAAATGTATATCACACAAACGGGAAAATTTTCAAAATTTTGGAAAACACGAGAAAAACTGGATAATTTATTTTGATAATTACTTTATTTGAAGTAATGAAATTGGGTTGTTAGCGGAATGCTAAATAAAACAGCAAAAGGGTTTATCTTCCATTTAATTCCACTTAATTAATTTTGGTATCCATGACAGATACGTATTTCGACTACAATGTGCAGTCTTCATCAGTGTCATTCCCACTAAAGAACTTATCAAAATCTAACCCCCTTAAGTACTCATCCCCTAGGTAAAAAAGTCAAGATCATTGGTATAAAAATGAAACTTTGGTTTTTATTAGTTAGGTAGGTTCCGATTCAACACATTGTAGTTTCATTTTTATACCTATGATCTTGACTTTTTTACCTAGGGGATGAGTACTTAAGGGGGTTAGATTTTGATAAGTTCCTTAGTGGGAATGACACTGATGAAGACTGCACATTGTAGTCGAAATACGTATCTGTCATGGATACCAAAATTAATTAAGTGGAATTAAATGGACGATAAACCCTTTTGCTGTTTTTTTTAGCATTCCGCTAACAACCCAATTTCATTACTTCATTATGATGGCTACCAAGTCTTTGGGGATTTTCCTTATTAGAGAGTTGTATAGATTTTTTCTCCTTTAGCTCACTTAAATCTTTGGTTTTTATTAGTTAGGTAGGTTCCGATTCAACACATTGTAGTTTCAATTTTATACCTATGATCTTGACTTTTTTACCTAGGGGATGAGTACTTAAGGGGGTTAGATTTTGATAAGTTCTTTAGTGGGAATGACACTGATGAAGACTGCACATTGTAGTCGAAATACGTATCTGTCATGGATACCAAAATTAATTAAGTGGAATAGATGGAAGATAAACCCTTTTGCTGTTTTATTTAGCATTCCGCTAACAACCCAATTTCATTACTTCATTATGATGGCTACCAAGTCTTTGGGGATTTTCCTTATTAGAGAGTTGTATAGATTTTTTCTCCTTTAGCTCACTTAAATCTTTGGTTTTTATTAGTTAGGTAGGTT